>NW_017802503.1:128417-148417 GCF_001625305.1 Branchiostoma belcheri
CTAAGGTCCCAATTGGAAAATGGGGCCCTGGCGGGTAGTTCCCGAGCTGTTTTTTGGCACTTTTGGGCGGGGACCCTACATGGCCCCGCGGGACACCCCGCGGCTATCGGGCTATTTTTGGGCCCGGTGGGGCCCCGAGAAGAATTGAACTCTGAGTTAAATTCTACCCGGGCCCCGCTGACAAAAAGACACCGTGACTTAACCGTCAGGACACCGTCAGGTACCCCTCCGGTTGTCGGCAGTCCACCGGGACTAATTTGTTACGTCACAAATCAGATGCCACTGGTCGGGGGTTGAAGGGGTGTCATATGCTTCTTGGATGTACTCCTCTTTAATTGCCCGGTAGACTTGAGGAACGAATTTGGAAATAGTGTTGTGCGCCACCCTGAAGGAGTAGCTATAGGCCAAAGAGCGATAGGAGTTGCCGGTCGCCAGGAAGCGGAGAGTGTAGCGAGCTTCAGACCTGTCGGGAATGGCTGTCTAGCACTGGAACAGAAAATTACACACATACATCAGCTGGAAATTGGAATAATGGTAAACCTCGATGTCCACGCATGAGCTCGCCCATCATCCTCTCGTACTGTACATGTGTAGGTCTTTCTAACAACCAGGGCCGAATCCACCATATTCTCCTGCGACGCTGCAATTGAGCGTACCTCTCTTGTTCTGCTAACAATGTGGCAAGAACAAGGTTGCGCCGGTGACGAGCTGTCGCTAGCCTCAGACGGGCTAGACCCAAGTTGTCTGCAGGCAGTCGCTAGCGCTGCATGTTCTGCTTATGAACGACATGTGAATGTACTACGTGAATGTAATTGATCCAAGCAGTTTATATACTCCCCCAAATATGACGAGTGTCAAAAAGGACCCTTTAGGGTGTCTGACCGTCATTCGTAGGGCAAGCGGCAGGGACCCTACAAGTGCCCCACCGGGATGTGAAAAGAACGCGCCACCCTGTCGGACCCCACCGGGGTCACTACAAGACATCGTCAGAGCATCTACCGGGTACCTGCCGGAGACCCATCAATGAGGGTGACAAAATTTTTATCAAGAAGCCACCGCGTGCCCACCGGACAACCCCGGGACCCCTGCAGGGTGGCGTGAAGGACACTTGTAATTGTGACCATGACAGACGATGCCCGCCAGACTCCTGAGCCCGGCCGGGGCCAGCCCGGGCTACATCCCTGACGAGCACCGGGGTAATTGGGACCTTAGCTGTATCCAGAACAAATACGTTTTCTTCTTCTTCTTCTTCATTACTGCCCAGCACTACAGAGTAGTATTATTGGCAGTCGTTACGCATTGTTAGTAACATTTGTGCCCGGTACATAAAAAACAAAGGGAAAAACAAGGATAACTGAGGAAGGAACATAAGACAACTGATTTTGTATGTGCTAAAGACAGGACAAGTGCATTAGTGCGTTAGTAATATTTACATATATACAAGACATGATGGGGTGACTCAATGCAGCAGGGTCCTCGCCAGCTCAGATTTGAACTGGGCGAGAGACCCCGCCTCCACCGCACCAGGCTCAAGTTCGTTCCATTCCCTGATGGTACGGGGGAAGAACGAGAGCCTGTAGAAGTTGGTTCTGCTCGCGATGGCCTGCAATGTTTGAGTGTGATTGATGCGGCGGGAGCATCGAGCCACCGGGACAATCCTGGTTGAGTGTGGGACGGAGACAGCATTATGTATAATCTTATAAAACATGACCTGGCGGGCGATTCTCCGGCGTACTTCCAGAGACTGCCAGCCCAGGTTTTGCAACATAGTTGTAACAGAACTTGTACGTCTGTAGTCACTGCTGACAAAACGGGCAGCTCTACGCTGGACCATCTCCACCCTACTCACCTGGTCCTTGGTGTGGGGATCCCAGACACTACAGCCGTACTCTAAGGAGGGTCTTACAAGAGCCATGTAAGCTCTCTCCTTTGCCGCATTGCTTGAGATTCGCAGGCAGCGTCTTAACATTCCTAAGGTTCTGTTTGCTTTCGCTGTAACTAAATCGACATGTCTGCCCCAGGTCAAGTTTGAGGAGATGGAGACACCAAGATATTTGGTGGAACTTACCTTGGTTAAAACGTGGTCATGGAGAGAATAGGGAAACGATATTGGGTTCCTAGAAGAGGGGACGGTCATCACTTCACATTTAGATGGGTTGAAGGCCATCAACCACTCCTTCTCCCAACTACAAATACTATCGATGTCATGCTGCAGTCTTTTACAGTCGTCTTCTTCCTTAATACTCATCTGCAAGATGCAATCGTCGGCGAAAAGCCTGACTTTAGCATGTGCAGCGTATTTAGGAAGGTCATTGATGTATGCTAGAAAGAGAATCGGGCCCAGGACTGTACCCTGAGGTACGCCCGATGTTACAGGCACTGGGTCCGAGCGCTCCCCGTCTAGCACTACAGTTTGTGAGCGGCCCTGCAGGAAATTCTGGATCCAGACAAGTGCCTTTCCAGAAATACCATAAAACTGGAGTTTGTGTATTAGCCGTAGATGAGGAACCTTATCAAAGGCTTTAGCAAAATCCATAATGATAAGGTCCGTCTGGGTCCCGTTTTCCCTGTTGTGGGCCAAATCATCAATAAGGGATAGAAGTTGAGTTTCACATGACCTGCCATGCCTAAATCCATGTTGGAGATCGTACAAGATATTATTAGTATCAAAGTGGGACATCATAGAACTTGCTATGATGTGTTCCATGATTTTTGAACAGATACATGTTAAGGAAATGGGCCGGTAGTTTGCTGGGTCAAGACGATTGCCTTTCTTGTATATCGGGGCGATGTTAGCCTCCTTCCAGGCTTCTGGTACAGCTCCAGTGTCAAGACTTTTTTGAAAGATCACCTGGAGAAAGGGGCTCAATGTAGAACTGAGTTCTTTAAGGACACATGCGTGTACATGGTCCGGGCCACATGCTTTGTGAGGGTTTAGGTTTTCCAGCAGGGTTGTGATTCCGTTTGTAACGATGTCAATTTCCGGCATTAGTGGGTGAGGGCTAGGCCCCATGTTGGGCGAGAGGGCCTTCTAGGGGTTCAGTAGTGAAAACTGACTGAAATTGCTGGTTTAGTATGTTTGCTTTGGTCTTACCGTCCGAGATGAGCCTACCTTCGTTCTTAAGGTGGGATACTCCGGCTCTCTCGGACTTCAGGCTTTTCAAAAAGCTCCAGAATTTTTTATTGCCTTGTTTACACGATGGAGAATTACTTTGGCCAGGGTCAGTTGTGTCTGTATTTATGTCGAGTACTACTTCTTCAATGTATTTCCAGTAGCACTCTTTCATTTTCTTATTTATTTCCTTTTTGAACTGGTTGAGCTTTTCTTTTCTCTCAGTTGTGTTTTCTCCTTTAGTCTTTCTGTAATAGCGATCCCTTTTCCTCATCAGGCTCTTTAGTTGAGGAGTTATGTAGGGGAGCTGTTTTTTACTGCTGGACATCTTAGTAGGTACGTACTTATCGACACAGCTGGATAATTTAGATGCAAATTTATTGTACAACTCGTCAACCTGGGAATCACCTTCCGCTAGTTCCAGAAATTCTGTTTTAAAATCTTCCATTTCGTCCCGAAACTTTTCCCAATTGGTGCGCTTATATAAGAAAAGTTTGCGAGGTTTTGCTTTTTGTTTTTGAGGCCGTAGGTCTGCCTTTTGGTCAGCACACGCCGGAATATATTCCTACTTTTATTAGTAGGTACTTGTGGTCGTGCGGCTCGGCTCGTAACCAAGAGGTCCCGAGTTCAAACCCTGTCATGCTACCGAACTTGTATCATTACGAAAGACACTTTACCCGGCTTTCCTCACTTCAATTAGGTGTAAATGACTGTTTCTATATTGCCCGTTTATGCGTGGCATAAAAGATACGTTAAAACCTTGAGTGTGCCGTCACCGTGTCTTGTGATATATATGTTGGAAATAAAAAAAAATGAAAATGAGAAATGAACACTTTCTCGTGTGACTACCTCCTGTTCGAAAATACGAACTGTAACTACTCATTTTCGCATTAGCTGAGGAAAACATCTTGTTGAAGTGTCTTTCCCAATTCTATCAGGGATGAAAACCCGGCATCACCCGATTTTAAGCATTTTGAATATTCATACCACAATAATACCAAAATGTCTCTCCAAATATATTCAACTAACATATTATTCCGAATTTAGCACAAAAAGTAAGGAAAGAGCATACTCACCAACGTCTGAGCACCGTACTGTTTAGAAGTGGTAAAAAATTAATTTTTCTCTAATCAGTTTTTTCGAAGGATGATCCAATATTTTGTGAATATACCACATACCATCACATGTATGTCCTAGAGCGTTGGAACATTTCGTTCTCTGGTGTAATTTCCACGCCAATATAAATGCCAACTAGAGTTCGGAGGGCTCATGCCTTCGACAGTGTGATATAGTTTTGGTGTGTGTGTGTTCGTATAGTGTAGGCTTTTTGAAGATGATTATCGTAGTTATAGTGGTCAGAGAGTCTTTTTGTGAACGAAGCAACATGCTATTCACCTAGCATGTACCATGTCTTTCTACGGAATGTAGAATTCGTCATTTGGTACAGGGGTGCCTTGAGCATATGCTCAAAGAATGACATTTTGCAGCTTTGGCATACATCACTTGAAAATGATGTGAAACAGGTCTTTTCTGCTATTTTCAGGCAAAAAATGTACATTTTTGGCTCCTGTGACCTAATATTACAACCAAATGACCTAAAATTTGGTATAGGAGTGCCTTTGACGTATGCCCAAATAGCTATACTCACATTTTTGGTAAACACTACTTTGAATTTGTGTAAAATAAGTTTTTCTGCTCTTTCCAGACAAAATGCTTTTATGCCCTTGTATTAAAACCAAACGACCTGAAATTTGTTATAGATGTGTCTTAGGCAAATGCCAAATGAACTTGAGACATAGTTTGGCATACACCACTATAAAATTGTGTAAAATGGGTCTTTTTTGATATGCCCAAAGAACAGAGCTAGCAATGCTGTAAGGTAGCAGCACACAGTATTAATGGGCGACCCCAGGAGTCTGTGACGCGGGTATAGAAAGTAGTACAGTGAATATTCTTGAAGGCTGGGTAGAAAGCCTGATAAGAGCGTCAGCCAGACGTAAATTGCACTGTGTGGTGTAGGAATGTATCGGGTTTGAGACTGTATGATTTGAATTGTAAAGGTTTTGCAGTTCGTGTATAAATGCGCCGTATTACGCAACTGGCTTTCCGGGTGAGTCGGCTGCAGTTCAGGTCACATCCGTAGAGGGCGCTTTCAAAGTGCAAATCGTCATGCGCAGAACTAGCAGTGTGTACACGATTTATTTTGGTACTTCTTTTTTAGATAATTTTGTATCCTGGGCTGCTCAGACAGGCCCAGTTTTCTGGTAACAAGGACAGAAGAATGTATATTTTTAAAATATTGCCAAAAGTCTGACATTTTTCATGGTTTGAGCTGTTATTGGCCTTTAAAAACTTGTGATCTTGTTACCTGCTATTAGCTGCGTGTATTAGCGATGGCTTGGGGATTTATCTCCCTTTTGTGTATTTGAGGATTTACAGGCTAAACAGATGGGTTTTTGATAGCCTGTAGTCTGTCAACAGCATAACTTGAGAAAGCTTAGGTGGATTATCTTGATATTTGGTAGGCGGGTAGCTGGGTTAGAATCACGCTTGGTTGTGGATAGTCTCCACGTATCCTTGAACGTAGATTTGTCCAAGGCACGGTCCTGAATACGCATGGACTATCCAGAGCCGTGCCTGGGCATCCCGCCCACCACTAGGGCGTTGTCAAAAATCTGCCGTATTCATATGTTTCTGCTAACAATTGCTATCACCATGGCGACGTCAAAAGGACACAAGTGACAACAAAAGACGTCTGCGACACCGGCCAGAAATAAGTAATGAAATCTGAATTATTAATGACATTACCGCTGAGGTATGTTACATGGAATTAATTTGAAGTAATGCGGTGTATTTGTGGGCGAGATGCACAATGGAACAGCATAATTGGATACATTACCAGGGCAACTCTGTGACGCATGTTACTCAATGGAAACACTGTAACACCCATTGGACCTCTTCGTAACATTTTTAAAACTGTTTAATGCATTTTTGTGCTGCTGCGCCCATGTAAACATACGGGTTACACATACACTACTTGTGTGCATGTACCGGTTAGGGGTATTTCTCACATGATCGCGTCAGACAGCAGCGAAATGCGGAAGTAGCTTTCCCATACCTGTGGCAGAATATTTCAAAGGTCAAGGCAGCAGAACACGTGTTAAATCCTATGGGGATTCCTATAGTTAAGGACCCCCTAGGTGACTCGTTTCGACGTAAAACAATTATAGTAGGGCTCAGTTCACAATAACAAAATCGAATATGTTTGAGTGCGAGGTACAACTTACAAATCATCACAAAACAAAGAAATTCTGTCTCAGAGTATTTGTCTAGATCTTTAAAAAATGCATCTGCGGAGGTCAACTGAACTGCAGTCGGCTCACCCGGAAAGCCAGTTGACATGTTTCTATAGTACACAGCACAGATTACACCTCAAAAGTATACGTAATAGCTGCAAGTGGCAACATAGAACATAATTTAAAAGTTTTGTACTGATGGAATGTCGATACAACGGAAATAATTGGATACATCGTATTGTGTTTTACGTTTGCATGTAAAACACAAAACAAAAACACCAGAGATGCACCAAAGATTACATAAATCTTACTTACAAGGCGGCATACTGTGTGTGTGTGTGTGTGTGTGTGTGTGTGTGTTTGTGTGTGTGAACACGATAACTCAAGAAGGTCATGATATTTATGTGGTAGAACGCTGTTGGGGTAAGGAAGAAGTGACGTAAATTTGGTGTCTCTAGCTGCTTGCGTTACAACTGCAGGGGCGTTTTTTGCCGGTGCACAATTTGCTCCAAGGACGCTTTTTGGAAGGTCGGCTGCACTACCAAAAAGCGCCCCTAGGGGCGAATCAAGTGGCCGGCGTACTTTTTAATGCGAGCTGCTAGGGACACCAAACTTACGTCACTTCTTCCTTACTCCAACAGCGTTATACCACGTAAAACTCATGACTGTAGCAAGTTTAGAACAGGAGATAAAAAGCCCGGAAGGTCGGCTGCAATACCAAATTTGCAAAAAGCGCCCTTGGAGCAAATTGTGCACCGGCAAAAAAAACGCCCCTGCAATTCCAACGCAAGCTGCTAGAGACACCAAATTTACGTCACTCCTTTTTTACTTTAACAGCGTTCTACAACAAAAAAAAAATTACTGCAGCATGTTTAGAACAGGAGATACAAAGCCCGGAAGGTCGGCTGCAGTACCAAAAAGCGCCGCTAGGGGGCGCCAAAAGTCAAATCAAGTGGCCCGCGTACTTTTTCAAAAAAGTAATGTCTCATTAGTATTTGTACCAAGTTTGGTGCTTGTATCACAATTTGAAAGATTATTTCAGTTATATGCCCCACTAGGATATCAAAACGAGAAGTTGCGCTGCAGCACCATAAGAAGCCACTAGGGGATCCAAAATCTGACAAATTTCTAGGTCTCACCAAGACCTACCCACCTACCAAATATCACGTCAATCCATTAAAGCCTTCTTTAATCGTGTTTCAGGAAACACAGACACACACAAACACACACGAACGCCTCTGAAAACATAACATTCTTGGCGAAGGTAACAGTTTTATTTCATTTTTTTCGAAGCCTTTTAGCACTGCAGGGCTAATCTTCCAAGTCTCAAACATTAAAATTACATAATCACATACATGGAAAATACAGTGAATACATTTAAAAAGACATAAATACATAAAACATCAGCAAAGATATTAACAATTAAAAAACTAGAGGTTGGGGCTCATGTGACACTGGCTTTTTTGAACCTGAGTTAGTTACTCAGTGTCTTAAGGTGATATAGTGGGTCATTCAACAATGTGGCCATTTTTAGAGAGTACAGCGTTCAATATCTTGATGTTACTAGGCAAAACACGTCTATGGTCACTTTCACCTGAGCTAACAAACGAAATAGATGTTAAGTGCCTTTTCCAAGGTTGCTACGTTGGGTGTTCTTGGAATTCTAAGCTATTCCCTTTATTCTAACTCAACAACTAAATGACAAGACCACCTTGCCTGCTACGTTGATGAGAAATACGTGGGTGTAGAAAGAAAATTTCATCATACATGAATTGTCTACCGCTCCCAAACCTCAATTACTACTACGTTCATCATACACGTATTGTCTGCTGGCTTTCGAACCTATACCCACATCCACAGACGACGAAGTTGGGTCAGTCCACTTTAACTCCTCCCAAGAGAGGTACAGATTAAAGTCTAAAATTCTAAATTCATGACCAGATTTCTGAGAAAAAAGTTTTCTTTACAAAACAACCTTTCTTCACACATCTTGCATTTCACTGCTACAACCGATTTTTCGTTTTATCTTTTAAACAATACAATGTGGCCATTTTTTGGGCTTCAGTGTTTATCACCCTGTTGTTTCTGTACAATAGTACAAGACTCCGTTGTGGAGGCGTATTGTCTATGGGATGTGTTTATTCAATAGTTACATCATCTCCCGGTACTGAGTGTCTATTTTGCTGTTGAAGTCGGTCCGCCCTGCAGACAGTCAAACCGCTCACAGAAGCCTCTCCGTAAGTACAGAATTTCTGAATCCTTCTTCTCCACTGATGTAGCTTTATTCCTCACATTTTGGTGTATACCTTACTACGGGTACTTAGCTAGCTGCTATAATACAATGATGCGGATATATTAGAGTGCATATAAAAAGAAAATTCAATATAAGATTAAATAGTATACATCAGTCTGTAGAATGATATCAAGTACCAATACACTAATAGTCTGCAAAGTATGATTGCAAATACCTTTTGGATCTTTCTGTTATTGTTGTACCTATATTGTTTTATTAATCCATAAGAAGGATTTGACGTCTTAACCCTCAAACACCCGAACTTTTTTTGTGACGTTAATGCCCGAACGGGGTCCAAATGGACCCCATTTGGTTTCTTTTAAATTAATATTCCTTTTTGGATCCTTTCAGTGACCATTGCACATATATTGGTTAAACATAGTAAGACGTTTATTTTGGCATGATTAAGTGTTAAAAAATTCCAGCTCATTATTATAATTTATGCAAAAATAGGATGAGGCCTGCAGGCATGAACATGGGTTGACCTTTGACCTCATATGATTTTCAAATTGTCAAACCTCTGAAAACCTGATGACCTAAATCCTGAGGTTGAGGTTACTTGGAAAACTGCATAACATTAAAGCAATAATGCTTCCTTGAACACATATTGAGGACATCCGAACAATTTCATGTGTAGGAAAGTGCAAATACCGTTTGGACCCCAGACGGACTAACATCAGACTTCCGTTGTTGTTTTTACAAATTTGTGACGATCTCCAAAAAATTAGGAGAACGCGTAGAAGAGATTAACTGACAAAGTCACGGGAGGATTTTTTTTTAGAATAAAAGAATTCAAATAGCACATAAAAATATACGTCTGGGGTCCAAATAGACCCCGTTCGGGTGTTTGAGGGTTAAATGTTACTAACACTATGCATATATATAGATAAATTCAAAGTAGTCAAGAAATTACTGTGACAAGGTAGATAGGTAGACAAGAACACGTAGCATATATATCAGTAGCAAATTTGTGATGAACCTCTATTAAATAAAATCTCAGCTACAACCCCACTAGGGACAACACGTAATCTCCAGGCAGATCATTTGGTGGCTGCAATACAGTATTAAAGTGGCAAGACAATATCACATTGGCAAGAGAGTATCATCAATAGGGCGGTATTTAATACTAGTTGAATAAGAAGCCAGTATTAATGAAGGAACCCTGACAAAAACGCCAAAAGCACGACAAAAATTATCTTTAACCTCTGCTTGGATCGTGCCTCCAATCTTAGCCCGAATCTTAGCGCGGACATATGAATTATCTGGTATCAGAAGATGATACGTACACTGCTTAATCTACATAGAAATGAATTGATTCTGTCTAAAAATGACGTTAGCCAACGTCAAGAATTGTTTTTCAGTGAGCCATACAGTGTACATGATAAGCCATATAGGATTCAGGCAAAAATTATTAACGTGTATGTGCTATATTCTGATAACCAGTCGATTTTTCGTATTATGTGTTGACGAGTTATCGTCATAACTGTTACCGCATTTCAATGTAGAACACCAAGACGGACCGTCAGTGTCCTTTATTACCTCCATGAAATATTGAGGTATTGTTTTGGTGTGTCTCTGTGTATTGTGTGTGTGTGTCTGTGTGTATCTCTCTGTGCGTTTGTGTGTGTGTTTCCGCACATTTGAAGTCAGCATAACTTCAGAACGCCTTTTTGGATTGTCATGATATTTGGTATGTTGGTAGGTCATACAATGTAGGAAGACAAAGGTCAAGGTCAAATATGAGCCTCCTGATCGATGACCTTGGTACTGCAGGAAAGCTTCAATTTTTTGTATCTCTTGTCCTGAACATGCTATGGTCTTGACTTTTTGGTGACAGATAGCTCTTTCTGTCAGAAATAACTGGTGTGGGTTTTGCTTATTCTGGAGCTGAAGGGGACTTTCTGGCGAAATATTTTAAAGCGAATAAGTTCAGAAAGGAACAACGTATTTTTATCATTTTTGGTAGGTAAGTAGCTTAGAAAAAAAATGTAACTTAAGTGCAACGTACTTGGGGTTGACCTTTGACCTCATATGCTTGTCAAATTGTCAAACCTCTGAAAACCTGATGAACTAATTCCTGAGGTGGAGGTTACTTGGCAAACTGTGTAATATTAAAGCAATAATGCTTCCTTGAAGACATATTGAGGACATCCGAACAATTTCGTGTGTAGGAAAGTGCAAATACATGGCTTGGACCCCAGACGGTCTTACTTTAGACTTCCGTTGTTATTTTTACAAATTTGTGCCGATCTCCAAAAAAAATTAGGAGAACGCGTAGAAGAGGTTTACTGACAAAGTCACGAGAGGAATTTTTTTTAGAATGAAAAAATTCAAATAGCACTTAAAAATATACGTCTGGGGTCCAAATAGACCCCGTTCGGGTGTTTGAGGGTTAAATGTTACTAACACTATGCATATATTATGTTTATGTAGAGGTTATATGCAGAATACATGCTTGTTAAAATGAAATAGTGTCAAAGGACAGGAGTTTGACACGTGATATATTGTAATTTGAGTTTAGAAAACCATAAATAAAACTAGATTATGTTAATTGCAACCTTGCTTTTATATTCAATGAAACAAATTACTTACATTAAGTCTACTTTTTTTAAATAATCTTCTCTACACACATCTTACATATTACTCCAGAACGATCTATAATCATTTTTGTCGTTACAGCATATGAAAATTACAATGTGGCCATTTTCAGGGAGTTTGATGCTATATACTTCGATTTTTTACTATACAATACTAGAGAAAATTTGTTAAAGGTCTATGGTATATGTTTGTTAATGCAATATCTATATCATCTCCCGGCACTGATTGTCTATTGTGCCTTGAGATCGGTTCTTCCTGCAGACCAGCCGCTCACAGAAGCCTCTCCGTAAGTACAGAATTCCAAATCCTTCTTCTCATTTTAATATGACAGCCATAAATCGTTTAAAATGAGTATTTTCAATTTTAATGATGCTTTATTTCTTCTTGATGATAAGCAGTAGAATTTGGGGTATATGGTCATTTTTCCTATGCCAAAACAAAACGCAGCAATCGTCTAATTGTGCAAAATGTGTGCAAAAAAGTAGTTTTATCTTATGCAGTACCAAAGATAAATGAAGAAACATTTGATTAAAACGTGGCAATTACCATAAAATACACAACAAGGCAATGTTCAAATCATTAAAATTTAGGCATGCTGATATTTTGTCACTAAGAAAGATTTGAAAATTTATGATTAAACAAACTCAAGATAGTATCAGTATCATCTATATAATGAACAGCTACACTACCAAAATGTTTTTTCTTATTTTTCTTATTTTGAGAAATACTTTCTTGCCGGGGGATTTTCAAGTAAATTCAAGAAACATTATTCAAAGATTTTGTATATTGATTCTTACACAAAGAATTTTATTCTTCTTTTTCTTAAGAAAAGAAAATATTTCTACTATCATGCTCACCAACAAGAATCTTTAGAAGATTCTCAAGAAATTTTAGAAGTTTAGAGTATTCTTTTTTTTTTGTTACAAGAAATCTTTTCTTGTGTACAGATCGGTTTTCTTGCTTCAAGAACAGTTAGCTCTTAGTTCAAGAAATATTTTCTTGTGAACAGAATCGTTTTCTTGCTACACATGTGTTTCTTGAATTTTCTTGCTACGGGGATTCTTTATTTTCTTGTTCTAAGAATAATTTTCTTGCTCCAAGATATCATTTCTTTGTACAAGGAAAACAAGAAAAACAAGAAAAAAAATTTTGGTAGTGTAGAAAAATACTCAGCTACAACGCAACTAGGGACAATAACATGACAAAAATAAGCATAACCTCTGCTTGAAGAGTACGTCCAATCTTGACATATGGATTGTCTGGCATCAGTAGATGACTCGCGGGCTGCTTCATCTACATAGAAATGAATTGATTCTGTCTGAGAATGACGTTAGCTAACGTCAAGAGTTGTTTTTCAGTGAGCCGTACAGTGTACATTCTAAGCCATATAGGATTCAGGCAAAAATTGTTTGTGCTCTGATAATCAAAAATCTAATCCCGTTACGTAATGACGAGTTACCAGCATAACCGACACTGCATTTCAATACAAGTATAATGTAGAACATCAAGGCGGTCGGCGTTGTCCTTTAGTCTTTTTATATTGCTGTCCGTTGCGCCCCCTTTCATCTGCAACCCATCACTGCAAGGTCACGTTTAATTGCCTTTCTCCGAGTCATTGTTGGGCCCCCTTTTCCTCTCCTTTTTTTTGGCTGTTTTGTTGTTTTGCAGTTCGTCAATTTGCATAGCCTCCTGTGCAGGCTTCGGGTGGTTGGGAGTTTTTATACTGAGTTTTTAACGCGTTCTTTTAATTGCCGGCCATCCTACAACCGGCCTCGAGAGAAGGTTTCCATCCGCCCACCGCAATTAAAAGAACGAGTTAAAAACTCTTAAAAAAAGCAGTTTCAAAACTCCCACCGACACGGAACCTGCACAGGAATTTTGCGTTTGTTACAAAAACATACACCCGAGAAACCCATCGCTTTTAGGATTAATGATTCAGTATGTGCGTGTGAGAAGAATTGCGATGTGCTTATATCTAGAGCAAGTACATAATGTAATGTTCATGTCAATGTTAAAATGAGTTGACTGTTGATATCTGAGTGCAGAGTCATTTTGTCTTCATCTTGCAGTTGCATACCTGGAACATGATGTCGTCGAATCAGTGATAGCAGTTTTGTGACAGACCCTGTCGAAAGCTTTGGAAAAATCCGTGAGGATCAGGGTACTTGCGGTAGATTTGTATGCGATTTGTGTATCTGTACTTGTTTTTGTATTGTCCCTGTTTTTATATGGGCCTCTGGCCTGAAGCAAAGAATAAAATAAATAAAAGCAAACTTCACTTAAAATATGATATGAAGCGTTGATGAAGGTTAGACTTTTTTATTTCAACATTATTTACATATAATTACATGTAAAACGGCTATGGGAAACAGGCCTAAAACGCCTTTACAGCTCCCCGACCGCAGTTAGGAAATGCTAATAACAATAATATTGTAACAAATAGTAACATTGAAAAGTATTGCAAAATTATAAAGTAACGTATGAAAATAAAATGACACTTAAAAGATAAAAGACGTTACAAATCACTGATCACATTTAGACCAATAAACAATAATTGAAATAACAATTGAAACAATAAGTATAACTTCGCAGAACATTTTGCTGCATTTTAAGTTTCCTTCTTCTACATTCTTAGTCAGCACTATGAAGATAAAAGACGTACGTCTTCCTGTCAGATGATTTAATAAGCACAATGGTCAGACTGTATAGCAAATGGCCTGGAGCTGGGAAATCAAGTTTACCTCGGACAATGGTGCATTTGGCGCCCACGGAATAATATTTGCAACCTCTCTACTCTTGAAAACATGTCAGCTTATACCACAACACCAGGTTCTAATGGCATAGTAATGCGATTGTGAGAATCTTATCTAATTATGCTCCTCTTCCGACGAAGGGAATATGCTTGTATAGGTGCAATGATGTTCTAATCAAATACCGCTAATATAACAGACAAGGGCAATATAGTGTAATATGTAGTCATCTATCTCAGTACACACACAGCTGATGAAAGGAAAGAAACAGGGCAGGACCTTACGGCAGGGAAGCCCTAAAGGCATCTACAGACTGTGCTTGTATGGCCTGGGTGGGTAGAATTAGGCACAATTCTATTTGATATAAATATCCGTTATACATATAGTTAAATTCTGTTTACGCCCGGTCCAAATTGATACAACTGGAAGGCGTACTAGAGAAGTTAGCCAGAGATCTAAGCGTGTACAAGTCTGCTTCCGTCTGAAAGTTTGGCTGGGTAATCTCCGAGCTGGATAATCTCCAAGCAGATCCCTATCGGTGGCAAAAAGAGTTAGCTAAGCTGTCGAGGTCCTCACTTGAAAGTGGTTAATTTCAATCAGAGAAAACGTCAGTGGATGAGTCATGAGATCCCCGGCATTCCTTTGATCGTGCCCGCTGGCAACAAGACAGGAAGTCAGGAACACAAAGTCAGTCAGTCGGTGGTAGGGACCCGAGTTGGATGCATGTGGATCTTTATGTGAAATCTAGTTTGCGGTGCCGTCCTTGGCTGGTCATATCCTGACATTAACACTGAATTTTGACACTTGTTGTTCAGTTTTAGAAAATACGTAATTCGCCTATTATAAAGCGGAATTCCTTGAACTTGGAGGCAGCCACGAGTCATCGGAGTTTCGCTGCGTGGGAGAAAGTTCCAAACAGGAAACGACAAGAACCAGACATAAGCTTGCAGTACGTAGCATGTAAGTGAAGAAAATGGCCGGAGTAACAAGTCTTTTCCGCGTTGTCCTGGGTTTTCTGTGGATCTTGGAGAGTCGAGGACAGACAGGTAAGATGTTACTGTCGTCAGATGTATGGCATTTCCGTGTAAAAATTACGTAAAAACGTCACGTTTTGGTCAAGACGTCACGTAGCCAGGCCAAGGTTATGCATGGCAAAACGCACGGATACGTTACATCTATGTGTCCTGCTGGGCTTCAGACACTAAGGTAATATGCCTAGTAGGACTCGTAGTTCAATATTACTCCTTCGGAAAAGCATGCAATAGATACGTTTTGGTAGAATTGAAATTTGGTATATTATAGTGCTACGGCTTAACTCACAATTGTATTTTAGTAGCCTTTTTATATTTCAGTCCATCCCATGGTATGGATGAAATATATTGGGTTCTCTCATGTTTCTTATTTTCCCCTCCTTCTTCTCCAAGCAAATGTCGGCCTTTCTAGTTTAATGAAAGTGAAAGTGAAAGTGATCTCGAGCCAGTTTAGCTCACTGAAGAGCTAATCTTCCACTGGTCGTGACAGAGAAGACAGACGCTATGTAATAATGACTTTTACCGACACAGTAAATGTCGGTTAAAGTAAATGTTAATTTTTTTGTCACACATTAATCACGGTTGCGCAGGTAGTCAGTTAGCTAATTAAGCTGTTGAGTTCCGCTCTTGAAAGTGGTTAACCCTTGTCCTGCTGGCCATTCTGGCATATACACGCTCCCTGTGCTGGGGTTTCCAGACCCTACTGAAATGTTTGGTACTTCTTTTATTGTCTTCGTCAGAAGGACTATGAAATTGTCTCGCCGGAGTGTGGGGAACTGCAGATTTTGCGATATAACTCTGGAGGGCAATATTCGACTTCCATGATTTTTGGCAGGCAGATTACCATTGTTGAGGCCGAAGTCAAGTACAAGTTTCGGCTGCATGTGTGTGTGTGTGGGGGGGGGTCCTTGCGTTACGTAGGTGCACCATTTGTGTTTGTGGCTTGTTAGCAAAATAACTCAAGTATTTGTAAAATGTTGATTATAATTCTTGGTGTGGTGCTTACTATTGTCGGGACCAAGGTTAAGTTCGTTACTGAGCTTCGTGGAGGGTTTCGTTGTGACTACAGGGGGCATTTTGTTGATTTTTCTTGTGAGCAGGATAACTTTTGTATGTGTGGATTGAAGTTAATGAAATTTGATAGGCATGTTACTGTGGTGGTCTCCAAAATGGAGTTCAAAGATGAGAGTCGTGGAGGTCGTTATGGTCCCTTAATAGATCTTTTGTGTTTGTTTCTTTGTTTGTTTGTAGTTCAAGTACCGATGTGGCATGAGTCTAGACTTTTGTATGGTGTAAAGGTATTGTAATATACATTTTGTGGTGTAAGTTTGAACTCTTTTGTTTCATAGGAATGTGGAAAAGAAGTTATCTTGTTCTTATTTTTTTTGTTGTTCTGGTGTTGTCTTGTATGTAGGTCAACGACTTTCTGGCCAATTAGAGTAGGACAGCTGTATTGGTTGTGCTCTGTCTTTTATGTAGGTCATTGACCTTATGGCCGGCCAGAACAGCTGTCAGCTCTAGCTGTCCATGTTATTTGTATACTATTTGGTATTCAGTTTTCTGTCCCTTTTTTTCTTCTATTGGTTGGTTATAGGAAGTAAGCCTCGTTTGCATAGGATATTTGTGCTATATATAAGTGTTGTGTGTGCTATCGATAAGCTAGGTTACAGGTCTCAACAGTATTTCTTTAATGGTGGAGTTTCCTTGGATTTCTCGGTGTGGAAACCTCAACTATAGGGTATGTGTTTTTCCCCTTTTCTTAAGTTGCGTTTTCCAGTAGTATACCTTGCGTACTAACAGTGAAACGTCAAGAGGTCGGCGTTACTTTGCGTCGCAATATGTAGGATAAAGCGTTATGGAAGGTTTAAAAAAATCCAAATTTCTCGGGGGTGCATATTCCCGGACCCGTTTTATTGCTTGCGCTTCGGCGCCTGGCGCCCGATGCGCCCTTGCAAAGTATAGGTGCTATCGATATCGTAGACACATTTGGCCGGCCAGGGAACACTAGTGTAAACTTGTTGTCTTATTCAGAAAGACTATGGAATCGTCTCGCCGCCTTGTGGGTGACTGCGGATTTAGCGGAATAACCATGGAAGGCATAATTCGACGTCCATGATTTTTGGCAGGCAGATTACCGTTGTTGCCAATGTTGAGTGCAAATTCTGGGCTTTGTGGGGGGTTCGTACGGCATGTTAGTGCACCTTTTGTGTTTGTGGCTTGTGAGCAAAATAGCTTTTGTATATGTTAATTGATATTTATCATTTTTGGTGCACAGGTTACTATTGTAGAGACCAATTTTAACACTTTAACAGTCAGTTTAACGGCCTTTCCCGGCCACAAACAAGAATCATTATCGGTCAGTACCACGCCTTTTCCCGGCGCTACTACAACACATTGCCGCTCTTGCAACATACTCTATACTTCCCATTGTTGAGCAAAATAAGCCCGACATCGTCTATGTAACTGTCCGCATTTTCTCTGTGTTCACGCCAGCACTAGATTTGGGCGAAGAGAAACGCGGCAGACGGAAACGTTACAGGTGTTGCATTTGTAGATAGTCTCGTGTGGCCTCCGACGTCTCGCTTTAGCGCAGTAGCGGCAGGCTCGCGTCGGCTTCCCCCGGCGAACTTGCTCGTGTTCACCGATGACTGGTCCTGTCCCAGGGTTGACGACGGGCGGGTTCCTAGCAGGTGCTCTGCGTCTGGTCGAGAAATTCCCCACGAGCTGCCTCACCAACGCTTGGCGAAATCTCAGCTGGGCAGTTTTGTGGGCGGGAATCCGAAGCTCCTTGGTACTTCTTCTTTTAGTTGTGTATGCCTTCCAGTTTAGATATGCATTCACTACTGCTTTGTTCAGCACATACGAGTACCAAAACAGTTGCCGGTGCCACTTTTTTGACGGACGCCCAAACTCGTACGAAGACCTTAGCTGGCCCGCCTTGTCAACCGCCTTGTAGTAGCGATTATACAAGTCCACCATCGCTGGACATTGCGCCTTCTGACGGATAATTCCTCCTCCACGACCTTTCGATTACCTGGTAATTTGTACATCGGGAGCACCGACGCTTGTCGCCGTCGATAAGACGATGAGCGTCCTGGTGTCTTTCCACTTCACCGCCGTAAGCGTTGCGTTGTGGTAGCGGACGGAGTAACCTCTCGGCACATTCTGCTTAGGGAATGGATCACGGAAGCCCTGTGTCGGCCGGCGGCCAAGATTACACCTCGACGGAATGGGATGCCGTAAAGTAGGAAGAGTCGACGCATTCCTTCTCACCGTCCCAACCAAGTACGTGTCCTTCGCAAAAAGATGGTCTGCTAGCTTGGCTCCTGTGTAGTAAGAGTCACAGAAAACAGTGCGATAGCGTCCTTGGAACGGTAACGTCAACCTATGTACGATGCGAGCCGGCTTCAGATCGAGAGGGCTGATTTGGTCGTCACCAACGCCGTGCATACCTCTTTGGTACGCTGACATGTCCTCTGGATCCGACCGTGCCCCGGACACTTCGTCGGCCAGGATATAGCCATCGGGTTCGGCAAGAACACGCAGACAATACCCATACTTGGTAGGTTTTGATGGGTTGTACTGGCGGAGGTGATGCCTACCCCGGAAAGCCACCATCGCTTCGTCAACTACGAGGTTTTCCCCGACGTGGCGGGCGGATCTACTATTCTCGTTCACCCGTTCCATGACTTTACGCACTTTCATGACCCGGTCCAGCCTCTCCCTCGCTTTGAAAGCTTTCAGCCGCTGGCTGCCAAATGGACAGTACCCTTCTGGTGAGTAGTGAAGGTAGCGAAGAATCTGACGAAAGCGGAGAAAGGGAAAACTCCTTTGTATCAACGAACAGCCAAAGTCTTCGTCAACGCCCCAATAGAACGCAAGGTTCGGTAGGTGTACTTAGCCGGCCAAGATCATGCAACCCAAAAACGCTTTCAACTCGGTTTCCAAAGCGAGCGTCTTTCTGTGGGGCGCGCTCTTCTCCTCTCCCAGGCATACTTATTCGTGCGGCGTACCACGTACGCGATACAGGCGCGGTCAAATATTTCCAAGAAGAAGGACAATTCGCTTCGGTTGTCCTCCTTTCGCTTGAGGCCGACGGACCCTGGTGGTATGAAGTCCTTGGGCCTGTACGGGTAATCATCGTCGGGATCGACTGCGGCCCACGCCCGATCAGAAGGAGCGATCTCTTGGTTCCGTCGAGAAAACTCAACGACGCGATCGGCTCTCGCCTGCCTCAGCGCAGAATAGAAGTCAAATTCATCGCTTTCGTCGCTAGTCTCCGCCCCAGGTTCAACCTGCCCAGGCGGTATCGGTACATTCATCTCCGGTGCCTCGCCTCTCTCTTGCCCTTCAGTCTGCGCTTGGTTTACCTCCACATCGCTAGCGCTCTCAGCAACCAAGGGTTCGCCGAGGAGAAACACGAAGTCATCCTCGGAGCCGTTTCCGTCTTCAACGGTATCCATATTCGATAAGTCTCCACAAATTTCCAACAAAAGATACGCTCCACAAATTTCCAGCAAAAGATACGCAAAAGATCACCATTATCAAAGCTCAACAACACACCCTCCCCCCATAGATAGCCATGCAACCTACGACATGGTCAGACACCTGTAGGAGACCATTTTCAAAATTTCAACGAGACTCGCCCACGGGGTGATCGTCGGTCTTGGAAGCGGAACCTTCCCGAACGGTCATACACAACAAGCCGGCTGTCAACACATCGGGTGCCGCACTCACCGGACGCTCAGCTCGGTCGACGGGTCCTGCCGGGGCGTCGTCTGCCACTGCTGGACTTGGGCGGGGATGGGACGTCACCATCCCCGCCGGCGACTTCACCGCCACCCGATAACCAGCCCGTTAGAGCACCCGAACGGGGCAAAGTCACCGGCGGTCAGCAGCGGCCTGGCATCCGGCACAAAG
>NW_017802503.1:153329-166608 GCF_001625305.1 Branchiostoma belcheri
CATAGTTATTTATCTTGTCGGAGACAACGTGTAATTGTGGAGGGCTCGTGCTCAGATTGGCTTCCAGTAGTTTCCGGAGTCCCGCAAGGGTCGATCCTTGGACCTCTATTGTTCTTGTTATTTATAAACGATCTTCCTTTGGCTGTAAATAATAGAATGGCCCTTTCTGCCGACTATTCTAAGTGTTATAAGCAAATCTCAACTATCAGAGACTGCGTCTCTCTCCAAAGAGACATTGAGTGTATGTGTTATTTGGGTGATACCTGGTTGATGAAGTTTAACCCAGAAAAATGTAAAATACTCACAATAAGTAGACAAAGAAACCCAATAACTTTCACTTACAAAATGGTTGATACTGTTCTCGAGACTGTAGCTGAATTTACTGATTTGGGAGTCCTGACTAACGGTCACTTAACTTTTAATTCGCATGTTCATAGCATTGTATCCCTTTGGGATTCATTAAGAGGTCCGTAGGTTTTCACGCTCCTTCCAACGTTAAAAAGCTTTGTACCTCACCCTTGTGAGAAGCAAACTAGAGTACTGTTCCGTAGTTTGGTCACCCTACACAAACAACCTTATATCCGCAGTTGAGAAAGTCCAAAGACGTGCTTCTAAGTACATACTTAATGACTACACAAGCGACTACAGGGCCAGATTATTACACTGTTCACTCTTACCACTCTCCTACAGACGTGAAATTCTAGATCTATGTTTCTTATTCAAATGCTTCATTGGACATTACAATATAGACATTAATAAATATATCAAATCTCCTCACCGTTCTTTAAGATCAACCTCCCAGTTCAAACTGCAGCCGGAAAAGTGTCTTACCACAACATTCCAAAATTCCTACTTTCAAAGAATAGTATACATATGGAACGCATTACCAGTTAACACCAGGTCTCTTAAAACAAGTCCAAACGTCTCATTTCTTACCTTTAGAAAGCTCGTCCTCAGTCACTACCACCACCTTTTGTCCGACATATTTGATCCTGATAACATTTACACCTGGCATACCCTATGTTCGTAGACTCCATTATTTGTTTTCTTATAATCATTATTAGCGTTCTTATTGTCACTATTATCATTTGCTCACTTATATTTTATGTGTCCGTGGGCATGTTTTTATTTGTTTGTCATTGGTTATGATTGTTTCTTGTTTTATCTGTATATGTTTGCATAAGTCTTTGGTGTTACTTTTTTATTTTATTATGTTTTTAATTTGGACGTACAGGGGGCTAAGACAAAGGCTAGACCTGTTCCCCCTGTCCAATTACATACTTTGTTATGTAATGAAGCTGAAATAAATAAAGAAATAAAAAAAAGATAGTATTACCCATGCTATGAATGGTAAGTTTGGTAAATTCAAGATTTCGTGCAAGCGAGATCAGAAAAATTCCTCTTCTGGTATCTTTTTCGGATCTGCGGGATTCGTAAATCCATATGAGGTCATATGAATGCCAAGTGGGATCTTTTTGGATCTGTGGAAGCGAATCTGCATCTGGTATCTTTTTTGGATCTGTGAAACTTGGAATCCATGCGAATCCATAGTAAGAGTCAGTCAAGTGCGAAATTCTGATACTCACAAAATTCCCTGCGTTTCTGGTATCTCTTTCGGATCTGTGGAAGATAGGTCCGCAAGATCCCACTTCTGGTATCGTTTTCGGATCTGCAGAACCGTGATCCGTGAAATCCCGCTTCCGGTATCTCTTTTTGTATCTGCAGAACCGTGATCCGTGAAATTTCGCTTCGGGTATCTTTATCGGATCCACAGAACTTTGATCCGTAAAATTCTGCTTTTGGCATCTTTTTCGGTGCTGCGGGACTCGGGGAATAGCATCTGTGCCAAGTGCGAAATTCTGAGATCCACAAAATCCCGTTGCTGCTATCACTTTCGGATTTGTGAAAGCGAGATCTGCGAAATCCCGCTTCTGGTATTTTGGTCGGATCTGCGGAAGTGAGATCCGCGAAATCCCGCTTTCTGTCATTTTGTTCGGAAACTGTGGGAGAGTCCAAAGCAGCAGTGCCCTGTGGGTTATTTTAGAATCCGTTAAATTCCCGGCATCCGGATTTGCTGAAATCCGTGGTAGTACATACGACGCCTACATTGGTATTTACTATATCTGTCAGGATCCGAGGCAACTCCAGACTCCCCCCAAAAAACGGACTTATAACATATCCGAAAAAGAAGGTTCCTTGCGAATATCAAATTTGTATCTGTGGTTTCTCACGGATCCGGACGTATACGGTGCCGGAATTGTCGGATCTGCAGTGCAACTTCGTATTCGAGCAAGGATTGCGGATTTCTCCGGATTTGCTACGTATCCGTCATGATGCACGATTTCGGATCTTCAGGATTTGCTATAATCCGAGGCCATTTCGTACAGTGTGACTGAGTCTCGGTGCTCTGTCCCCTCCAGGTTTAGCTCTGGAGTTGTATGAACTTCTAATTCCCGTGATTCTAAAATTTAAAACGGGTTCTAAAACCCGAATTTGGCAATTTTTTACCGTTTTTTCTCATGAAATAAATTATTGACATCTAGTTCGGACAAAATGACGAAGGTTCAGTGTATAGTGACCTATACCAGCTTGCTAAATGTTTAATTGGAGGAGAAGAAGAAGAAGAGGAAGAAACTGAGCAAAAACACTATGGTTTCTTCTACAAAGGTTACATAAAAACATTTTTGAACAATATGAAAACTACAGTTAATAGTCTTTTTTGATATAATTTATATTGCATATTTCTCTTCGAAGACATGCCTGGCGGATCGAAACCGATAGGGAGGAGAGTGAGCGCATCAAAATGTTTCCTCGGTATCACCGTGGTGCTCGTTTTCATGAGCTTGCTGATGTACGGTGTTCAGGTATATTATATACGTCACATGGATAATGTAATACAAGATATATTCTTTTTACAATCTCAGCAACACGTTTTTATTAAAAGTTAGAAAGCGGCTGGTACAGAGTCTTTGTATCCAGAACCATGAAGACGCGGTTCTGGATAGCCCATGCGTATCTAGAATCGTGCCTGAGGCAAATCTACCGCGGTTCTGGATAGGCCATGCGTATCAAGAATCGTGCCTGAGGCAAATCTACGTTACTCTTCGGTGCCAAATTTGATACACACAGAAGAAAAATATTACGCAATTCTGCACATCGGCATTGACAGTTCGCATTGAATGTTTTTTTAATTCACTGCTACTTTTATAAAATCACAAATTATTCTTTTTTTTATTATACAGGATACATCATGGAAACCTTCACCAAACCCTCCTGCCATATGCCCAAAGAAATCTGTACCTCATCCCCAACCCATACAATCTAGGACCACTGTTCCCCATCCCATACATTCTAGAATCATTACACCGCATCCCCGACCCATACAATCTAATGCCACTATACCAAAACCTACTACTGTCAAACAGCTTTTTCCGGAGATACATGGCAAAAAACTGAACGTTTCTATACACCAATATTCGGATATGTACTTTAAACAACTAAAGTTTTCTTTACAGTCTCACTCCGCTGAAAACCTCTCGGTCGGAGACACGTTACGCGTTGTTTTTTCGGCTAGAAACAAACAAGGGAACATAATAACCAATACAGGGGACTATTTCCGGGCGTCCATTTTTAATCTCAAAACTAAGTCTGGTGCAGTTGGGATTATCACGGACCACAAAAATGGTACGTACACGGCAACCTTTAAACTGTTGTGGCCGGGAGAGGTGAACATTATTGTCAAACTTGTTCACCCACGTCAGGCTATAGAAGTCATAGAGAGAACCGTTTGGGAGCATCCTGTAGATAAGATAATGTTCCTGAAACGGTACCTCATCGGTAAGGCTAAAGTCGACACCAGGTGTAACGTAGACCCGGCCGTGTTGAACAACAACACCCCGGTGTGTAACTACTCCGACTCGCAGGCAGGAGTCAGGTGGTACTGTGAGAAAGCCGCCAACATCTTCTGTAACACATCCGGGTACCACGGCAGGCTTCCAACGACTGTCAAGCTGCTGAGAAAAGGAGAGGAAAAACTGTTTGGCAGGCATGTATTTTATCATTGTTCTGCAAGGATGACATCGAGTAACATTAAAAAAAAACGCAAGGATTTTTTAAAGGCACCAAAACAAATTTTCGAACAGTTACTGGATTTTCAAAGTCAATGTTTTTTTTTTTAATTTCTTTAAAATAGCATACGTAAGCTGAACGGACCCTAATCAATAGCATACTGACACATAGCACCTGTGAGAAGAAAACGTGATTTTAACGACGGAATACAGTTGCTTGCTGTTTCATATCTTACACTGGTTCTAGCTATCTGATGGCAGTTCCAGGATAAATCACATGTACCTTGTTTTTGTGCTATTTAAGCGTTTGAAGCATGAAATTATGACAGAAGTGTGCTAAGAACTAAATGTCAATATCAGACATATTTCCGCATCCAGAATATATAAAGTGAATTGAATATATTTGAATGTCTTGTGTGTGCACCGAAAGAATTAGCTGCGAATTCAGCAAACGTATTTTCCACCAGGGAGTGATGATCTTTATATTTTTCATGACTTTCTGTTTGTACCTCTGCATATTGAAGTCAATTCAGTCCTCTCCTTAGGAGCTCAATAATCAGTCTTCAATTTTCGTGCCAGCTCTCTTAAAAACATCGCCACTTATCTAGATTCTTGTAGATTCTCGTGATCAAAGAAAATAGGATTTGTAATCCTGCATTTTGGCCCAAATGAATAGCTGTTGTGCTCAGTTTTTCTCTTGATTAATTTCTTTTAAATTAATGGCAGCATGCCCAAAAGTGTGAACAATTTGTGTTCTTCCAACATGTCAATAAAGTATTAATATATCATGTCATTTACGTGTTTATCCTTGTTAAAGAGGGATGAATGGAATAAAGAAGTCCATATCTGGATCCCCATCTAAGATTCATGTCACAAGCGGTAAGTCCAAAAACGAACTGCATTCCACGTTTTTCTAAGTTAAATTCCTTAACTATCGCACATGCTACCAATTGTGACAGTAAATTGACAAGATTACAAAGCCAATCTATTGTACAATTATAACTATTAAATACAATACAATACAATTATATCCTTGTGTTGTAGACAAACTTTTGAACTTGCAAAAGACCATGCAGTGCTGTAATTCAAACTGTAAAACTGTTAGCTAAACATGGGTAGACGAAGTTTAGTGTGCTATCACATAGAAGTACATAAAACAAGTAAATACATGCAGAAATACAAGATTATATAAGCACAAAGGCAATGAGCACTGACAGCACATAATCCTTTTTTTTTCAAGCAGGGTTGGACCCATTGGTCAATCGCACGCGGTGCATGCCGGGACTTCCAACCCCACAGATTTCCGGATTTTATGACGGAAACGTCTGGAACTCACTAGTCTGTCATAACAGGCACTTCTCCAACCAATCAGAATGGAGGGCATGTCTGAGGGGAAAGACCCTGCATTTCATGGGAGACTCCACCATACGACAGTGGTACGAACATTTGGTGAAGCTCCTAAAGCTTTCCGACAGACCACTTTCGGACGCCATCCACCAGACTGGACCTCTGCTTGCCCGTGACACAGTAAACAACATAACGGTAAAATATCGTTCGCACGGACCGCCTCTTCGTTGCGCATGGACCCGGACCTTCCACCTACAGTACGTTGCCAACGTCATTGATGAAATCGAAGGAGGGCCAAACGATATTGTTGGAATCTCTGTCTGGGCTCACTTCACCACGTACCCTGTGGACATGTACAGAGAGAGGATGGAGGCCATCCGAGCTGCGATTCAACGGCTGCATCAGAGGAGTCCCCAGACCCTCGTGGTCATCAAGTCTGCCAACACACGGACGGGGAAAGAGCTTCTAGCAGGAGACTGGCTGGCGTACCAGCTGGACTTGGTGATGAGAGAGATGTTTGAGGGGATGAACGTTGTTCTGGTAGATGCCTGGGAAATGACAACAGCACAACAATGGCACGGGGACGCCATCCACCCTACCAGTGACATCGTCATACAAGAACTGGAATACCTGTGTTCGTTTCTTTGTCCTCTGTGATTCTCTGACAAAGATCTGATTACTGTCAAAACATTTAAGTGATTTATTGGTAGAACGATTTATGAAATGTAAGAAACGTTTATTGCTTATTGAAAACCAAAACCAACCTTACGGCTGAATTGTGAGGTTTGTACAAAAGTCGCGAGCATATATTACGCTAATCTTATTACATTCAGAAATACCTTAAATTAAAATTACTACTTACTACATCTTAAGAGTAAATGTCTGTAAGGATCAAACAATGGTGGCAGGGGTCAAAAAATCGATTTGGCTCAAATTTTGCACAGTGATAGTACTTGGCCTACAACCCCTTAAAATAGCTTTCTTTCTGCTCCACACCAATCGTTGCCATGGTAACAGCCCAAACATGTTTTGGGGCCATTTTCCATGATTTGGGCATGCCAGAAACATGAAAAAAGCCAAAGTTTAGGACGCGATTACAAACAAATGCTTAAATATATCGGAAAGACAAAAACTGTGCTGAAATGTCCAACTTATCTGCTTTTCTGCTTTTCTAACATAGCTTTAAAATTTTCAGGAGGTCCGTTTAAAGGGTCTGGACATCCCTAAGACAAAGAGTGTTTTGGGCATTTGAAATATCCCTATTTCTGCCAATCTTTTAAGCGCCGTAACTCCAAAAATTGTGATTTTTTTTCTTTCAAAATGTAATAACATATACCTAATCATATGTGCTATAAAATGCATGTTTGTAAAGTTTGTCCACGTGGTTGTCCTCGGAAGTAGGTCATTTCAAGAAAAATACAATTTTTGTCATATTTAAGATACAATATATACAATACAAAAACAGCAATCTAATACTACTTTAGATAATAAGTAATCCTATTGATTGTCTATCAAATGAATGCTTGTGGAGGTTGGAGTCTTGTTTTGTTGCTGTGTACTTGTCCCTGAAAGTAGGCCATGTTTTGGACATGTGTTAAAATTATCATTTTGGGCTATCTTTGAAGCTTTACAACTGACAAAGTAGGATGTGTTTTGGATCCAATCTTTGTAGGGTAGTACATGCATGTATTGTGTATGAAATAATATCTTGTTGAGGTTTGAGTCTTGTTTCGTTGTTGTGTAATTGTCCCTGAAAGAAGGTCATAGTTTGGACACGTGCGGAATTTTATTATGTTTGGCTAGCTTTGGAGCTTTATAACTGACAAAGTGCATCGCGACTCTTGTACATGTACTACAAACAAGAGCCCATATGAAGGGGCCATGTCACAGGCCTTGTGCGCTTGGGAAAGGCACACAACACGACTTTCTTCACTTCACCCAAGTGGAAATAAGTACCTATCTTCGGTTAGGGGCATCCATCGAATAGGACGTTAAATCAAGGGGATGAGACACACCTCAGAGCACGTAATAGAACCCACCACACCTTTCGTAAAAGAGTATGGCCATGCCGAGGTGTTTGGGATTCACCCGTATGCTATCCTTTAGCATGGATAGCTGACGTGTTTTTAAGGCATTATTTATGGTATGCTACGCTTTATCGGGAACTACGAATCGAGATCCACGATCGAGTTCCACGATCCCATACCTTATCCAAATGATGTTAATCTTTTTGAGACAAATTATAGATTATTCCCCCTTATTATGCAAATAGGATATCATTTGCATGAATTATATATATTGATTATATTCTATACTAAAAGACAGTCTTATTTTAACAAAGAAAGCCATTCTAGCCATTCCTCATAAGTTAAGCAAATGAAGTTATGTTTAATGATGTTCACCTTCAATTAACTTTAAAATGCCCTAGTATGAGATTCGAGGCAGTTGCCATTATCAATTGTAATATTTTCTCATTTTTTATCAATTATAATATTTTCTCATATTTTCTCTCATTATGCAAATTAAGTCTTCATTTACATAATTAATATCTACATGTGTTTCTCTCGTTCTCAATTACATATGTCACAAGCTTGTTGAGCTTGTATAGCCCTATAGTGTAATGCAGCTGTTATATAATTTCCTAATAAATTATGCAAATTGCCTCCATATTTGCATAATTATCATATAATAATGCCAAGCATCACTTAAGCTACCTACATACCAAAAATTACAATGATCCATCTACCCGTTCTTACGTTATTCTCTTTTGAACATTTGTAAACAACTGCCCCTGCAGTTTCTTAGCAAGCCTACTTATCATTAAAATTTTATGATCCTAGCATGTCTTGGTCATGGGATATCAAAACCAGAAGTTCCGCTGCAGTACCATAAGAAGCCACAAGGGGATCCAAAGTCTGACAAATTTCTAGGTCTCACCACGACCTACCCACCTACCAAATATCACGTCAATCCATTAAAGCCTTCTTAAGCTAAGGTCCCAATTGGGAAAAGAGGCCCTGGCGGGTAGTTCCCGGGCTGTTTTTTAACACTTTCGGGCGGGACCCCGACGTGGCCTCGCGGGGCACCCTGTGGCTACCGGGCTATTTTTTGGCCCGTCGGGGCCCCGATAAGAATTTAATTCTGAGTTAAATTCTACCCGGGCCCCGCTGACAACAAAATGCCGTCACAGAACCGTCAAACACCGTCTGGTACCCCTCCGATTGCCGGCAGTCCACCGGGACTAATTTGTTACGTCACAGACCAGATAAACAGAATAAAGGTGACGTGTACTTCGTAAGATGGTAAGAAGGTAAGCAGGCCACCGAGTGCCCGCCGGGCAGCCCCGGGACACCTGCAGGGCAGCGTAAAGGCAACTTTTAATTTTGACCACAACAGCCGATGCCCGCCCGACTCCTGAACCCGGGCGGGGCCAGCCGGGGCTACATCCCGACGGGCACCGGCGTAATTTGGACCTTAGGTTTAAATCGTGTTTCCGGACACAGACATACAGACACACACGAACACCTCTGAAAACATAAAATTCTTGGCGAAGGCAACAGTTTTATTTCATTTTTTTCGAAGCCTTTTAACACTGCAGGGCTAATCTTCCAAGTCTCAAACATCAAAATTACATAATCACATACATGGAAAATACAGTGAATACATTTAAAAAGACATAAATAAATTAAAACATCAACAACGATATTAAAAATTCAAAAACTAGAGGTTGGGGGTCATGTGACACTGTTTGCGATAGCTGAGTGGGTTACTCAGTGTCTTTTACGTGATATAGTGGGTCATTCAACAATCTGACCATTTTTAGAGAGTACAGCGTTCAATATCTTGATGTTACTAGGCAAAACACATTTGCGGGGGTATAACGTCTATGGTCACTTTTAACTGAGCTAACAAACAAAATAGATGTCAATTGCCTTTTACAAGGGTGCGACGTTGGGTCTGTTTGGAATTCTAAGCTATTCCCTTTATTCTAACTCAACAACTAAATGACAAGACCACCTTGCCTGCTACGTTGATGAGAAGTACGTGGGTGTAGAAAGAAAATTTCATCATACATGAATTGTCTACCAGCTGCCAAACCTCAATTACTACTACGTTCATCATACACGTATTGTCTGCTGGCTTTCGAACCTATACCCACATCCACAGACGACAAAGTTGGATCAGTCCACTTTAACTCCTCCCAAGAGAGGTACAGATTAAAGTCTAAAATTCTAAATTATTCTAATAATAAAAGTTTTCTTTACAAAACAACTTTTCTTCACACATCTTGCATTTCACTGCTACAACCGATTTTTCGTTTTATCTTATAAACAATACAATGTGGCCATTTTTTTGGGCTTCAGTGTTTATCACCCTGTTGTTTCTGTACAATAGTACAAGACTCCGTTGTGGAGGCGTTTTGTCTATGGGATATGTTTATTCAATAGTTACATCATCTCCCGGTACTGAGTGTCTATTTTGCTGTTGAAGTCGGTCCGCCCTGCAGACAGTCAAACCGCTCACAGAAGTCTCTCCGTAAGTACAGAATTTCTGAATCCTTCTTCTCCACTGATGTAGCTTTATTCCTCACATTTTGGTGTATACCTTACTACGGGTACTTAGCTGCTATAATACAATGATGCGGATATATTAGAGTGCATATAAAAAGAAAATTCAATATAAGATTAAATAGTGTACATCAGAATGTAGAATGATATCAAGTACCAATACACTAATAGTCTGCAAAGTATGATTGCAAATACCTTTTCTGTTGGATCTTTCTGTTATTGTTGTACCTATATTGTTTTATTAATCTATGAGAAAGATTTGACGTGACGTTAATGCCCGAACGGGGTCCAAATGGATCCCATTTGGTTTCTTTCAAATTTAAATTCCTTTTTGCATCCTTTTAGTGACCTTTGCACATATATTGGTTAAACATAGTAAGACGTTTATTTTGCCATGATTTTAATCACTTAAAAGTGTTCAAAATTCCAGCTTATTATCATAATTTATGCAAAAATTGGATGAGACCTGCAGGCATTCACGAGTTGCACATTCCCAGGATCCTTTGCGCACAGGGTAGGTCACGTGGGCGCACAGGGTAGGGAAAGGTCGCGGTAAACCACGTGACTCATCCTCGGCTCTGGTCGGAAGAAGGTGCCCTAAGCTATCTGGCCGATAGTAGGCTGGGAGCATTCAATTTCAAAAGTCTGTCTTTTTGTCACATTTTCACGTAGTATGTTGAATCAACCCTATCCTATCCCATACCGATATAGTCATGGAGCAAAAATTCGATGCCGCTTTGCCGTACGAACGCCGTGAAAAACTACGTGCCTCCCGCCGCCGGCAGTGGTGTCAGCCATTTTTGAAATTTCCGAGCGCTCGCGAACACTTCCGACTTCTTCCGACCAGAGCCGAGGATGAGTCACGTGGTTTACCGCGACCTTTCCCTACCCTGTGCGCCCACGTGACCTACCCTGTGCGCAAAGGATCCTGGGAATGTGCAACTCGTGAATGAACATGGGTTGACCTTAGACCTCATATGATTGTTAAATTTTCAAACCTCTGAAAACCTGATGAAATAATTCCTGAGGTTGAGGCTACTTGGCAAACTGCATAATAATAAAACAATAATGCTTCCTTGAACACATATGGAGGACAATTTCGTGTGTAGGAAAGTGAAAATACATGGCTGGACCCCAGAGGGTCTTACATCAGACTTCTGTTGTTATTTTTACAAATTTGTGCCGATCTCCAAAAAATTTAGGAGAACTTGCAGGAGAGGTTTACTGAAAAAGTCACGGGAGGAATTTTTTTAGAATAAAAAAATTCAAATAGCACATAAAAATATACGCCTGGGGTCCAAATGGACCCCGTTCGGGTGTTTGAGGGTTAAATGTTACTAACACTATGCATATATTATGTTTATGTCGAGGTTATTTGCAGAATACATGCTTGTTAAAATGAAATAGTGTCAAAGGACAGGAGTTATTAAACTAGATTATGTTAATTGCAAACTTGCTTTTATATATGGAAAGAGAGAAGGGAATGACAAAGCCCGATCGAGAGGCCGCGAAATCAGTGGTATCCATTATGTGTAGTCTTTTTTGTAAGTGTGGGTATTTTCATAGGTATAGATAAGTCAGAGCTAGATCCAGAGCAGTATCTGGAATTTTTGGGTCTAGGGGCTGACTCGATTTTAATTGCATTCAGACTTCCGGTTGGAAAGAAGGTCTCTTTTACGGAGTTGCGAGAGGACATTTTAACCCTACCTAGACCGGGCTTTTTTTGACATGGGGGGACCGGGGGGGCTCTTTTGACCCCCCCCCCCCTCAGAACTCGCGAACGGTATGTCGTATGACCACCAAATTTTCAGAGGATGGTGTTCTAGTAAAAATTTATCATATCTACAATTTTTATGTCATTATGACGTAATATGACGTCATAATGGCGTCATTAATGTGATTTTATCGGCTAAAACCGTCTAGATAGGTTTTTCCCTGAAAACTAAATGGTATTCTATATAACTGTACCAAAAGTGTTTATGACAGAATATTAGGGTGTACTAAGTCTTATGTTGCCCATAGCAACATCGGTGACGTCATAAAATGACGTCATGCATATTTAAGATATCCGCCATCTTGGATCATTAATCTTGGATTTTCAAAAATATTTTTTTTCCATGATAAAGCCTAAAATACATTTTAAACATACTAAAGACCTTCATTTAAACCTTTTTTGGAAAAAGAAATGGAAGTATTGATGAAATTTTAATGAAAATAACCCGTATATACCTGTTCCAATGATATGGTCCGCCATCTTGGATTTTGGCCAATGACGTCATCAAATTAGCATAAATTGTGCATTTTTAATGATAAAATTTACATATAATTATATGGGATGTTATTAATATTAGAAACCATGAGTAACTTGACATAAAACCCATAAAATTCTATTGTTGAAACAAAAAGTACTAAATTTAGCAAAAAATGCCTGTCAGAAACCCGTTGCCATGGCAACACAAAAAATTATTATCTTATTCCAATGACAGAGAATTGTTGCCAACAATATTTTAGGAAAAGTCATTAAGTTTGGCCGTTCTAGCGGTAGCCGTTCAGACGCTAGGTGACATCAAAGTTGGCGCGGGCACTTTTAGCCCCCCCCCGGTCTAGGTAGGGTTAAGGCGAGAACAGGTGACCGTCGCGGTGTTACAGAAATTGGCGGGAAAGATTGTCTACTTTGGTTTGGCGGCTGTACGTCTCTATTGTAGGGAAATGTTCGAGGCGATAAGACAGGCACAGGTAAGCGGAAATGCATGGATCCCAATTCGTGGCCCAGTTAGGAGCCAGATCGAATTCTGGAGATTCCTAGATCAGTGGGAAGGGCACGTTCCTTGGAGGAAGGAGAATCACGAGGTAGTGACATTGTCCTCCGACGCCTCTGGATTTAAATGTGCAGGATCGTGGACAACAGAAGAATGGTTAGTACAATTTGCTAGTTCCTGGCAGGGACAAGAGCGAGCGGAGATCATAGCAGTGAAGGAAACATAAGCCTTAAAAGGGTTTTAGTATCCGCAGAGGAGAGAGTGCGTCATAAAATAGTGAATACTTTCGTAGATAATACGAATCTAGTGCATGCATGGGAGAATCAGGGAGGGAAGAGTATTAGGTTATCAAGGGCAATAGTATCATTGTGGGAGACAGTAGTGCAGCTTAACATTGATTTAAGTCTGAACTAGAGGTCGGAGATCTCATGTCTTCGTCAGAGGTACATCGTTCTAGAGAAATTAACATGCGTATTCTTCACTCTTTTTAATAATCAATTTGGTCTAAAGAACAAAAGAATCTCTGTACTATTTTTAT
>NW_017802503.1:168955-172180 GCF_001625305.1 Branchiostoma belcheri
GTTCTGAATACGTCGATAAAGGTTGGACAACCTGGCGATGAAATACACAAGACGATTATTACTAAAGCAACTGGATAATGCTGTAATTCACTTTATGTTTACGGTAGAAAAACTTCACGGTCTGAGAAAAATGGACATGTTCACGGAATTATATGTTGACGGTGACGATAGGTGCAGGAAAAAGAAGGTCTAGGAATTATTTGTGAACCGTAATGATTAGTTCACTGTACAGAAACAAGAATGAAAACAGTGAACATAAAATACAGTGTCAGTGAAAGAATCAGGAATTGCAGTAATATCTCACAACAGTGACACGGATATTCAACCTCAGACAACAGGATTATGTTGTTGCTGTTTTCTTGTACCAGGCTTGTACCATATAAGCACCCAATAGATTCTAAGTTGAACGTAAACTGTCAGACCTCATTCTATCCCTGACTACCGTGGTGGTAACATGGGCACAGGTAGGCTAAGGTGCTGACAAATACTCTTGAAGACACTTTTGGTTTGAAACATGTTGACAACAGATAAGAAAGTTATGTAGCCTGAGTGTCAGCCTTGTTAGCTTTCGTCCGCTACCCAAGGTCCGCTCCTGGGGCTAAAAGGTATGTACAGTTGTACATAAAGAGGTTAGTGACCTAACCTAGAATATTAAGTAAAAATGCAATGACAGCTCTGTCTTGCCAATGTTTGCCGCGTAGTGTAATAGAATTTGTCTGGCAGTTACTTGTACAGTTCTAACAGAGTTCCAGTCTACATGTATACTGTTTTCTCATACTACCAAATTGACACCAAAATTACAACAGATATTTCTAGAAACACGTCAAGCTAACACTGTTGTGAGGTTGACATTTTATACTATACATTGATAAAACTTTGACAGGACAGTTTGAAAAACTTAAATTTGACCACAAGGTTGGTTTTCCAGAAACTGAAAGTTGCAGGTAGTATTCTTGATTTTATTTATTTATTTATTCAAAATTGCGACATGACAATACAAAGTGTGCACTAGGCAGCAAGTATGCTGATAGCGTGCACACCCAACACATACCTGTACATATGACGTAAAAAAACAACAACAATATATAGTTAAAGCAAGATTATACACAAGTATACGATTTTCATATAAATTACACCTATAATTAAAATCAATTATTATATAACTATACAGCAAAATGAATGTTAAGTTAGGCTCAGCTGGAAGAGGCACAGAATCTTTTTGATAGGGCAATGAATGTGTGGAGTGCATGTTTGAGTTTTGTATTTGTATTTCTTGATTTTGTGACACAGTTACAACTATCCCGATCATTCTGCATGGTTTGATCTTATCTTATCTTACATAAATACTTGGCTAACGTCCCGCTAGGTACATCCTGCCCTGGAACGAGAAAAAAACAATCTAGTGCACGATGTGAACTAATACGCAATTTTGTGCAAAAGTTTCAATAAAAAACATGAAGAAAAAAAAAAGAAACTGAAATGACCGCACTGGGGGTAGGTCACTATTAGCTCTGAGTTAGGGGGAGGCACATGTGTTAGGCCAGGCCTTGTCACTAAGTGTGGTAACTGACACTAGATGTGGTGGGAGGGTATTCCACTCTGTTCTCAGTATCATCTACATTATCGGATGCAAATTATGCAAATTGTGACTTCATTTGCAAAATTAATGCGGAAATTCTGTAAATTCAAGTGTTTTACATCATGGGACTTCGATACAGGCAATGTTTATAACCTATGGCAGGTTGAATATCACCAGATACCAATTATGCAAATATAGACCTAATTTGCATAATTTATCTGAAAATTCTATTGACGCCTTAGTGGTAAATGTTGGAAATATCAAACTTGGGATATGTTTCAGTTAATCAAAAGTTAACAACATGATGTATTTTTTATGTTAACGTAGAGGTCATTTGCATACTTAAGAAATTGACATTTACATGTCAAGCCAACATTTCATGAAGGTATGGGATCTATTTTAGACAAAATTACAACGGTTCAGTGTTTTATGTGCCGACCTACCAGCTTGCCGAATGTTGAGTTTTTTCAAGCTCTTGTTCTGAAGATAAAATGTGTCTGTGCTTGGAGGAGAAGAAAGGGGAGAAACTGAGCAAAAACAACATGTTTTCTTCTGCGAATGCTACAGAATATATGTTATACACTGCACGAAATCAGGTATTTTAGCAGTCTTAAAGCATGCTGAAAGGTTCCGTTTTGGCACTCTTTAAGCAAATTTAAGCCAATCTTTACGAGTGCTTAAATATTACTTTTAAGCTAGCGTTAAGTTTGTGCGTATAGTGCTTAATGGCACTCTTTTAAGCAACATTTAAGCACTGTGAAGTAAGCTTAAATCTCAATATTTACGCTACATTTAAGCGTCTTAAAGTGTCCGTAAATACAGTGATTTAAGCTAGCTTAATTTATCCGTAAAGTGCTTAATGGCACTCTTTTAAGCAACAATTAAGCACCGTAAAGTTAGCCTTAAATCTTAATGTTTACACTACATTTAAGCGTCTTAAAGGGTCCTTAAATGTAGTGATTTAAGCTAGCTTAATTTATCCGTAAAGGTACTTAATGGCACTTATTTAAGCAACTTTTAAGCACTGTAAAGTAAGTTTAAAAATCGCAATGTTTACGCTACATATAAGCACCTTAAAGCGTTCTTAAATTCTGTAATATACGACAAACGGTACGCAAAATTTATTCAACATCCTTTTTATTCTTTTTACATGTATTCACATATACACATATGACCTCCTTCGGGCAGCATTCACATATAACAGTCAAAAACAAGAAAGCTCATTTTTAAAAGCTCATTTTTAAAAGCTCATTTTAAAAGCTCATTTTTAAAAGCTCATTTTTAAAAGGAATGTACTAGGTTAATCACACAAACAGGAAGAAAAATCAACAAACTTGTTTTAGCCGCAAAAATATTTTACAATTACGAAAGCTTAACAATTTGTTGAAAACACATTGAAACTGAAAGTCTGTCTGCATAACATTGCTTGTAGATGTTCAAAATTATTAAGGCAATACTACAATAAAAAGCTGTTGTTCTGTCTGCTCATGCTTATCTAGATCACCAGCCGTTTGCTGATAGCCCCCTTCTGTCTGGGAGGCTCCTCGGACACCTGCCGACGAGTGCCCGGCTATCCTCTACTAGGCTTGGGGAGGCGGCCGGAAAGAGTAGAAATCGGTCAAATAGAGAGATAAGCATGCCAAGGG
>NW_017802503.1:172200-177167 GCF_001625305.1 Branchiostoma belcheri
TGCAAATATAGACCTAATTTGCATAATTTATCTGAAAATTCTATTGACGCCTTAGTGGTAAATGTTGGACATATCAAACTTGGGATATGTTTCAGTTAATCAAAAGTTAACAACATGATGTATTTTTTATGTTAACGTAGAGGTCATTTGCATACTTAAGAAATTGACATTTACATGTCAAGCCAACATTTCATGAAGGTATGGGATCTATTTTAGACAAAATTACAACGGTTCAGTGTTTTATGTGCCGACCTACCAGCTTGCCGAATGTTGAGTTTTTTCAAGCTCTTGTCCTGAAGATAAAATGTGTCTGAGCTTGGAGGAGAAGAAGAAAGGGGAGAAACTGAGCAAAAACAACATGTTTTCTTCTGCGAATGCTACAGAATATATGTTATATGCACATAAATGCACATACGTGTCAGGTATCCGAGCGTGTGCAGGGATTTCCTGTACATGGCCCGGATACCTGAGTGGTGCATATCTGGGCCGTGTGCAGGCCCGCACACGTCAAGTGTACGGGTTGCACACACAGAAGAATGGTTAGTACAATTTGCTGATTCCTGGCAGGGACAAGAGCGAGCGAAGATCATAGCAGTGAAGGAGACAGAAGCCTTAGAAGGGTTTTAGTATCCGCAGAGGAGAGAGTGCGCAATTAAATAGTGAATACTTTTGTAGATAATACGAATCTAGTACATGCATGGGAGAATCAGGGAGGGAAGAGTATTAGGTTATCAATGGCAATAGTATCCTTGTGGGAGACAGTAGTACAGCTTAATATTGATTTAAGTCTGAATTATGTACCGATAGGTTCTTCACGTACGGTGAGCCCACTAGCCTTCTGTTTTGCCGCGTAGAAGAGCTCGGATTGTGGTTTCGGATTGTTTTAAACCAACTCGGACTTTAAGACAACTGTTAGTGGCACCCAAAGATAAGGCCCAGAAAGAACAGTGTGGGGTGGTATACCACATACGGTGTGCAGGACAGAACATAAGGGGGCCGTGCCCTGAAACATACATACTTAGGTGAAAGTGGATGGTCACTGAAAACTAGATTCTAGGAGCACAGGCGCCCCACTTCCACATACTTATAGAATCCCCGCCCACACAGTTGCACTGGATAATGTAAGCATATTGGACACGGAGTAGGACTACTTTGTAACAGGCGTGAAGGAGGCGATTTACATCAGGGCCTATCAACCCTCTCTGAGCCGTCATGTTGGTAGATTCCGTCTTTCCGCCACTTTTGATGCACTCCTGACGTCATCACGCTTCCGACTTCCGGAAAGTGTTCAGCGATTGCATCACACATCTGATAAAGGTTGACGGGAACAGCCAAAAATTTATGGTGAGTTTCTTGCTTGTGTTGGAACAAGTTTGAACATTTTTGAGATTTTATTCGGACAACAAAATCAAGCTGAGGAGCTGAACTGTGAGGCTGATAAAATTAAGATTATAAAAATAATATCATAACTATATATTTGCGTGGAAATTACATTAGAGCACGAAATATTTTAGCGATTTAGGACATTTATGTCACAGTATAAGGTATTTTTTATAAAATATCGAATCATCCTTCAATTGAGGACAATTCAATTTCTACCATTTCTAAACAGTACGGCGCTGAGACGTTGGTGAGTATAGCGGCGCTGTTCTTTCATGAATTTTTTGCTTATGTTAGTAATAATATGTTAAGTTAGTGATATTTTTGTTAGAGATATGTTGGTAGTTATGGTGGTGAGGATGTTCAAAATACTCCGGGGTGTAGCCGGGTTTTCATTCCTGGCAGAATTGACACAAGGCACTTCAACGAATTTTCTTCTCACCACATGCGAACATGAGAAGTTACATTTCGTATTTTTGAATGATTGAGAGGTAGTCAGAGAGGTATCGATTCTTCATGCTTATTGTTTTCCAACATTTATCCCAAGACATGGTGACGGCACAGTTTTTTCAAGTTAATTGTCTGCCACCGACACTACTTGAACGGGCAACAGACACACTCTTTTTCACCTGAGGGAAGTGAGGAAAGTCGTTTAAAGTACCTTTCCAAAGGGCAGACGTTCGGTAGCATGGCAGGATTCGAACTCGGGATCTCTTGGTTACGAGCCGAAAGCTATGTCGTTATGCCGAACTACGTCAAGTGCCTTCTGATAAAGGTGGGAATATATCCCGGCGTGAGCTGACCAAAACGTATTTGTTCTGAATACGTCGATAAAGGTTGGACAACTTGGCGATGAAATACACAAGACGATTATTACTAAAGCAACTGGATAATGCTGTAATTCACTTTATGTTTACTGTAGCAAAACTTCACGGTCTGAGAAAAATGGACATGTTCACGGAACTATATGTTCACGGTGACGATAGGTGCAGGGAAAAGAAGGTCTAGGAATTATTTGTTAACCGTAATGATTAGTTCACTGTACAGAAACAAGAATGAAAACAGTGAACATAAAATACAGTGTCAGTGAAAGAATCAGGAATTGCAGTAATATCTCACAACAGTGACACGGATATTCAACCTCAGACAACAGGATTATGTTGTCGCTGTTTTTTGTACCAGGCTTGTACCATATAAGCACCCAATAGATTCTAAGTTGAACGTAAACTGTCAGACCTCATTCTATCCCTGACTACCGTGGTGGTAACATGGGCACAGGTAGGCTAAGGTGCTGACAAAGACTCTTGAAGACACTTTTGGTTTGAAACATGTTGACAACAGATAAGAAAGTTATGTAGCCTGAGTGTCAGCCTTGTTAGCTTTCGTCCGCTACCCAAGGTCCGCTCCTGGGGCTAAAAGGTATGTACAGTTGTACGTAAAGAGGTTAGTGACCTAACCTAGAATATTAAGTAAAAATGTAATGACAGCTCTGTCTTGCCAATGTTTGCGGCGTAGTGTAATAGAATTTGTCTGGCAGTTACTTGTATAGTTCTAACAGAGTTCCAGTCTACATGTATACTGTTTTCTCATACTACCAAATTGACACCAAAATTACAACCCATATTTCTAGAAACACGTCAAGCTAACACAGTTGTGAGGTTGACATTTTATACTATACATTGATAAAACTTTGACAGGACAGTTTGAAAAACTTAAATTTGACCACAAGGTTGGTTTTCCAGAAACTGAAAGTTGCAAGTAGTATTCTTGATTTTGTGACACAGTTACAATTAGAAGTTTATTGCAAATTCATGCCCGGGGGGCTAATTGCAGATTACAAACATAAAAGAACAATGAAACGTAGTATAAAATAACTAAAATCTACATGATGAAAGGTAGTTGTCTAGAGCTATAGCTATGTCTAAAACTATGTCTAAGGGGTTTGACTTCTCTTTTTTAGACTATGGAAGACGCAATGTCCCACCTTTTCTAAAATTAGTGGGTTTTGGGAAGTTAAAAGAAGAATAGTTTTTTCTTGGTCTGTAAGTTTAGTAAAATTGGGATAAATTGTAGAAGTTTGAATAGTTAACTCATTTCGAGCGTTGCTATGAAAGGAACAATTTGAGATAAAGTGTATTTCGTCTTCCACAGCCTTTGCATTACAATATTTACAAATTCTTTCACATACAGGTAGCCTTCTATACCGGCTATCTCCAAAGGATGGGCGCTAACTCTAATTTTGCTAATGGCTGAGCGCATTTCGAAGTCTGCAAGATTAAGATATCGCTCTGTGTTGTACATAGTTTTACATTTTGCATAAAATCTTAACTTACCACTATCAGTTGACATAGTATGAAAAAAATGTTTGTATATATCTGTAAGTCTCCTTCTCAGCATTTTCCCACATGTTCAGGATCATAATGTGAGTTTTCGGAATGCCACAGAAAGGAGTATCCATTGTGATCTAATATGTCTTTAACACGTTGAAGTAAAGTTCTCGATCGTCTACGGGTATTTGTCGGAAGACTTTGTTGTAAGAGGATTGCATCCCTTTGAAGGGGGTGTGAAGTTGTATCTAATTGGATCAGGCGTAACCAGAATTTAACTACATATATACAAATATCTATATCTAAAGGGAATCTACCTAATTCTGCTCTACATGCGACATTGCTACTAATTCTAAAAACACCGAGAGCATTTTTACAGAACTGGTTGTGTACATTTTCGATAGGTGAGGTATCATGTTGCTGTTCAGTCCCCCATATTTGACATCCATACAATAAAATCGGTTTTACACATGTGTCAAAAATCTTTAGGAGGCTACGTGGTAAGACTGATGAACGGATAATAGATTTGAAACTATAAATGGCTTTGCGTGCCTTCAGTGATAGCTGCTTTTAAGTTAGGGTGAAGCTACCTGATGATGTAAGGGTTAGGCCTAAATAGCAGTAGGAGGTAACGTTGTCTATTGTATTGTTTTCAAAGTAAAACTTTTGCTTTGGAAATGAACGACCTGCTTTGTTAAAAATAACAACTTTAGTTTTTTTCAAATTTACTTGGAGTTTCCATTTGTCGCAGAAGTTACTTAATCTATCTATGGCCGATTGTAGACCTTTGTCTGATTCTGAAAATATTACAACATCATCGGCATACACGATGGTCAGATTTGGGCCCAAAAGTCCCAGTCCGCTACTATGGAGATCGAATCCCCCGAACCCGCGAATCTTGTTCGATATGACGTCATTCGAATAGAGCGGGCGTTCGATCTGGGGTTACCCGCGGTCTATTTGCAGTAAAGCCGCTGCAACCGGCTACTTCAAGCTACTTTTTTACGTTGGGAACCACGGAACAGGAAAAATCCACCTTTCCACAAATATGAACCGTTTTCAAAACATTACATCTATTACGTGATTTTATTGTGGATATGTAACATGTAACGAAGCTACTGCCGTCATCGTGGGTGACCTTTAAGGTCAGAATTCTTGTTGACGCTGTTATAAAATCCAGGTCCCCATATCCAAGTGTCATAGCACCCGTGCAAACATGTTATTTTAACCATTCCCAAAAATCGTTCAAATTACCTCATT
>NW_017802503.1:177187-180302 GCF_001625305.1 Branchiostoma belcheri
AGAACTCCCTTGGCTTGTCCGTTGAGACAAACTCCCTTGGCATGCTTATCTCTCTATTTGGCCGATTTCTACTCTTTCCGGCCGCCTCCCCAAGCCTGGTAGAGGCTAGTGCCCGGATCGGACCTCACTGGTATTACATACAGCGTCCAGGGATATCCTCCTGTGTAGACTTTTAGCTGGCCGGCGTTTGTTTCTACCAGTGGCTAGAGCGGCTGTTTCCTTTTAGTGGGACATCCGCGCGGGCGGATATACTGTAAATCTTGAAATGATCGTGGTGGTTTTATTTTCGCGGTATTCACGATGACCGCTCCATCGCGAAGTCATGAGATCGCGAATGTGATCTGTTTTATGAAGTACAACAGCTGGAAAACCAGTCTTTTGGCGCCTAGCCCTCATGGGCATGAATGTGCAAATACTAGTGAACAACATCGGATCGGCTGCGATGGTGGCAGTGGAATGCACACCTGGCACGGACGTTTGTTTACTGGTAAACACAGATGAAACACGCTGTTTGATCCTTCTTCTCCGATGTTTCCACAACAAGAACTGCGCTGTCCTGCATTTCAAATGAGACAAGACAAAAGTGGAAGACATGCATCGATAGCGGCCTACAGGCCAAAATTGTGTACCATACAATATACTGTATATATAATACAATGCCTCTTATTGTGGCATTGTATTATATATACAGTATATTGTATGGTACACAATTTTGGCAAAATTGTGTACCATACAATATACTGTATATATAACACAATGCCACAACTAGAAAGGCCAATATTTGCTTTGGAGCAAATACAGCGATGGGTTCACCACATTTTACGACATGGCAGGGAAAGAATGAGAAACACAAGGGAAAACAATGATTTACATTGATATAACTATAATATGAAGTAAAATACAACTTAAACAACAGTTGGATAGCTATTCCCTACTTTATTGGTTAGGATTTTTAATTGCATAATGCAAACTGTTGATTTTCAAAAAAAAACAAAAAACGTCCATGCCCCGCATTCCAATGCTGGAGCAGAAAAGCTTGAAATACCTACCAAAACACTTGAATAAAGACATACTGTCAGTATGGAAATGCTCTGTGCAGGTGTTAATCAAGTTAAATCCCAACAGCCAATCAGCAAGAAATGCTCTGTGCAGGTGGAAATGCTCTGTGCGGGTGTTAATCAAGTTAAATCCCAACAGCCAATCAGCAAGAAGTATAGAGGAAAGCTGCATGCCTATTGGTTGATGCCCTGCATTCCATTGTGATGACTAATGCCCAAACGTGGTAAACAAGGCACACTAACACAGTAATACATTTGCTATAACACAGCCAAAAAACTCAAATAAAACCATTCTAAAAGCCTGTATCACAATAATTTAAAAAACGCCTAGGGGTATTTGCCCACTGTACCTCCATACCAAATTTCAGGACCTTGGGCCCTAAAATGAAGAAGCTGAAGCCATTAAAAAAATGGCAGGAGAAGGAGGAGGAGAAGAAGAAACATCAGAAAAAGCAATATGGGTTCACCACCACTTCGTGGTGTGGTGAACCCATAATAAGAGGCATATTTCAACCAAGTGTAAAGGCACTGACGCCACTGTAAATGTACTAAATGTGCTTAGGTATTGTTTCAACCGTGAACTTTAAACATCGCAAAATAATTCTTTCCTTTCCTAACGCGAAATTTATCCCCTGCGAACATAACTGAACTTACAGTAGCTCTCCCCTCGACGCTTTCAGTGGGCTCGGGGATTTGTCTCTTGTGTGTATGTTCTACGTCCGGTCCGGCTGTCTTGCCTTCTGTGTCCCCTCTCCATTTGCTGAAATGGTACATAATCGTTCGTTAGATATATTTTCCGACGAAAACAAGGCAAAGGAAGTGGCAAACAAATTCAATGTACAACATGTCAACATTCAAAAACCAGATGGAACAAATATAAACCGCTTATAATTATAATTACATGAAAAATCTTCCGTCCTTTGCGAGAGACGCCGGGTGGCGTCGGGCTATCTGGCAGGGTTCCCCGTGCATGTTTCTGCTCAGCCTAGCGGTAGTCTTGCTCTTGGAGTCTGCTTGGGAGCAAGGAGGTAATTCTTCCGGCCGTACTTTTCCCTGAGGATGATGGCTAAGTTCTCATTGTCTCCTTTTTCATGGTTCCAGAAACCGTGGACATTTTATAGATCGGTAAGATTAGATTGCACAGTGCACACTCTGCAATGCTTAAACATAGAGTGACGTCCACTCCAACTGACAGATTTGAAATTTGTATCATAAGCACTGATTAGCTGTCGTTTTATGCGAGGTATGAGACGATTGGCTTACTAGTATTTTAGGTCAGAATTTACATAGCCGGTGGCGGCTCCAATTAAATGCTAATTGTCTGCCTAATGTAAATTGGCGGGGGTGCCAAGACAGCCATTGTTAGGTAGCTTGGGACCATCCTGGCATTTCACAATAAAACAATAGACATTAAAAAAAACATGTACAGAAGAATATTGCTGCAATGGCTACATAATTTCCATACAAAATGCTTCCCAGCTAGTTACTTCAGTCAGTCTTTCAAGGTATTCATTACATTAAGGTTCCGGGTCGGAGTTTAATTCTGACCAGAGTCTAAGTAAGTGCGCAGTAAATCGCCGGAAACGTGACTTTGAATGGTATGTTTTGGCCGCGATATCCCTAAAATCGTAATATCTGTGTACATATATTTGTATTTTCTGAAAAGCCTGTTAGCTGTAGCCTTTATAGGTGGCGTAATGTTGGTGGTCCAGCGAAGACTTCCTGGTATTCGTCCGCGCGGATGGTTATGTGGCCTTTTCGCCTGACCGCCGGGATTGTACGTTCTATATGCGTTATGGGTGTGTTCGGGCCATCGAAGATAGCGATAAACTTATCGCATCGATTTTAATTAAATTCAAATTTTGGAAACATTAGGTTCTGAGCTTCTTCGAGTACTAAGCCGTTACCCTGGGAAAATTCGTTTTTTCCATGCAGCCGTGGTTAAAAATGACGAAAAAAATTACCCCTTTTTTAAAAATGTACTTTGATGTGCCTTATTTACCCCTAAATAAATTGGGCGCAGAAAATATCAATCAAGTGTATTGATAAGCGGCACG
>NW_017802503.1:180322-187645 GCF_001625305.1 Branchiostoma belcheri
CCAGAAACCGTGGACATTTTATAGAACGGTAAGATTAGATTCACAGTGCACACTCTGCAATGCTTAAACATAGAGTGACGTCCACTCCAACTGACAGATTTGAAATTTGTATCATAAGCACTGATTGGCTGTCGTTTTATGCGAGGTATGAGACGATTGGCTTACTAGTATTTTGGGTCATAATTTACATAGCCGGTGGCGGCTCCAATTAAATGCTAATTGTCTGCCTAATGTAAATTGGCGGGGGTGCCAAGACAGCCATTGTTAGGTAGCTTGGGACCATCCTGGCATTTCACAATAAAACAATAGACATTAAAAAAAAAACATGTACAGAAGAATCTTGCTGCAATGGCTACATAATTTCCATACAAAATGCTTCCCAGCTAGTTACTTCAGTCAGTATTTCAAGGTATTCATTACATTAAAACACCACCTGATCGCTGTAATTAAAAAATCAAGCAAAATTAGGCGATATATATACTATCAAGGAGGCCAGGTTATAATAGATGATGCTGTTTTTGGGAAGGTTTCGTTTGTCCAACTTTGGTTCCGAGCGTCTCTTCTGTTTACTCTAAATAGATACACCACAAAATAGTAATGAGACCTTAAAAGTTTTAAGGGATTTCAAATATATTGTTACTAAGGAATACAAAATACTTAGGTTCATAATGTGTGATGTCTTCGGCTAATAAAATGTTGCCAAGCTTACAGTGCGAGAAAAAAAAGGACGAATTCTGAAATTAAGTAACGTGCTGTAGGCGTGCGTGTGACCCGTCCGGCATTTGTGTCCGAGGCTAGGCAAGAAATCCTTGCGAACTTCTAAATAACAGAGAATTTGCCCTAAAAGTCTGCAATGACCTACAATAGGACGACTCGCGCCTTGGTTGGAAGACTGTGAAGACTATACATCAACAGCAAAAAGCTCTGCTGGTGTATAAGGCCTTGAGAAATGCACTACCACCATACATGAGACGAGTCTTCAGCCTGAGAAGGGATGAAGTGGCACGGAATACCAGATCAGCTTCTACTGACTGTCTCATCCCTCCGAGGCCGCACTTGGAAGCTTACAGAAGAAGCTTGGCTTACTCCGGCTCAGTGGTATGGAATAACATCCAGCCCCACATTAGGGCAGCACCATCCATCCATACCTTCAAGTCACTTATGGATCAGACATAACTGGGACTCACCATGGACTTAAATTGGCTACGAACCTAATGATTTATTTGTGAACTTATTCATTTACTTATTGTATTGATTTAATTACTTATTATTTATGTTTGTATGGATTTGGTTCTTATCCGTGACCCCTCCCCTCAACTTCGACCTTGTTGAAAAGCGGCCTTGCGCCGAACAAGCATTTCGAAGAAAAATAAAGGCTTTGACTTGACTTGACTTGACTTGACATAATATTGAGGAAATCGCTATTTCAAAATCTTGTTTGGGAGATGTATGGAGCGGATGAAATTATTGTTTTAGTACAGAACCGGTATTTGCTAAACCTGGCCGGGTTTCCAGCATTTGTGTCTGAGGCTAGGCTAGGCAAGATATCCTTGCGAACTTCTAAGTAACAGAGAATTCGCCCTAAAAGTCTGAAATAACCTGCAATGGAATGACATAATATTGAGGAATTCGCTATTTCTAAATCTTGTTTGGGAGATGTATGGAGCGGATGAAATTATTGTTTTAGTACAGGACCGGTAGTTGCTAAAACTGGCCGGGTTTCCAGCATTTGTGTCCGAGGCTAGGCTAGGCAAGAAATCCTTGCGAACTTCTAAGTAACAGAGAAATCTGCCTAAAAATCTGCAATAACCTGTAATGGGCACTAGTCCATAGTTTGATTGTAGGACCTCGTCAAGTTCGATAGCCTCCTGTGCAGGCCCCGGGCGGGTGGGAGTTTTGATACTGCGTGGAGGTTTGATCCGTGGCAAATGGAAACCTTTTCTCGGCGGCTTGTTTTTAATATCTTTAATGAGAACTGTATGTTTATATCTGTCCAAGGAGTTAATAAAAAAGTCTTAAAAGTCTTCTGTGTTTGAGATATTTTCTAGCTCTTTCTGTGGGAGATAAAAGTGTTCCACATGTTTGTTTATTTTTGCAACACTTGGCCCCCGATAGTTAGATTTACATCATCCCCGTGACGGTGGCCTGGCGACCATGTCTTATATTGTTAAAGGTATTTTACCCCGTAAAGACCCTGTCACACATTCAGAATTCGGCCTCCAGGACACTAGCAGAACTTCCGCAAACATAGTTGGGAGGACTTCGGCGCAAAGTCTTCTGGGTCCGCTGGTGTTGGGCCAGGTCGACTGTAGCAGGGTTACTGTGTTTCTGCTGCTTCAGTCGAATGTTTCTAAATGTTAAAAACATTCAGGAGTAGGTTGGGAGGTTCGGACATGATTGGGTGGTATTCGGTTGTAAGTCGGCAGAACACCAACATTAACTGAATAACTGAATCTTTATTTGCACAGTCAATAGTTCGTCAGAAGGATGACGGCTGAGACTATCAATTTTACCGGTTTCGACTTTTTATTCCAAAGTCTTCATCAGAAATGACAAGAGTTGTACCGCACTGCCTTTTATACTCTTCTATCACAGTAAGGTCAGGGCGCCCTGCCTGTTACTTAGCTCAGGGCAGGGCGCTCTAGGAGCTAACCAATCAGCTTACAGTATCTCGTTTTGCACTGACTAGAGTTAGCCAATCAGCGGCTAGAAAGGTGATGACTCAGCGGTTACGCTGTTCAAATAGGTCAGGGCGCTCTGAGCGATTTCCTTTGTTCTCCTGACCAATCCTGGCCCGTTTCGATGGTGATTGTCCTTATGGGCCAATCAGCACGGCGGTCTGTCACTACGGCATTCTTTCCCATTGCTAGGCGCGTTCTAAAAGGTATCGGGTTACAAGACGCTATTTTGGCCTATTCTGGACTACCAGGAAAACACTTGAAAATAAACAAAAAGGATTTAATGGTAAGTTTCGTCAAATTAAAATGAAATTATTGCCTTAACATCCTTTTAATATTAGCTGATTATGTTAAATCATTGATTTTTCAAAATTTCGCTCCGAAAGACAATTTCTTTCGGGTTTCCGACCACAAGTCATGCCATGTTTTTAGGCAAACATCGTTTTAAACCGGGCTACATTTATCACCCCAGATCCCCGATTTTTACATTTTTCGACGACTAGGAATAAGATCAAAAATCGTGTTTTAGGGATTTTTCAATTTCTGATTTGAAGTCTAGTTTTTGTCGACATATTGGTGAAAAAATGATATTTTTTTTTACATTTTTCGCACTAGATTACCCATAATTCAAAATTGAGGCCATTTTTAAAAAATCCCTAAAACACGATTTTCGGGACAAACTTTACGGTCATTTTGAGCCGTGAATGGGGTATGCTTGACTCGCCATGCTTGCAGGTTAAAACGAGGTTTGCAGACGTGTCATGTCGACCAGAAGTCTGCATTGTGTTATTCATACTGGTGTAAAGAATTATTACAGTATTCAAGGTCACCCAAGGATACGACAGTAGCTTCACTACATGTTACAGATCCACAAAAATGATAGCGGGCATGTACTGTCCGGGAAACTGTTTGTATCTATAGAAAAGTGTTGTTTTTTTATCTGTTGCAAGGCACGGGGGCAGAAAGGCTTGTTTTGCCGCTTTATTGTAAATGACCGCAGGTGACCCCGAAATAGAACGCGGGTTCGATTCGAATTGCCCAGATCGAACACGATCGAACACAGTTCGGATTCTATGACATGTGGGAACTTTGCAGCCCAGGTGCTAGATGCCCTTGCGCCTGCAATACTTGTTCTAACATGTAGGTGGCGCTTCGTTCTATGACATCATCATTAGGCGGGAAATTCAAAAGATAGAAAACAATCATGAGGAGTGCGGTACGGCTAAATGAGCATTTGTACAGAGGCTATGTGAGACAATCTAAAGTAAATCAGATCTATGTGACGATCTTAGCTGTTGGTGTGATGACGGCGTGAAGTCCAGTTGTCCCTTGTAGAGTGTTCCCCGGGCGTGAGTCGGTAGTACCTCGGATCCGTTCCATGTGACATGGTAGGATACTAGTGACCAGCTGATGTGGTGATTGAATGTTCTTCGGGGTGCCGGTCACGACGAAGTTCTTGGTGCTCTTCATACCCTGGTGATTTCTAGGGATTCTTGGTTCAGGCCGTCTGGGTGTAGAGTTCTGAGCTGGTGGATCCAGTAGGATTCTCGTCGTAGTCGGCGCTGTCTGGTGAATCTTTATTTGCACGTTCATGGCCATAGGGCTAAATGCATACATCAGAATATGATGTTACTTGTGTGTACATAAGGAGAGTTTTGGGGATCAAATTTTACTCAAAGTTCAGTCAAATTCCTTTCCGTTCGTATATAATGGTTGGTGTTGCTTACGTCTGGACAGACTGCTCACGAACGTGGTCGACAGGTGTTTGCGATCGGGGCAAGGTCGGGGGAAGGTTTTGAATGTGTGACAGGGGCTTTTCAAGATCCCGACAGAGCGTATAACGCTCTTCTCGACCTACTCGACTGCTAAAGAGGTAGGTGATCATATTGCAAACAAAGTACGACAGGGAGTTTAGTTTTCTGACATAGTTTGTTTTTGCTGTGTTGATAGAAATATAAAAACAAGGGAAGCTCTGATATCAATAACCACATAGCGTGATCAAAGCTGTCATAGCAACAGCCTTGAACTCTGGAATTACTTCTGCCGTTTGCCATTTTCTATGTACTTTCTAAAAACTGGTGAAAAGGGAGATTCGTGGTTAAAGCCAAACATAGCCGAATATGGCCTCCCGAACACTGCCGCCAAAAGAAAAAAACATGATAGGATTAGGAATAGGTCAGGAGCAATATCGGTTAGCCTGACTTAGCGTTCCTGGCGGCCTGGTGATCGTTCATATACCCCTTGGCTAAAAGGCATATATAGAAAGGTAAGTGTGGCCTAAATCTTGTCACAGTGCTATAGCTACCGAACTTTAGCTAAGATTAGTTGGTTGGTTGGTTGGTGGTAGGGGGTAGGTAAGAAATATACGCATTAAAGAGCTTTTAGGGGAAGGAAAACTGGAATTCAAAGTCAGTTTTCTAGTCATTTTTAAGCAAGTTTCTCCGACGTATTACTGATATCTGTGAATCAAAAATGCAATGTTGCTGACTGAAAATGGTTGCTTGCTTCGTATTGTAGGCTGGCTCTAGCAATTTATGGGTCCCCACCCCCCCAAAGAAAATGAAATAAAGAGACGTCCAAAGTAGCTTGTTTTTGGAGCTATTTCAACGCTTTTCGTCTGTTTTTTTTTTTTCATTTTGCCACCCGGATATTGCACTGGATGCCTTTAAGCGTTGTTCGAGCCTTGTGACTTCAATTTTCTAAATTTTTAATAGCCGTCTGTTTTCTTTGCCAGGTGAAAGCAAACCTCTATGTCTCATGTTTCATCGCCTCTGACCCGTTCCATTCAACCAGAGAGCATACTTGTCACTGTGATTTGATAGGAGACAACTTGATGCATTCTTAACATTTTTATACTTCTGCCCAATGCGAAATGTTCAGCCTTCCTGTAAGGGCGCATATCGTTGAACCGCATGCACAATCAAGTCACACACATTCAGAACCTTCCCCCGACATTGCCCCCGAGTCAAATTTGACCACCAAACGCGCCCCGAACATTGCTGACGTACTTCCGAATGGTTGGCTGTTGTTCTGCTGACTTGCAGCCGACTACCAGCCAACCATGACCGAACGTCAAGTGGAGTGCTCACTTTGTCACCGGGAGGTCGCGTGAGTTCTAACCCCGACCTTGTCATACCAAAGACTGGTACATACTGCTTTCTCTGCTAGCACTATAAGAAAGACTATGGAAAGGTCAAACACACAACGCTACCAGTGGACTAGCCCCCTTCTTGCACAACTGTGTGGCCCATGGGCTATATAAATGAAAACGGGCACCACCCCTATGCTTTGTACAGGGCCATTTTTAAAACTCCCAACCTTGTTCACGGGGCATCGGGCTAGTTTTTGGGAGGAGAAATTTCTGAATGTGTGACAGGGTCTTAACTTTTCCTGTTTTGTCTCAACTTGTTTGCAGGGTATAGATGGAGCAGCGGAGCGTGGAGGTGTTAAGGTTAACTACCGGAGAAACCGCCGCCCTGGTGACAGGGGTTAACCTGATCCGTAGGGAAAAAGGCAACAACTATATCATTTACAAGGTTTGTATCCGTAGAAGATGGTACTAATAAAAGCACTGGGCAAGTCTAACACAGGCATTTCCTGAAGGTACCAGAACCATAAATAAGGAAATTGCCTAAAAGTACCAGTATTATCAACCAAGGATTTATCTGTTCAATAATTATCACAGAGTGAACTTCCTGTCACCAAGTACAGTAGGGGAATTATAATCAGATAGCTTGAAACAATTTTTTGAGTTAGATGTTTAGAGGTTTGATGTAACAAGTCGATCGGTGTAATGTAGCCAGCTGCCACTGCGCCGCGTGCCTGCAAAGCTGGTGTGTTACGCAGGAGGGCGGTAATATAACAAGTGAAATATCATTGTTAACGTTTAGTTGTATCTATTTTATTCTATTTGTTGTATTTTGTGTAGTCTACAAAAAACATACACCCAAGACTAGCCCTTCACTATTGAAAAATTGGGCATGGCTCAGTGTATGTTTACATGCTGATGTCACATTTCCAAACTGGAGCCCGGCCTAGCAACTTTCTGGAACGAAAAGTACAATATAAAAGAGAAGAAAACACAAAACGTTTTAAAAACTAATCATGAGTATTATTTGTGTTATAATCTTAATATGAATGAATTGAATTGTTTATTTTTCCCTGATGCAAACAGCCCGACCGGCACCGGTTTGGAAATGTGACCTCAGCATACGTAGACGTAGATGTATGTGAAGTTTGTTTCTCCATGCGCAAGGAAAAACTTAAAAGAGCATACATTTATATCATCATCACTTCATGACGAAATAACGTTTAATACATAGATTTACAGCAAAATCTTGTTAATCTCATAGGACCCAAGGAACTCCGAGGAACCGTACAAGGCTTGCCGCAACATCTGCAAGCATCAAGGTGGAACGTTTGTGAAAGATGTGGAGGATTCAACTAGTGGGTAAGAGAGTTATTCTGTTGAAAATGAAATGAAAATTAAAAATCATGTTAGACTTGCTGTCTACCTTCACTGTGTGTATGTGTGTGTGTGTGTGTGTGTGTGTGTGTGTGTGCGTGCGTGTGTGTGTGAGTGTGTGTGTGTGTGTGTGTGTATGTATGTCTGTATTTGTGCGTGTGTGTGTGTGTGTGTGTGTGT
>NW_017802503.1:191098-322687 GCF_001625305.1 Branchiostoma belcheri
GTTTTTACCCCGCAAACTGAAAGGAGTCAAATGTGAAATTATGTGAAGTTCAAATCACATTTTTTCACATAAGAGGTCAGAATGTTATTTTATGTGAAAATGCTTCACATAATTTCACATTTGCCTATGTCCTAGATGATTATGTGATTTTATGTGAAAATTTTTGTAACAGGTAACAAACTTATTTACGACCGTTTCTAGGTTTCCGAGATTCCTCCTCAAATAGGTATTAAATGCAAACACATCGGGGTGAGACAAACTTGTGGGGCTTCTCGCGCCTCCGCTTTAGGGTCTTCGCCTCAGGTGTGAAGTTCCAACTTCACGTTGAGGTGCCAATTACACCCGATTTGCATAATGAGCGATGGCTTCTGACATTTGTTCTTGGTCAGGGAACTATGGTGAAGATAGTATAAATACGTGCGGAAAAGCGTAACCAAAGAGTTTTAACTAAGAACAATTAAACAAGGGGTTTTGACGATAACCTGCGCCCAGAACGCAAACCAATTAGAGCGCCCGACAGGGATTTCCAGCTTTTATGCGTCTCTCGCGTGAAAGCTAACATGGCTTGTGTCTAAGCCCATTCGATTACACTGTAGAAAAGAGGGCTGTTACACTGCAGACGTTTTGAGTGCGTGTGCTAGGAAACGTTCTGTCAGGTGAAGGGCAGTATTGTATTTGGACTTTATTTTCAAACACTATAGTACGCCTGTAGCCTATTTTTATCCTCTTAGAATCCTGTATGTCCTTGAATGTTACAAAAATGATTTTCTGCTACCAACTGTACATTTTTCACATATTTTCACATACCCGAAGTTCACTACGGTCCGTGTCTATATGCACGGTGCTGTGTGTACTGAGTTCCTGAACATTTAGAAGTCATAGATTATGTTTAACTCGAGACAGATAAACCATTTTTCAAACCGAGAAAGACCATAATACTGGGTAACTGTGGACTATTTTAGTTTTCCTTTAGATTAAACGATTCTTTCGTTATCAGCCTGGAACCCATAACTTCTCAGTCAACAACCTACCCGAAGTTTCTAGGTCCGTGTCTATATGTACGGCGCGTACGGCGCTGTATGTACTGAGTTCCTGAACATTTAGAAGTCATAGAATATGTTCAACTCGAGACAGATAAAACATTTTTCAAACGGAGAAAGACCATAATACTGGGTAACTGTGGACTATTTTAGTTTCCTTTAGATTAAACGATTCTTTCGTTATCAGCCTGGAACCCATAACTTCTCAGTCAACAACCTACCCAAAGTTCACTACGGTCCGTGTCTATATGTACGGCGATGTATGTACTGACTTCCTGAACATTTAGAAGTCATAGAATATGTTCAACTCGAGACAGATAAAACATTTTTCAAACGGAGAAAGACCATAATACTGGGTAACTGTGGACTATTTTAGTTTTCCTTTAGATTAAACGATTCTTTCGTTATCAGCCTGGAACCCATAACTTCTCAGTCAACAACCTACCCGAAGTTTACTACGGTCTGTGTCTATATGTACGGCGCGTATGTACGGCGCTGTATGTACTGAGTTCCTGAACATTTAGAAGTCATAGAATATGTTCAACTCGAGACAGATAAAACCTTTTTCAAACCGATATACACCATAATACTGGGCAATTGTGTCTATTTTAGTTTTCCTTTAGATTAAACGATTCTTTCGTTATCAGCCTGGAACCCATAACTTCTCAGTCAACAACCTACCCGAAGTTTACTACGGTCCGTGTCTATATGTACGGCGATGTATGTACTGACTTCCTGAACATTTAGAAGTCATAGAATATGTTCAACTCGAGACAGATAAAACATTTTTCAAACGGAGAAAGACCATAATACTGGGTAACTGTGGACTATTTTAGTTTTCCTTTAGATTAAACGATTCTTTCGTTATCAGCCTGGAACCCATAACTTCTCAGTCAACAACCTACCCGAAGTTTACTACGGTCCGTGTCTATATGTACGGTGATGTATGTACTGAGTTCCTGAACATTTAGAAGTCATAGATTATGTTTAACTCGAGGCAGATAAACCATTTTTCAAACCGAGAAATACCATAATACCCGGGTAACTGTGGACTCTTTTTACGCGACAATCTATTTTTCTACCATATGACACAGAAAAGGGGCCCTGATACATTCTCACCATATATTAAATAATTTCAATATACTGCGGCACCTTGCATGCTGCAAGTTTGAGCATCCTCAAATTGATAGTATTACAACGTACTTATTCCTCAGCAGAAACTGTCTCGATTCTTTATTTTTGCCTTTCGCAGCCCTGAGGCTGCTAAAGGCTTTGAGACGGGAATTTGAGTTCATTCCGTCCGTCCTGTCCTGTCCTTCCGCACGGTTCTATGATACATGTAGCGAGACATTGCTCCATGTAGATTCGAATGTTGATGCCAAGCCCATGCAAGGATATGTGGCATACGAATCGGGTAAAGACGAATGTAGTGCTTAGTTTATGTATTGTTTTACGTTCCTATCAGCATGCATGACCGGGCATGTAACGCGCGCTGCAAAACGTGTTTGTAGAGGTCTATTCGACTTGTAGTACTGTACCTGCAAGGTAAAGAAGAAACAATAAAACATCTTTGTGTGTGTGCTTGGTGGATATTAGTCACACTTTGTTCCTCTTACTGAATACAACACGTTAGCCAGGTTCCAACCATAGCGGAACTTGCAGAAACATTTTGCAATTTGATAGTCTTTCCTCCCATTAAGGAATTAGGCCACACGGACACCTCAGCTTCGTGATCACATCGAAATCGGTGAGGTTTTTCTTCGCGTGATTCTTGTAGAGTTTATCAACACTACAGGCAGCAGAATCTTCAAACTGCTGAAGGCGGCTGCCTCAATGGAAAGAAGGGGAAGAAAAAATATCTTCAAGCTCATTCATTACAACTTTGTATACACAAACTAAGCGAAAGGCTGCCTTTTTCAAAAGCATTTCTTTTTACTTTTTTATCAGAGGACAATTTCATGCACGTAACAAAACTTCTTTCTGAATTACGGCTTGCTTTATAGACAACTAACACCATTGTTTTCAGGCATTTCTTGTTGCATATATTATCGTGTTTCCAGCATTGTCTTTGTATTGCACCAGTGCCAAAATTAACATATTAACAGCGCATTCGCCAGATCTTGTTGTTAAACTGCCATTCAACTGCCAGCTATACTCGGTGACAGACCAAAACTTATTTAGACCTCGCTGGACTGTCACATAGCAGAATTTTCACCGCCAAGCATCACTCTTTACTTTAGTGTTTCAAACGCCTTGACTGGCCTTGGCCAAACTATCAATGTGTCGCGATATTCGGCGCTTTCACTTGTAAAATGGATAATTAGCAACATAAGAGTGGCAGGCGAGAGGGAGTGGAGGGGGTTTTCACACCTTTTGTTCGTTGATTAGTACTGAATGATAGATCACATCATACAATAAGGTAATAGGCCTGTATTGTTTACAATACAAATTCGCGCGCTTGCCCCACAAATGATCATGATTAGCCCATTCAATGGAGAAGACCTACAAGTACACTTACCTTTTACATATTCTGTCAACTCACATGATTCCCGGTCTTGTGTAATCACGAATCACATTAATTTCACATTTATTTCACATGTCAAAAATGTGATTTGATGTCACATTTTTTCACATTTTGCGTTTTCGTGAACATCACATAAATTTCACATTTCGCGGAATGCCAGATGTCTTCACATCTTTTCACATTTTGTAGTCAAACCCATTTCACATAACTTTCACATGAAGACACATTTTTAAAAATGTGACTCAGGTTAACATTGTTTCACATTTTCACTGAGACTACGTTTCACATAAAAATCACATAGGCATCGGCGGAAAAAGAACATACAGGCAGTCACATAATTTCACATAATGGGAGGAGATCCAACATCACATTTAGATAACATCTTTTCACATTTGAAAATGTGATTTTTCTGGACCGTTCACTGCAAATGTGAAAAAATGTGACGCAAAATAATAACATTTTTTCACATAAAGGTGTCGCGCTTCAGAAATGTTATTTTATATGATTTTCTGTGAACTTATGTGATAAAATGTGATGCTGTTGAACCTCAAAAAAATTCACATTACATCACATTTTTTCACATTTCCTTGAAATTTTGCACGAAATTCACATATTTTTCACATTTATGCACCTGGTAGTGTATGTTCCTGTGTATTTGTGCGTGTGTTTGTGTGTGCGTGTAAGTGTGTTGTTGTGTGTGCGTGCATGTGTGTGCGTGCGTGTGAGAAGGAGCGACTGAGAAAGACTCATAAGGAAAGCCATGCGTGCTCGCATTTGTGTTTCGATGCCAACTCACCGGGCAAAAAGGCCTAGCCACTGAGCACACATACAGTAGTGAAGGAATTCAGACTTGTTTTGGTATTAATTCCAATGCTCTATTCTAGTGTTGAATACCCCTGCACTGGGTAGTACTAACATTTCAATGTTGAACCTTACCTTACATCTAGGCACCTGCAGTTTGAATCGCAGTCTTTGTACTCGGGGTCTTGTTACAAATCTAGCCTGTAGCTGCGGGTGTCCATACGAAACGGCTGCTCATTCTCTACTGCACTGCCTACCAGCGCTCAGTCCTTTTTGGCAAGCTTTCAAGCATTGGAGCATTTGGACACATTTACACACACTTTCTGATAATGCTAAACAGCTTTTACTTTTTTGCGATAGTTTACTCTGTTTCTTACGACATTAACTGTAGAATTGTGTTAGCCACACAAAACTACACAACAGAAACAAACCGGTTTAAGCTGTATGTGTCCTCCTTAATTTGCTTTCTTTTTCTTCTGGTATGGGACGTTTGACACACGCCAGGTCTCTTATGTATCTAAACTTTTTCAAGCTTCTTGTTAAATATTTTTCCCCATTGTAAAGGTTGCTGCGAGAATATAAGTTGTACCTAACTTGAGTTCGCAGCCACTTAGTCCGTGTCCTTTCATTTGTACTTATCACTACGTTTCTGAATAAATTAAAAAAAACCTTTCCTTGGGATTGAAAAAGAACAAGAAGCCATAGGTAACAATCCTCCGTGAAGTTTTATATATTTCAACAAAATCCCAAGCGTCAACGCCAGACCTACTGTGCAGACATTATAATTAGGCAACGGTTAATACAATGAGGGCGCGTCACAAGCATAAAACATACAAAGAGCTAAATCCATTACTGCTCCCAGGGCGTACTGTGCTTCAAGTTCGAAGTTCATTTTAATTACACACACACAATCATTGCATTCACATAAAGATGTAGTAGTGGTAGTGATTGGTTTATTGAAAAGAGCAAAGAACATATCAGACTTGCAGTAAAAACTGAATTGTGCTGATATTTACAACTTATAGGATTATACAATACTAGTAGATATAAAAGGGCAACTTACACTTGTGATATACAAAATTTATAAAAACCGTCGTCGTCATATTATTATAGCAATATAATTAAAACAATATAAGATCGGACTATCATGGTCGTGTCTAGTAACAAAGACAGTCCCACCGTCTTACCGTGCCTTTACCTAATTAGGCGCGCCTGGAACAGGCCAAATTCCAGCAACAGTTGCGGTAAGCACCGCGAGTGTTACTACCGCCGGCCAGATAACCAGGATATCTGCTTACAGAACCTCTGCTACCAGACAACTGCCTAAACCTACGGCCTATTCCACAGGATTGTAAAAGTAGGGATGTTTCTAAAATATGCATTTACTTCAATATCAAAACAGCTACGGTAAAAATAAAAAGACGTGCATCATCCCGGACATAATACCACACCACATGCGAAATCACAAAGAAATGCGACGTACGGAAGAATGCGTTTTGGCTGCGAACATCTTCCAAAAAACTTGGCATCTCTTAAGTATGGGCAAAAACATCTGGAACCACTTATCAAAACCACCCCGTATCTGCATGAAGTTCCACCCTCCCACTGCTATTCCAAACAACGCGTTTTTCTGGACCATTCCAATTCGCCTCGTAATTGTAGGGGTGCGTCTGCAATATTACATTGACCGCGAAAGCAGCAACGGCAAAAATACACATTCGTGCATCAACACGGGCATGCCCGCAGACGGCGTATAAAATTGCGTGCCGATTACACAAAGAGAACCCAGTGTTTTGACTGCGAACATGAAAAATCAGCCGATCACAACACTCCGTCCGGAGGTCCTGACCTCCTTCACGGAGTAATAAAGGCCTTACCGTGCCATGTGTTTTAACCGTGCTGTATTCTTCATTTTGCAGTACTCTGCGATGCACCAAGCACGGCTGGAAGCTGGACCCTTCTACTATGAAATACGTCAACCCACCGGACAGCTTCATTCAGGAGAAGTTAGGTACGACTATTGATAGCCTTCATATCACACACTTCTGTCCGTGTTCTTTCCTGTAGACATAGCAATCTATTCAAATGAAGGCTGACCTGTTTTCAATTGGTAGAATCCATGATGGTAAAGATCTTCATCAGGGCTAATTTGGTATCGGTCATCGAAACGTCGGCGCATGCAAAACAAATGGTTGTGAATATAAGAACTTTACCATGCAATCATTCACCAAACTGATGAGGTTATTACGAATATGTATTGATTTGTTTAGTTCCGGAGGTAGATGAGGATGGGAGGTTATCCTTGGTGGAGCTGAGCCCGCCCGAACCTTGGGACAACGACGCGAGGCCTCCTCAGACTGTACAACCCGGGGAAGTGCAGGTCAGAAAAAACATCATCATTTTGCTCATTTCTGTTCACGACAATGTCACAAATTGTCGCTGGCCTGGTATACGTAGCCAGACCATCGTAATCTCACAGATATCTATACGGTGCTGATAGTACTGCCAACCCGCCAGGTCCATTCTTATGGGGTCGGTTTCACGTGGATACAAATTAAATGTGTTAGATGCCTTGTAGCAAGTTATATTATACCCTAATACGATTCTTCTGTACTCTTTGCTGAAAATCCTACACGACCCGAAGGTAAACTGTAGAAGAGTTTGTCTCCACATTGTCTATACTATAGACGTTAGGCATGTCGATGAAGTTTAGACATCAATGTAATAAGATAACATTAGAACACTGCTACTCAAACAAACTGGATAAATTTATAAAGTTGTCGGGCGTTTTCAGTAACATACACTACTTTTAGTCAGTGACTAACAGTAGCTATGTAGAGTAGCTATGTAAGGTAGATGTCGTTGGTAGTTACATATAGGCTAGGCCATGCAAAGGTACAGTAGAAAAGGGTATAAGATGAAACATAACATTTTAGTTACTGAAACATCAAGTCCCAGTATAATATACAATCAATCAAGTGGGGCTTATCATTTAGTTTCGTTTTTTTCTTATAACAAAACAGTCTTCTATGTATTTACCTATTTTTGCATTGTGCGAGATATTGCATTTGAATATATCATTATATGAATTTGTCTGTAGCATCGAATATGTTGAAATCTGCTGTACTGGATTCGATAAAATGTGAATAGCTGTTATGTAAGCCGTCATATTTAGAGCATGCTCGGTTTTTTGCTTACAAATGTTGCCTTTCTAGTTCAAATAACACTACACATGTGCGTGGAAATAATATGATCACACTGAGTTCCCAACGTTGTGCACTTGTTTCTATAGTTGACGTTTTTCGCGCATGCGTGTATGGAGCTGAAGCTGGGAGACAAGACGATGTTTTTCGACCCATGGCTGACCGGACCCGCCTTCGCCAGGGGGTGGTGGCTTCTGCACGAACCGCCCGCTGATTGGCTGGAGAGGCTGTCACGTGCTGACCTCATTTACATCAGTCACGTCCACTCGGACCATCTCAGGTTTTGTGCCAGCTTCTTTGATGTTTAGATTTCTATACCAACGTACTTTCTAACTTCACTAATCGGTCTGCTTAGAATACTAGCGTTGCCCGCTCACCTTGGGGTGCCTATAGCTACCTCGTGCCTGTACCCAGGCACTATACACAAACAAACACTGCAAATATCTTTCAAACTAACGCATGGTCGGAATATCAACAATTGATAATTGAAAAGAACACAGGTTGACTTTGTAAATCAGAAGAAGTAAAAACGTGACAGCAAATTACAGTGTTCAAAAAGTCGCTAGTGTTTAGTTCTGGCAACTTTTAATTAGCAGTTGAACTTTGAACCTTGTGACCTTTCTAGTAAGGATTTTTTTTTTTTCAATTTTGAAGTCCTAATTTATAATCTGTGGTATTAAACTCGATATCTGCGAAATCTAAGATCATTTACGTTAATTTCGGGGGTAGATTTCAGCCTATATTGGGGCATACTAGTATTTCCTGTGAGCCTCCATAGAACAACAAGAACGCGTCATCAAGATGGCGGCGGGACTGTGCCCTTTCGATTTTGGTGTTTTCGTAAAATTCCTTATTAGATCAGACAGTTCTATATGGGCCAACATATCACAAAATGTCGAACCTGCACGGATAGTGACTCCGATCGGAGTTTCTGTTGATAGAGACTCCGGAATCTCTGCCGGTAGAATTGATATTCAGTTAGGAGCCTCTACCCTGACATATACTTGTACAGCTTCACATGTGTTCTAACATCCATACTTTTTTTTTCCCGAATGAGAAGACAATACAATGCAGAGGAAGAAAGCTAAACAGTTCATATGTAATTCGAAATTACCTGGTTTAGTTTTCCCTCATATTTAAAACAAAATTTCTGAAGGTCTGAGCTTGAGCCCGACAATGAGATGTAGAAACAACATTTTGCGATTATAAAATTGAATATATGAAAGCAACTTACATTTTGACCTAATTATCTCTCCCCCATAGGTATTTCTAATTGTCAAAAACGGTCCTTTTGAGCTGTGTTTAGGTGACCTAACATTATTCTTGATTATACCTGATGCTATCGTATTTCAAATGCCCATGACATAACAATATGATTCATGTTATATTATTGATAGCTGTTGCTTAATGTTGTTATTGATTTCAATGTAAAACTACAGATCCCTTTGGTCTTAATTATGTAATTTATATGATTCCGATGTAAATTAGCATACTACTTCGGATTCTACGATGTAAGTCTGCTTTTTCTAATAAAAGTTATCTAAAAAAATATAGTCAATTGTTTTACATGTTGTGCTGTTGTCAGCTACCCGACTCTAGCACTGCTGTCGGAAAGGAACCCAAACATCCCGATCTATGTTGGAGACACGGCTATGCCGGTCTTCTGTAAGCTGCAGCAGAGCGGGGTCAAAATGAACAACATCCACGTCTGCAGTTTTGGTGTGTGGCAAGAGGTGAGGTTTTTACCTGCAGGAAGGACAGTAATTTTGTCTGCTAACCTGATTAATGAGAGTTATGTCATGAAAAATTGTCATCTATAACTGACTTGTATACCATGAAAAATACATTTGGAAGGGTACTCCAACATTTAAATTTTGAATTTAGTCCGTAAGAATTTTCAAGGCAGAACGTATCGTGAGAACTAAGATATAGGGTGACCTCTGACCCCTCTGGTCAGCTGATGACCTATAACATTCTTAAGCGCACAATCCAAACATGGCTGAATATCTGTTATTTATTCTGATATTCTGTAACAAATAATGACATGGAAATAATTCTACAAGGATCAAGGTACAGAAATGTTAGTAATGACTTGCACAACCGATATGAACAGAATTATTTTCAAAGCCTCCATTACATAAATGAGGCAAACGTGCTACACATATTATTTTTCAGACAGCATACCAAAAAAAGTAGTTGTCATGCGATGTCGGTATGTTAGAATTCTAACTTTTCAAAATCGAATAGCAGAGATATAATTTTACTTAAAATCAGCTGAAGAAAACTACCAATGAAGAGAAGAAGCACGGAAAACAGGATTGTACAAATTTTCGTACAGGAAAGAAGGATGACTGCACATGTCACGACATTCCTGACTGATCGGCTATTTTTTATGGTTTATTGATTGATTGATTGATTGGTATACTGATTGATTGATTTATTGATTGATTAACTGTTTTTGTTAATAAACATCAGCATTCAGTCACACCTACATCCCCAGGCTAGTCACTATTTGGAATAAGTTAGGTTCTGACCTCCGTGGTACTGGTGAGCGAGCAGCTCATCAGTCGGATATTACATCATTTAAGCATAAACTACTCAAGGTCACCTACAACAGATTTAACACACATTACAGTCTTAACCTGCCATGTACTTGGACCACTTCTTGTGGGTGTAGTTCTTGTATTGCTTCTAGACCTCACTAAGTCTTCTTTCAACACAATATATCATAACTACTTATTAGATATATTTGAATTATGCTTAACCTTCTATATGATCATATAGCCAGATGACGTCGACCAATCAGAAGGCTCCATTTCCCCCATAACCCAGGTCATTAATATCCGATATACGGACCTGCGGGTCCGTAACCGACGCTACCATTACATGACAGGGTGGTGTTTTCTTCTAACCTACTTCTAATTCTAAAGACCTTTCTGGTAGACTCGTTTATGTAGAGTAGTAAATTAATTTAGTTTTGATAGAACTGCTGAGTTGTCGTCAGATGAAGTAAAAGCAGTGTTTGGGGCAACCGCAGAGATGGATTTTGACAATAGTGGTGGAGAAACAGTTGAGGAATTCGAAATTCAGCGGTAAACTTCAGCGGTAAATTTAGTTCATATCTGTAACTTTCAGCTTTAAATAATTGGTTTGTTGCGATGAGAATTCACTTCAATGCAAGATTAACAGATCTACATGTATATGTTACACAGAATTTGTTTCCCTTATGTGTCAGCTTGATGACCCTTTATGTACATGCATATGTGACAATGTCTATATGATAATAATGTTAATGACCCGCTTTCCTTCGGTGTATACGGTGTCATAATTCATGGTCGGTTCCTACATTGTATAACCACCTCATAAACGACCTCGTCCGCTCCGCGGCCTCGGTCGTTCATTCGGTGGTTATAGGAACCGACCATGAATTATGACACCGTATTCACCTCAGGGCGGGTCATTAACCCTATATTAATGTATTTTAATACTGGTTGTTACTGACCATGTAAATTTTGATGTTGTATATGATGTGTTTATGTATGGGGGAGGGCAACTTGTAAAGGTGCGTATGCACCTGTTTTGCCCTCCCTTTCACTTTGTGAAAAATCGAAATAAACAAATAAGTAATATTTTGCCACAGATTAATGCTGACCTCCGTTTTATGATCCTGATGGACGGAGTACATCCTGACATGGACACCTGCATCCTGGTGGACTACAAGGGTAGGATAATTATCTGACAGGGAGATAGTACACGTCCATCATAGCCATGTAGACTCGTATATATCGTTTGGTGTAGCATTACTCTCAATGGTCTACTGCCGTGTGGTCTTAAATATTTTCTGTTTGGTCATATCCTTCTATCAAAAAAGATTCAGAACTCTGCTTGCTTCGGCCATGCTCCCACTTGTTCGTACATCATACCAGCAAACCGTTAAGCCACATTTTCTCATAGTTTAAATATCACGCTCTTTACTGCCACACTTTGGTAGGAAGTGAAAAGGGAGAGGGAAGTTAAAAGAAAGGTAAAAGAACAAGAGAAATTATGAATGAATGAAACTTTTTTTAATGTCTCTTGTTGATTTATGAGCCCATCCCTCCTGGGCTTATATTCATAAGACACCAGAACAAAACCACAAAATAAATGATATGTAGATCAAGACAAGGGAGATTTACATAATCAAGGAATGCGTTCCAAAAATATGCAACAATACAATGCATGATACGTCCAGGAGATACACAAGAAAACAGTTACTCAAGCAAGGCAAGCAACTGGATATGATTTTGAAAATTATCGGACTTTTCAAGTAACATCTACTACGTTTCGAATTTCGTTGGTGACTATGAAGGAATCTGTACCGTGTAGGCGTAGAGAGGTAACAATTAATTAACTGAGATGTCAGATTGTAGATGAAAATGACCGGAATCCACAAAGGTTGCACAGGCATAAAAAATTAATATTCATAATAAACAAAGTAACATCAACAGGTACAGTAGTAACACAATCGCAATTAATATTAAGAATATTCTGTGTTTCAGGCCACCTAATCCTGAACACCGTGGACTGCACACAGCCCAATGGCGGACGGCTGCCAAAGAATGTGGACATCATGATGAGTGACTTCGCGGGGGGTGCATCCGGGTTCCCTATGACCTTCAGTGGAGGACGTTACACGGGTAAGAACAGTACTCTGCAGTACGTACTGCGCCTGTGCGAAACCAGACATTTTTTCACGATTTTCGTTGGATGTTTGATTGTCAACGCTGCATCAGAATTTCGCCCGATATGTTTTCCGACAACGTTTGAAAACTATAGACAGGATGTCAGCTTTAAAATACGCAAATACGATCTTATATAAACGTTTTAACTAAGTGGTACGTATGCACAATACATGACAGTTTTCACTCAGGCGCAATATATATTATATATATTTATATATTCTGCTGACGTGCTGGTGGAACGATTTACTGACAATTTATACACATTGGAGACCAGAGATTAATAAAGATATGCCATATGCGACAAAGTGTATTTCTGAGGAAAATGCTAACAAAGCAATTTTTTGACATAGTGAAATGTTGAACTTTATTCCATCACAACGAGTACAGAGAGATAAAATTTTGGATAGTTACGGTTAGGGAGACTTGACCTCATTCACACGAGACTTTACGTGATGTCAGCAATTGACAGTGGTCGTCGAAAATTTTTCTGTACTCGTTATGTTGGAAAAAGTTCAACATTTTACTATGATTACTACCTATACAGATGAACTTTCATGATGATTTTTTGACGTGAAGTAGGTCAGTGACCTCCGATAGGAGTGATTAGTTTTGTCGGTGCGTTCGTTCGCAGCTGTAACCCTCGGTCGCTTTATTGCAGTCGTATGTAGTTTGTCGTGTCATCTGCAAGTATGCAGTAGATGATGCACTTTTTTTACACCCTGTAGGTCATGTAATATTTCAGAAAACATCCAATTTTAATGGAATTGTGAAACAGGTCATTAATGCAGTTGGCTTTTGTGGATCAGTGTCAGGTCTCGATACGTAGAGGCTGCTTGCTTGTTCCTCATCTCGTGTACACAGTGAGTTTGTGTTGATGTTTCTGTGCAGATGAATGGAAGGCAAAGTTCATCGCCACGGAGCGGAAAAAGCTGCTGTACTATAAGACACAAGTAGTGCGTGACGTCAACCCCAAAGTCTACTGTCCTTTCGCTGGCTACTTCGTGGAGGCGTACCCTGGCGACAGGTGAGTGAACTGCTGTCGAAATCTCCAAAGATAACCATGTAGTCCATCATTCCCCTATAGTCAAGGACTTCCGGTGAGCTTTTAGCAATATCCAAAGTCTACAAACGATCTCTTAGAGTCAATTTTCTAGTTATTTCTTTACAAATTTGATTTCAATCAACCCTACTCCATTGTACATGTACTCCAAAAATCTGGCAACACAGCTGTCAGCCACGTTTGTTTACATGCTGGTAGATTGTGGTGGTACCACAAACTGAGTGCGCCTGATGTGGGCAGTTTTTAACGCTAACTGGAAATGTCAATAATGTGAGATAATTGCACAAATATGATGAAACCTTCAAGTAAATTATAAGCATACGAATTTTTTTTGTCAATTAAAATACTTCAATTTTGGGTGCAAAAATGGTACATAATGCCCGTTGATTTGTAATAGTCTCCAAGGTCTTTATCTCCCAAGATCTAAACAACCGATAATTTGGGTTGCCAGACGTTCTCCATCCTGTGGAAATGTTTCCTTATCTTAAAGATGAGTGGCATTACAAATGTACTCGTCAGACTATAGAGTCTTCTATGCTTGTTACTTATTTCATTTCCAGCATTTTTGTAGAATTGTGATTATCTTTTCCCTCCTTTCCAGGTACATCCGTGACACCAACACGAAGAACAGCGGGGAGCAGCTCAACTCTCTCATCAACAGGTATTCCGACCACATCATCACCTGGACACCACAACCTGGCGCCATTCTGGACCTGGCACTTATTCTGGATGACACAGTGGATCGCAGGTAACACAGGATTTTTACCTTTCTAGTTTATATCTTAAAAGATATAAACTAGAAAGGTAACATTAGCCATGATGCAAATACATAATGTTTGCTTTCACATGGGGGACGGTCTATACCAACAACTGCTCTATCTGTTTATTCTCACTATAGTATACTAAAGCACATTCTTTTGTATTCATGTATGGTGACCAGCCCCTCACAGTCTGTCCTGCCACTTACTACATAATGTAATCCTACCCCACTGGAAGACTGCTACAGCATGCAACAATGACCACGGTGATGGCCGTCTGGTCCAGGTCATTGACCTAGTTTGTTAGAAGAAGAAACAGAGAATAACAGTATGTTTCCTGTTGCGAAGGCTGGTTCAGAACATGGATACAAATCTGTAATATTTTGTGATTGAATGTAATTTTGTGACACCTAAAGAATGCAGTGCATCTAACTGGATCCACCTGGATTGCTGGTTGTTTTTCACCGTATTGTCCATCACATAAGTGGATAAGAATTTGCGTGGCAAGAGTGTTTGATGATATATTATTTTTACTTTGCTTAAATCTTACAGGATCACTACTTTTACGCACTCATAGTATTTCACCGCTGTTGACAATATAAGGCAAACGACGGGCATTACGATTGAGACATGTTAGTACATGTAACAGTAAACTATAAAACTGTGTGAAGGCCCGAATGCCGTAACTATTCCCTGCAGACTTGCAATAGTGGATCCTCCTCTGGGAACTAAGATCTTCAAAGACAGCTGGGATTTCGACTTCTACATTGACAAGATCAATGAGAGCATAGGAAGCGAGATTTTCGCCTACCCAGACTGGATCCGGTTCTACTACGAGTGGGCGGGGTTCAGAGACTACAACCTGGTCCTGCGGGTCAGTATGTCATTTGTTAAAGCCTCTGTCACACATAGCTGAATATGCCTTCCGAACACTGCTGAACGCCCCACCCCACACTATGTTTAGTAGAAGGTGTTTGGCTGGTGTTTGGCGAAGTCGGCCACTGCTTTGGCGCTCAAAATGTTTCAAAATGTTTAAAACATTCGGACATGGGAGGGAGGTTTGGGCATGGTTGGCTGTTAGTTGGCTGGTGTTCGGGAAGTGTTAAGCAATGTTTGGGCGGGTTCAAAATCTAACCGATTGTATTCTTATAGAAAGGTAGACTTCTCCAGAATTTCATCCAACTTTGGTTGGTTGGTGATCGGGGGGAAGGTTCTGAATGTAAAGGACACAGTGCACAGGTCGTTAGTTTGATTCCCTCCGAATGGATTAAGTCAAGAACGAGTAGTGGGAGTCTGTCATTCCAAGTAAGCTGAATGTAATTTTCAATATTCCACACGTAAACAGGGCCAATGCTTAACCCCCCCCCCCTCCGGCCTTCCTGAGGGGGTTTAAATAGTAGTGTTAGGCAAAAATAGGATTGGTTCGCCGTTAGACGTGGCAAATGTCAGTTAGTCTCACGATTTTGCTTTTTCTATTTTTGAACCCGTGCTGTTAGTCTGGTGGGTATTATAATATTACACGAGAAAGAAAGATTGCCGCGCATTCCGATATGCACTACGCTAAAGTCAAACATTTTATACTCCTCTCACGAAGCTCGAGCTCGGACTGCTGCACAAAATATGAGGCATGAAGCAGAGAAGAGGTATTGATGATAATTGCTTTCGTTTTGTCCTAGATGATAGAAACAGATGAAGACTTCCATCCTATCGAGGGAGGGTACGACTTTCTGGTGGATTTTCAAGATCTGAGCTTCCCTGAACAGCGACCAAACCGGGAGCATGCGTACTTGGAGGTATCATAGCGTTACATTCCCAGAATTCATTAAGATATCAGCCTCAGTTAAAAATAAATTGGATTATTTGTTTGTCAAAAATAAGTTGAACGTTCTGGTAAGTGCCTGGTAAGCCTAAGTTGTACAATAAATCAAAGTGGCTTTGAAGCTTACTATTTGAATGCAGAAGAAATAGAACTTGGCGCTTGATTACACTCAACCTGTAAATATGATGTAAGGCCGTACAGCAAAGTTAGGTACATAAGACATGTATACTAATGATATTCTCCAGTACAAACAGTGTTGCATTGCACTTTTATATCTTTTGTTGACAAATTTATCATGATTTTCACTGATTTTTAAGCTGTTTTATATATAGGAACGTGAGGTTCATCTGAGTTCCTACACCTGGACGGGGGGCGGCACCGACTTTTGACGAACTTTGACCTAGTGCTGACTTCACACGTGTGGAAAAATTACATATCTACAGCACTTGAGTCAGATAGCTGATAAAGACAGAGCAATTCGTTAGAAAATTTCGCGCGCGACGAGTCTTTTTTTTTTGTTTTGTTTTGTTTTTCTTTTATATGGTTTTTTTTTCTAAATTCAGATTAAGAATCGGATCGGAGTCCACCGCCAGACAGTTCTGAAGGGGCTGTTTTGGGACGACTTGTACATCGGCTTTCAGAACAGGATATCACGTGACCCAGACAATTTCCACTTCAAGTAAGACCCCATTTCTACAGGACAGAAACCAAAACTAGCAGTTATTGAACATCATAGGGAAATCTTCAACGTAACACGCCAGCTTCTGTATCATTCACCAACCTAATGAAAATTATTCACGGAGTTTTCTGACACACGTTTTTTTCCTCTTGTATCCATAGGTTCTGGAACCACATGCAGATCCTCCTGCCACAGCGGCCTCCTGATTGGTCAGGCTTCCTGCGAAAACAGCGCGGGAAACCTACGCGGGCGGTCTGGAAACCGGCGGACAAGAGCAACTCCGTTGGTAAGATTATGACTTGTTGTCACCAGATATTTACCAGTCAAACGTAGAATAATCTACCAGCAGATTCTTTTGGCGCAAGGCAGTATCAAATGGACCAGCCTAATAGCAACTGTCCTATTTGATCCTTCCCTGCCCCGAGTGAATCTGCCGGGAGATTAGTAAACGTACTAGCAGCAATGTTTGAGACTGAATTGTTCTGACCACAGCGCCGCCTAGCGACACGACGTAGTACTATAATTATAGCATGGAACAACTTTTTATTAAACACCCTGTTTGAAGTTCTTTGGAACTAATCTCGAAGCAGATCCGGCGGGGAAAAGACACTATCAATTTGGCCAGGCTGTATCCAGTATCCAGTTGGGGCTTAAAGTCATGGCTTGGCCGAATATTGATAGGCCCGCGTCGAATCTGCTTGGAGATTAAATAGAAGAACTTTGTTGCGCAACGGATGTAGCAGGTACACCTGTTCCTTTTTTTTATTTCCCATTTACAGCTTTACTGGATATGCTGTTCAAGGCTAAGGCCCTTCTCGTTCCCGGGATCATAGCATCGCTGGCGACAGTTGTCTACATGTACTTCGCCCTGACAATCAACCGTTGAAAAAGTTGTTTTCATGAAATTGAGGCTTCAACGTTTTGTGTGTACGTGGCCTTAAAGTTTTCTTTTGAATTGTGTTTTGCAGTTAAATCCGAATACTACCCTACTTTTACGACTAAAATGACCCAATGGGGTCAGTTGACCTCCAGGCTCCAATCGTCTTGGCAGTGGTTTTGTTTCTTATATCTATGCTTCTGCTTCCTAATTTTTAGAGGTATCTCGGGTTTGGTTCAGGTTAAATCTTGCAAAACACGTCAGCATGATTAGTGCAAAAATTTTAGAGAAAATCATACTTCTACTTCTTCTATGTAATACTGGTCAAAAACCCTCACTGGGGCATCACGACCAGGGTGGTCGTAGTTCGACCAAGATAACCTTTATCATAAGTGTCTGTAACTCTTATTTGCTAGTACAACAGATACATGTATACATGTTAGAGATTATGTCTATACAATTTTATGCGGAAAAATAAGACATATTGAAGCAAACAAGATGTATGCATAATTTGGCAGACCCTTGAAGCAATTTTTGGCTGGTTTAAACGATATGATTTACTTATGTCTTAAAACTGGCCATCCATGCAATGACGACGATGTAATGGTGTGTCCTAAAAGAAACTACTCCTCACTGCCTTAATAAAACAAGTGCTGCTGAACCTTTTATTATTGTGGATTTCTATGTTTTTATAAGAAATGTATGTATGTGTTGTTTGTGGCTAAACAGCAAAAAATACTTATGATTTCCACTTTAGTTATCTGACCATGCTTTGATCAGAAGTTTTTACTAGACTAAGTACCTCTTGTGCTCATAGGTTTGGGCCTCCAGCAGATTCTTCAGGGGCGTTAAGATTTTGAAGAATGGCATGTCATGAAGGGAGGAAAATATTTTATGACTTTTGACCTGTAGGTAACTTAGTTGATGACCAACATAGACCAAAACAGAGATCTAATACACGTTATGAAAGATGCGAGAAGCCAATACATGTACTACGAGCCACCAAATAGACGTAATTCAAATCTCCGCGGCCATTTTGAAAAGCGGTCCCGCGAGAGTACGGCGCTGCGCGAAAGGACCTGATCTTGCACGAAACGAGGCGCCTACTGATACTCATCTGGCTTCCACAATGGACTCCAGTGGGGCATCGAGCGGTGCTGCATCTTCTTCGGTAAATTACGCTCTTTTGCGGTGAAAGGTCGAAATATTCATACGTGTTACTAATAGATAAGGTTATTGTGAGCATTTGGGTTTAATTTCAGCCGGTAGAAATGACAAATCCCCGCTCATTTTTCGAATGATGAAACAATTACAAATGCACACAGTACCTTGTCGCCATTTTGTAGAAAATGAAGGTTGGCATCGTCGAGACTCGATGGTCCGTTGTAACAGCCTGTATGAAATTGTATGGGTATATATGGATGCGTCTGTAAATAACGTAATGTTATAAATAAGAAGAGCTACGCCACACGCGCACGCACATACACACACACAGAAAGGCAAAACGCTGCAAGCAGCTGGAGAAAAAGTGCCAGAAGCGGAAAGAGAAAAAGCAACCACAAAGTATCTCAATTTTCTTGTGTCCTAACTCTGGCCAGACTGCCATACGGTCACAGCACCAGATCTAGAATGCTACCATCATCTTTCGAGGTGAAAGGATGCCTTCTTTGTTAAGATAAGACTGTCATTGGGTGAGAATCTGATCAACTGATATAATTCATGAGAAGGATTTTATTTGTGTAGTCAACGAGAAACATAATTCGGTAAAGGCTAACATCATTTGGCGAAGGTTTGAGCTCGTGAAACTCTAGCTACTTACATCAGATTCATCGACGTCCACTTTACCACAGAACATCCCGGGAAACGAGGCAGCCATCTCCTGTATAAATATGAAAAACTGGTCAAACTGTTCCTGCTACCTTTGTGGTAATGCATTGATTCATGTATTTATTTTTGCAAATCTGAAGGCCACTATTGGCAACAACCCTAATTATAATAATAATAAGTAAGTATAAATAAAAAGAAGCTGGGTGATAACTTAAGGGAATTAAATCTGAATATTTGTGCATATTTGTATATTTGTAAGAAGAGTTTATTTCAAAGAGTCCCTTTAGTGCCGTTAGCCGCCACCATGAAGTAGTTGCTCATTAGCCTGGTTACCAAACCTATCATAGCTCCCGAGTCCTACATCCTTTTTGAGGAGAGGTTTGGTAACCAGGCTAGTTGCTCATATCTGCTTATATAGACATATTTCAGAGCACTGTTGAAACTCCTTTAAAATAAAAATTTTGTACATTTGCTATATTTGTGTTAACGTTGGTTAAGATAAAATTGATGCAAATATCTCAATGTGACAGATGGCGAGATGTTCCTTACCTCAAACGTTGGTGTCATTATTCTGCATGGACCACACGAAGTCGCATAGAAGTTCACTACAACAAGTTTGTCCTCGCTCTTGTCCAGAAAGTCATCAAATGCAGCCTGCACGCAGTTTTCATTTTATGTCATCAGATAGGTTGTCATTAAAACAAGCATTCAATACAATACGGTACAATACAATACCACACAATACAATAAAATACTAGAAAGGCCAACATTTTCTTCGGAGCAAATGTAGAATATTTCACTCCATGTTTCTCCCCAAACAAAAATGAAAGATTCCAAATAAATCATACTGCAATTATCTAATTGAGAGCAAGGATACAAGGACAAGCACTTTGACTCTCGACAGCTTTATTTTAAAAATTGGCACTGGACAATTGTCTCCCATTTTTTTTATAAAGATACAAGGGCAAGCACTCATCATGCATGAATCTCAACAGCTTTACTTTACACTTATCTCAATCTTATATATTGAAGGTATCTAAATACTACATATATACTAACGACGAGATTGTAACTACTCTGAAGCTCTAATTGCACAGACTTGGAGACTATACCGACATGATCTATATATACTTTGAAACCATACAAACATATTGAAAAAATATACTAAACACGACTTACACATACTAGGAACCTGTACACTAGGCCAATTTGATTTGATTATATGGATGCCATCCTCTGCTGCAATACCTGTCTCCCTTCCTCTATCGACAAAGTTGGTAAATTTTGTGACATAACCAATTTATGTTTGCTCAGTTTGCAGATGTTTTGTATGATTGTCGTAAACTTATTTTGGAAATGAACGAAAACAGATGCGCGCACAGATGTCCTCCATATAATCAAATAATGAAACTATACATTGAATAAGCTTTATATATACTATATGATTATCATAATCTTTCTTTCCGAAACTATGCCTCTGAGCTACATGTAATTACATGTACAGAGTCAAAAAAGTACATTATACTAGTGAAGTTTTTACTCTTGGCAAATAACCAGGGTCATCTTCTAGCATCTGCTTCATGATACAACACCCGACCAGCTTCATGACTCCTCACCAACTTCACCACTGACAGAGGACATGTTCTAGATAGGAGGAAGGAAATTAAAAAAAAGACTACTTAATAGAAAAACAACTTATAGTATTGATCTAAAGCCACTGAATTTGTTAATGCCACGACTAAAGTTAGGTTTGATTTTTTTCTCTTCAAATTTGCCACTCAGTATTTGCACTTTAAAGATACTACTCCCATCGCAGGTTTCTACATATAATCATGGTCTCACTCAGGCACAGCAAGAGGTGTTAGCTTAGCTTGAAGATCAGAGTACAAGTACAACAAGCACATGAGGTGGACCAAAGCACAGGAGAACAAGAGTCACAACAGGACATGGCACAAGGTAATGACCCTGCCGGTGTTTATTTCTGACTATGTGTAGAAGTTGGTCATGTGTCAAAGTGGGGCTGCTTGGGGGGAAGGGGTCACTGATCTCGTTCAACGGTAACCTCAGGAACACCGGCAACGGTTACCGGTAAACTGACGCACATTCTCATACACACCACGCTAGATTTTGGTCTTTAACCATTTGGCAAAACTTAGCTACGAAATATCGACACGATCGGACGTTCTTAAGTATATCAACACGGTTCATAGTAATTTTGGTGGGGTAGAGAGTAAGGGTTTTAGAGCTAGGATTTTGGTTAGGATTCGATTTTTTTTCTTTAATAATAAATTTTTTTCATGATCTTCACTTCTATTTGCAATTGGAATGTTGCTTTTTAACTCTAATTATGTTTTATACGTTTATGGACCTGAAAATAAGTTTGGGTACGCTCGGATATGGCATCGACAAGTCAGCGATATGGAATCGAAAGGTGACGACCGTTCTGACAGGCGACGGCCGTTTACAAGGCGGCCATTTACGTCGGCCATGGGATACGAAAGATTTCTCAATGAATTCTGAATAAGAAGTAATTTGTTACGTGTAATTAGAGCGTCCAGTCATAAAATTATACTTCACAACTACCAACAAACGCTTATCATTGAATTATAGCGAGTAAACGGTGAATTACTATAGCTCGCCAAGTCAGGTAAAAAGACATTCAGATCCTTGGCACTCTATCAGGTAAGACTAACCCCGTGAGACAGTGTCAGGATTTACTTGAACGTAATTTTCAACGACCAAATTCATTACTTAAGATTTCCACTAAAAGCAAGTACTCAGAAAGATTTTAGGGGATTATAAATGAATAGAGATTGTATGTGAGGTAGCTGTGACTTACAAAACAACTGTAAGGCATGAAGTAACTTTCTATTCTACCTTCACGACTAATTGTTAAAATCTCAATTTGCCACCATTCAGACATATAACTAAATTCGGCAAAAAGGATTCTGTTTCCCGCTATTGCCAGAAGGTTGAGCCCAAACACATCAACGTGTAATTTGTCCAGAAGAACGACCTACAGAGCTCTGATCTTACAGGGGAAAGAAGGCAGGAACGTTAACTTTATAACATCATCTTTCATTCTTAAGTAACAAACGTGGCAAAATGAGACTTTTGTCCACGACAGCCTTTAAGAGGGGAACTTACTGGTCAGGACATTTGTAACAAAAACGTTCCCAACAGACACGTGGATTGATATGGAGTGTCGAGAGAAAACTAGCTTCATCTGCCAATACACAGTAACAGATTAGTGTTGCAACATGTTCCAAAATTGAATTAAAGTGGTTTACATCAACAGAATTTGTTTTTTTTCAATTCAATTCTTTATCTCATACCAACGTTGCAGACATACAAAAATATGTGTTGCCTGAATGGCATTGGTATTTACAGCAATAACAGCAAGATAAGGTACATAACATACATTACACATATATACATACTATTAAAATATATACATTAAATCAACAGGGCATCCAAGATATGACACGTTTACACAGTCTGGTTGTATAGTCTGATAGACTGATGTAGGAACGAGTCTTTTTGTTCTGGCTGGGGGGATGGATATAGTGTTCTTGTTCCTAGAGCGTCCAGTGGCGTTAGCTCTAGAGACAGGAACGAGGTCTTGTAGGGGGTGGTCCTCCTGGAGCATCTGTCTAAACAGTTTCACAGCGGCATCCTCGCGCCTCGACTGCAGGGTGGGTAGTTCGGGAACGTCACGCCTGCCAGCTCGGCTGATGATGCGGAGGGCTCGCCGTTGGACCCGCTCCATCGCACGCTCCTGTTCCTTGCTACATCCAACAAGTAGGACATGTCCATACTCAGGTACAGGACGCACAAGTGCCAGGTATACCAAGACCAAGTCTGCAACACCGGTTCCTTGTTTAGAGAGTAGCCTCAGATAATGAAGTCTACGAGAGGCTTTTGTGACCATAGAAGTGACTTGTTCTTGGAGGGTTAAGTTCTTGTCGAGGATGAAGCCAAGGCCTTTTGCTTTAATTAACTGGTAGGTTCTTATGAAGTACCTTAAATGTTTTTAACTAATCCATTATCATTTTTTGTATACGTTCTTGACATGTAACTGTAATTGCATAAATATGAGAAGGATAGGGTGCAGTCGTAAAAATTTGACTAGGTAAGGCCACAGCAAGTATATTATATGGATGACATCCTCCGCAGACTCCAAATCTAATGCGAGCGGGCGAAAAAAAAAGCCGGGCCGAAAAAAATAAGGTTCCTACATTTTAAAATTTTGACTCAATTATTGTACAAATGGTTTAGATTCAGTGGGAACATCACAAATACACAGGCAGCATCACATATCACTGAATTAAGAAACAAAACATTAAATCATTGCCTTGTTTTGTATCCTCTGTCCATAGTTATCTGCCATCCACCTTCCGGCATGGCAAAAGACATCTTTGCCCATTTTCGGCATGGTGACCACTGTCAGAAGGAAACAAAACTTATTTTTCTTTTCAAAATCAGGCAAAAATTAATGCGCGCGCTGTTGTCATGCATAAAAATTACTTCTTGTGGCCGAATATGAATATAAAGAATGCAACAAGTTTGTTGTTGTTGCTGTTGTCGTTGAGCACGGTTTGTTCACAGAGGTTTGCTTTTCCACTACTTTATCAATTTCAAGTGACTGTAGAGTTAGTGTAATAAGTATTAGCAATCATTTCTGTGTTTTAACATTTAAGCATTAAAACATAATATGTTGTAGTAACATTATGTAAAATAAGTATATAAAATAATGTACACAACGTAGATTATGGAAATGTGGTGTGTGAACAAAATCAACATAGTACATTCGTGTATTTATAGGTTCTTGAAAATAAATTTATTAATGCGCTGAATGTATTCGAAGATATTGTGGTAAAAACAAGAGTTCTAAGTAACATATCTGTCCAAAAACACTAATTTAGCAGTATGTGACGTGAATGTCCATGTTGGCGTATCTATTTCGCTACAGAAATCACAGTAACCTACACATTTACAGTATAATCTACACCAACATATGATTTTAAAAGACAAAAGCTCAACAAATCCTGGCACTCAATGCAAAAATTTTGTTTCAGATTTCGCGAATAATTTCATTAGTTTAATTAATGATTGAATAGCAAATAAAAGTTATATTATTGTTGTTGTGTGGCTCAGTTGTGTCGATTAACAATATATTGCATAAAACAATAGTTTACATTTGAAACAGCATTTTAACTTTGTTGGGACTATACATCTATTGTATGTCACAATAGACATACGTTTGGAACTAAATTAACAGTAACATCTATACGTCCTTGCAGTGTGACTCTATTTGTTCTCTGTAAAAGGCTTTCTTTCGTTTTCTGTTTTCTCCCACTACATCATTTCTCAATCTCTTATATTTTGTGAAGTGTAATGTCTGACCTGTAGCATGAGCTTCCATCTTAGCATGGTCTCTTTCATCCATAAGGTTTCGCAGTTCCTCATCTATCCACTGGGCGTATGATGCCCTGGCAGTACTCAAGTGCAGCAGAACGTGTCGTAGCTTGCTAAATCACAATTCATGGATATGCGAAGCCTACGAATTGATCTGGCGAAGTCCAACAAATTGGGTAACACGAAACCAGACGTAGAAGACAACGCCAAACGGCCTTAAATGACACAAAAGACTCGTCCGACTCAATCTACGCATGTGGAGGGGTGGGTACGGTGGTACCGTACTGGACAAACGGGTTCGACCGGGTGTTGAATTGTGTCATATGTCGGATTGACACAATTTTCAGACAGAAAGTTTCCCGTATTGGGTGCATGAATATATTAATTTCAAGATGTATCTTTAAAGACTAATCTTCCCGGGGTCGTATTACACATACAAACACTAAACCCAACTACTATTTACATACATCTACATGCTAATCTTAACTACAACAGGTAAGACTACAACTTAGTACAAGTTGTGTTGAGAGGTCAGAGGTCTGTACTTAAAAAAAATAATATTTTTGCTTTGTCATTACATCTACCACCAAGATTGCGAGGGTTTGGAATTGTCCATCATAGTTTTTAATTAGAAGTGTCCGTAGCTTTAGGATTGGGTTTGTCGGGGAGAGTATAACTCGGCCGGGGATCGAACTCACGACGTACCAAATGCAAGGCGAGCACTCTATATCCACTTGGCCATTGCACTGGTCAAGAAAAACATTGTATAAGGTAAAATCTGACAAAGTTAATATAATAAAAATAACACAAAAATTGGTCAGGAACAAAGTAGGTCTATTCGGCTAACCCATCAATTACTAGTATGATATATAAAAAAAAACTGGATAAACAGAACAATACCGTACGTGTTGCACAACGGATTACTACAAATAAACAATGTTTTCAATGTTAACACAAACCATGTTGATAACATTTGCTGTCAAAACTTGTAATCAAAATACTGGATACAATTTCTATCTGTTTTGAATACTTTTAAATAAAAAATATTGTTATCATTTCTACCAAAAATATTTTGAACACTTCTACGTAAAATACTGTTTATAATTTATAACAAAACTACTTTGTAAGCATATGATAATTTTTTTTAATCAGGTGTAAATACCTCGAACACTCTCACTGGATTTGTTGTTTTTAAGCTGGATCGTTAGCCAAAGAGTAGTTATAATATAAGCTGAACAACACAGGATGATACATACGCGTCCCTGCTTTTGAACGACAGCATTCATTCTACATCAAAATAGTTCTACATCTTCTACATACAATGTACAAAACTGATGTGACTGACCTGATGTACTCAAAAACTAAGGCATGATAATAAAAGAAATCATCTTTGACCCAGTGGTCATACTGCTGGTCTTTGAACTAACTTGGTATCTGTAACGTATGTCACTCATAAAGCATGTGGGCTGCCTCACCCGTTTTATTTCACGGTAGGCATACACTTTGAGGTAAGTCTAAATAGTATGCTCAATTCTGCATACCTTTAAACTAACACAGTTTACGAATTATGCATGTTCACTGAATTCCCATGTGAAACGAACACTTTCTTGTTCTAATAAGTGTTCTTATGAAGAAGTGTTCCAACTACGCTACATGCAAGTAAATTATTTGTAAGAAATTCGCAATTCATTCTTGCGGCTGCGATGTATTTTAGCGAAATAAACCATTCTTCTACTACTACTTCTCCTAAACTGGCCACAATTGTCATAAATCTGACTTAGATGTCCCAGCTGAATGAACTGCTTCCTGAACTCCTCACATCTGTTGGGTTTCTCCCGTGTGCCTTCAGATGACCCATCTGTATGAAATGTGTGCGGTACACTCATGCCTTATGTAGAGTTTCTCCTGTGCGTCCGCATGTGTTTTTTAAGCGTCCCAAGCCGACTGAAATGCCTGCTGCACTCCTCACACCTGTAGGGTTTCTCCCCTGTGTGAATACGCATGTGGCTCTTTAAATCACCAAGCTTACTAAACTGCTTGCCACACTCCTCACACCTGTAGGGTTTCTCTCCAGTGTGAGTCCGCATGTGTTCCTTTAAACGAACCAGCTGACCGAACCTTCTGCTGCACTCTTCACATCTGTATGGTTTCTCTCCAGTGTGAGTCCGTATGTGTTTCTTCAGAGTTCCAAGCTCAATGAACTGCCTGCTGCACTCCTCACACCTGTAGGGTTTCTTACCAGTGTGAGTACGCATGTGCCTCTTTAGATGACCAGCCTCACTAAACTGCCTTTCACACTCTTTACATCGGTAGGGTTTCTCCCCTGTGTGAGTCCGCATGTGTTTCTTCAGATTACCTAGGTGATTGAACTGACTGCCGCAGTCCTCACATCTGTAAGGTTTCTCTCCGGTGTGAGTCCGCATATGTGTCTTCAGAGTTCCAAACTCAGTGAACTGCCTGCTGCACTCTTCACACCTGTAGGGTTTCTCCCCTGTGTGAGTCCGCATGTGTTTCTTCAGATTACCTACGTGATTGAACTGCCTGCTGCACTCCTCACACCTGTATGGTTTCTCCCCAGTGTGAGTGCGCATGTGTGTTTTCAGATCACCCAGGCGGCTGAATTGTCTCCGGCACTCCTCACACTTGTAGGATTTTTTCCCTGTGTGAGCCCGCATGTGACTTTTTAGGAGACTAGGACAACTAAACGGCTTGGCACACTCCTCACACTTGTACACTTTTACACCTTTATCATCCTCACTAAACTCCTCTACAGACCATTCATGTCTTTCTCCTTGCCAAGTGAAAGCAGTGTTAGCAGAAACCCCTACTGATCCTCTCGTTTCTTCATCCGATCCCTGCACGTTGCCTGTTGTCGCCATGTCAACAATATCTGGATCCACTTCTGTACAAAAGGAGACAAGAGATCTATAAAACGTGGAGAAATTAGTTTTGTAGAATAGTATAGAATAAAAGTTACTTAAGCATTCAGCGTAACTAAAACCACTGATACAACATGAAAGACGGGTGAATTTGACCTGACTTTACTGTATGCGATTGCTGATGCTATGTAGGTACTTGTTGCATTCCAAAACATGTTATTCCAAATCATGTTTTGGAAAAGATCACGTTTTGGATTGCAACAGGCATTACACACCTTGTAATCCAAATCATGGCGCAGCTGGAGCACGATTTGGAATGTTCCAAAACGTGACGGATCACGCTGTCAATTATTTTTGATTGACAGGGGTGGTGATTAATTATTCATACTGAAGGCACGTTCTGGAATATTCCAAAACATGTTTCAGACTAAATCACGAAATGGAATATTCTAAAACATGCTCCTGACATATAGGCTTGGGAAAGGGCTTTGACAACATCAATTTGTGTGCAGTGGCTGCTGCTTTGTTTAAACATGATCAACTTTTAGATTGTGAGTTGCGTGTGAGCTCTACCATGCTCCGGCCGTGTAGTGGCGGTCCTGTGTGTGGGTGTCCAAGATTAGATGACCAAACTATACAGAGGCAGACAGCATATGGGCAATGCTAATATCCGTAATATACAAAAGCTACCAATTCTAGACTTAGGGAAATATTTGCTGATATTACGATAAGTGACAGGTATTCTAAACACTCGTGAGGCATTTATACACTCTCATTCATCATTAAACTTGACACGCCTCAGACTGTAGCCATAAAGGAACGCTAAAGCCTAAACGTTACACACCATGTCCAGACATATACATGTATCATTTAGCAACGCCATCAGACACGTGAATACGAAAAATCATGTTATGGAATAGACTCAATAGAGCACGTTTTGGAATGCAACAGTACTTCAGTGGTGTAGTGAATGTCGCCCCGCCCTGTCTTTTAGCCACCAAAAGTTCAAAACTTCTGCCTGAAAATTTAGAGTGAATCCTTTGCCTTTAGTTACTGAACCTTCCCGTGGTTTTCACAATCCCGCATCAGTTAGCGAACGGTCCCGAGGAATTCAGTTTCCATCACGGCGGGATAGAATCCAGATGTGAGAGGCGGGCTAACGTAGGGGTTTCAGTTTACGTAATTTTGATTTAAAAATAGAACAGATGGACGTGGTCATTATCAAACAAAACCAAATTTCCCTCATAATAGAAGTTTTTGTTCAGCAAAGAAAATTCCACAGTGGATTGCAATTATTTCATTTTCTATTCACACACACAGGATAACCCGGCAACCCCCTACTGACCCTTAGTCTGTTTATATGTTGTTTACCCATGGTCTACCTTACCTCGTGAGCTGTTTACTTCTATGAATCATTATTTGAGAATCTGGAATTTAGTACAATCTCTGCCAGATAATTTTCTCACCTAGTGATCAAAACTACGGCAAGTATTTGCGTAGCTGCACTAGACGTCATGTCACTGAGTGAATGCATATAGCCCACACAAAATTATTCCGATGTATACACCACCACACAAACCATTGATTTGCAAATTCTACAAACCTTTGAATACCAACACATGCCAGCTTTTCTTACCTGGAAGTTAGTTGATACACAGTCGCCAGTTAAACAACTGCACAACGCGATTGCGGACTCCTGTAAAGCCGGAAATTTGGAAAACTGCTCAAGATGCCGGTCAAGATTCCGTACTGATGCCGACAGGAAAGCCGCCCCGGCAATGCCATGACCCGGAAGTATTCCCGGTCTGAGGTCAAACTTCACTCCCTGATTACCCAACAAATGTACACGGGCTTTAAAACAAAGTGCAGTGCGTAATCGTGCTTGCTGTCTTAGAGTACATGTACTAGTAGGAGTAGGCATCCATGATCTTTCATATACTACTAGTTACAGGTTCGCGATAGCGGAACCTGTTCTACTTTACCTCGATTTTATGGGCGCCGCCATTTTGTTTCCCGTCATGCAATGGGGCAGGCCAAAGTTGAGTGAAGTGCATTGTGGGACCTGTCACCGGGCCACAGTGTAAGGACGACGCCTAGCGGTATGTTTGGAAAGAGCAGTAACTGAAAGCCTACCTGGTTGTGTGTTCATTTTGGCAGGAGTGTATAGAGGCGATGGCTTTGGCGTAATATACGCTGATTGTGTTTAGCACTTGCAATTGAAGTTCAATGTAATTTTCTTAGCATGACGGGAAGGAAACATGGCGGACCTAAGGTTTTTTGTTCTTTTTGGATGATGAGATGATGAGGCTTTGGTATTAGTAGGGTGGTCTTGTGGATCTTGTCGGAGGCCGAAGCTAGGGACGACAGATTGTCCTCAAGTACAGGGTCAGTAGGTGGGATAAATGACATGGAGATTTGGTATTAGTGGGGTGGTCTAGTGGATCTTGTCGGAGGCCGAAGCTAGGGACGACAGATTGTCCTCAAGTACAGGGTCAGTAGGTGGGATAAATGGCATGGAGATTTGGTATAAGTGGAGTGGTCTTCTGGATCTTGTCGGAGGCCGAAGCTAGGGACGACAGATTGTCCTCAAGTACAGGGTCAGTAGGTGGGATAAATGGCATGAAGAGTTGGTATTAGTAGGGTGGTCTTGTGGATCTTGTCGGAGGCCAAAGCTAGGGACGACAGATTGTCCTCAAGTACAGGGTCAGTAGGTGGGATAAATGACATGGAGATTTGGTATTAGTGGGGTGGTCTAGTGGATCTTGTCGGAGGCCGAAGCTAGGGACGACAGATTGTCCTCAAGTACAGGGTCAGTAGGTGGGATAAATGGCATGGAGATTTGGTATTAGTGGGGTGGTCTTGTGGATTTTGTCGGAGGCCGAAGCTAGGGACGACAGATTGTCCTCAAGTACAGGGTTAGTACGTTCAATTGATGAGATGAAGTTGGGGGATGTGATTTTGTCCATCTGAATATTAAGCATCCTGAAACCTGTCCTGTCTAACATTCATAACAGAATAGTCCTTTTTTGTCTGACCTAGGACCTAACTCTAAGAAGTGACAAACTGAGGAATGACAGATAGACTTGCTTTGGTCAAGACTTTTAGACTTGACCTCTGACCTTGCAGTGGGAGACACCTGTACTAGGTCATCTATTACAGCTGTAGAGCCAGGGAACTCCTGTTGCACATGATCATTGGATATTGTACAAAAACTATGCAGATGTCCTACTATAAATACCATACATGCCTCCCTTGTATTTAAGATATTATTATATAGCAGTGAATCATTGAACAAATCTTATATGGCCGTTGTACTCGTTAGTTTGATAACTGGATGTACTGAATAACAGCAATCAGTTTCGATTACAATATAGACTGTATCATTCTCCAGTCTCAAAGCCTGGCTACTGGAGAAGCCAAATGTAATAAAATAATTGACGATACAATTGAACTAGTTGTTGTTACAATGACTGTCGTTCTTTATGCTCAAATGTTTTGTTGTCACTGTCCTTGTAAGGACATATGATGGATCCAGACAATCAAACAATTTGGTCAGGGGTGGTCCTCTGGCTAATGTCTTCAGACATTATGACATTTGGTATCGATCATCCAGACTCTATTGTCTTTTGCGTCCTTATACTGGACATCGAAGAGCACGTTCAGATCGGCCTCGTCGCATCGGCTGTGCCGGGAACTGCCGTCACGTCGGTCTCGGGCGGTGTCTGCTCCCTAATGCAAGGGAAGAAGAGAAAGTGCCCGGGGAAGTACATCCCGGGCCAGATGGATGGGTGGCTGACGTGTCAGGTCCATCAGTGGTCAGCTTCCCCGGATCAGGAACGCCGGGAAGAGACGGTGCCCGTTGGCCGTCCTGTGCCCCGTTATGATCATTCTTGGCCGAGGGTCGCTGCATGTATACTGAAAAAGAAGAAGACATGTGCCCCTTGAACAGTTTCAACCTGACAACCAAATGCAACCACTGGCGACGTCGACATTGACCCAGAACATAGGTTGGGTCAACCTATACATGTACAGTACAGACAAACTCACACGGCCCATGCTGTCAAAACGGACAACTGTTCTCACACATAAACTCACTAGGATCACCACTGAATAAAAACAAACAACAAAGTAGCAAAACCTACGCATACAAAATAGAACAAGAAGCCATAGGTGACAATCCTCCGTGAAGATTTATATATTTCAACAAAAACAATCCCAAGGGTCAACGCCAGACCTACTGTGCAGACATTATAATTAGGCAACGGTTAATACAATGAGGGCGCGTCACAAGCATATAACATAAAAAGACATAAATCCATTACTGCTCCCAGGGCGTGTAAAGATACTGTGCTTCAAGTAAGTTTGAAGTTCATTTTGATTACACACACACAATCATTGCATTCACATAAAGATCGGACTATCATGGTCGTGTCACTATTAACGAAGACACCGTCTTACCGTGCCTGTTACTTATTAAGCGCGACTGGGACAGACCAAATTCCAGCAACAGTCGCGGCTAGCACCGCGAGTGTTACTTCCGCCGGTCAGATACCCGGGATATCTGCTTGGAGAACCTCTGCTACCAGACAACTGCCTAAACCTACGGCCTATTCCACGGGATTGTAAAAGTAGGGATGTTTCTAAAATATGCATTTACTCCAATATCAAAACAGCTACGGTAAAAATAAAAAAGACGTGCATCATCCCGGACATAATGCAACACCACATGCGAAATTACACAGAAATGCGACGTACGGAAGAATGCGTTTTGGCTGCGAACATCTTCCAAAAAACTTGCCATCTCTTAACCATGGGCAAAAACATCTGGAACCACTTATCAAAACCACCCCGTATCTGCATGAAGTTCCACCCCCCACTGCTATTCCAAACAACGCGTTTTTCTGGACCATTCCAATTCGCCTCGTAATTGTAGGGGTGCGTCTGCAGTATTACATTGACCGCGAAAGCAGCAACGGCAAAAATACACATTCGTGCATCAACACGGGCATGCCCGCAGACGGCGTATAAAATTGCGTGCCGATTACACAAAGAGAACCCAGTGTTTTGACTGCGAACACGAAAAATCAGATCTTCACAACACTTCGTTCGGAGGTCCTGACCTCCTTCACGGAGTAATAATAGCTCCATCCCGGCCATCACATTAACTACCATTGTCACGACTTCAACGCGTCAACGCCGTCGAAAAAACAACAACTTTGGAACCTCTAGAGAATTAAAACAACACCAAATTTCCTCAGTTGGCCACATGTCTCGGAGTTATTGAACTTAACGGCCTAACCTTACCATTTTTCGTTCCGAAAAAAATGTAATTTATCGAACCTTCTTTTCGATGTTTTTGACGTCGAAAAATTTCGACGGGCCCTCCGATGTTTTCGACGTCGAAAAATCCCTTTCGATGTTCGACGTTTTCGATGTGTTTCGACGTTTGCGGTTTCGACGTTTTCGTTGTGTGCATCGACGATTTTCGACGTTTTCGTTGTGTGCATCGACGATTTTCGACGTTTTCGTTGTGTGCATCGACGATTTTCGACGTCGGATGGAGACCTAATTATTACCTGACGTTGTCTAATTATGAAAATAAGCCACGCCTCCACTGGTATGCCACGCCTCCAGCACTCAGTAGTTGTAAACGTGTATGTATCCACTCAATTGCGCCCCCTACCTTCCCTGGCTGGGAGCGCTTCTTGTGGACTAAGAGGTATTTTCGTTCTTATTGTTGTTATGTCTGTTCTGTTCTTTTACTGATGACAGATAACCATTTCTGTTTTATTTGGCAATTTGGGCATCGTAACGCAATTAGTAGTTAATCTAAAAGAGATTGGGACTATCTATATCTAAATGACTATCCTTAAACTATTGCCAAACAGTACTAGTATTGATAATTGTAGACCAATCTGTTTACTTAAGGTTGATTCTAAAATATTAGGACATGTACTTGCGAACAGATTAAAGCCTTTTCTGTCAATATCAACCAATCACAATCAAACAGCCTATATCAAAGACAAATGCATTGCACAGAAGTAACGCTGAGTTTGCACTGGGATATCATGACGACATACACAGCAAAGGAATATATTGAATATTTTGACTGCGTTAATCATTACTCAAGATACTAGAGAAAATAAAACGTTGGCAATGAATTTCACCTGGATAAAAACTACTTTAAGCTAAATGTACAAGCGAAATTACCAGTACATGTATCAATAATGGCTGAATTTTTCCCTGTGAAGTAGCTGTGTAAGAGATGGCTGCCCTCTATGTGCAATATTATTTTTTTGTAGTGGAACTACTTGTATTGTATATAAATCAAAACAAAGACATCCTGGGAATCAAGGTGGTGACAACAAAAGAAAAATTACAACCTCATAAGTTGCGGACCAAATGACACCGTTACATGTATTAGGAACGAAAAATCCTTACGTATGCACTGCAATAATGCACTGACTAACTTTAGTATAATTGCAGGAACTGAAATAAGGTATATGGCTTGAATATTAGAAATTCCGAAGATAAAACAAATATATGAAATCCTCGTAGCTTAAGTATGAATCTCCTTTGGATACAATAAGAAACAAAGAATGCGACGAAAGAAATTAGCAAGATAGTCATAAAAATTGAAAATTTGTTAAACGTATGGTAACCTAGACACCTAACTCACGCCATAAAGTTCGCTTCAAAAAAACGCAAAGAATATTTGCGCGAAGAAAATAGTTTACAAGAAAGAATTGAAACTGTTAAAAAAAACCGAGACGACGCGGATAACCCATCTGAAGTTTTGTTTGAAGAACCTGATGCGCTGCAAAGTGAAGTAGAACAAATATACGTGCACAACAGACTGAACAGAAGTTGTACGCTCAGAGGGCAGATTGGATGGAATTCTCCATGTCTCTGACCGATGTAATAAGTATCTATTTGAGCTTAGCTAAACGGATTCATTCTAAAAAGAATATCAAAATGATAAAAACTCAAAGTGGGAAAAATTTTGAACAAAGATTGCTTAATATGCCAACGACTCTAGTTTTCCCATTCAACCACACAATATTTCTCTTGACGCACTAATAGACAAATATCTTTCTGTGATTTTAGGACTAACCCTGAATTTTGATAAATGCAAAGTTTTACAAATAGGCACATTGAAAAGATACACATTTTACTTTGCCATGCCCCCTCCCTTTTCAATGGACAAACGGACCCGTGAGCATGTTAGGTATCAGCCTTACTGGTGAAACCAAAAGGCTGCAGGAAAACTACTGGACTAGATTATCTAAGTTAGACCGGGCGCTTCTCACCTGGAAAGGATATTTCTTAACACTTATGGTAAAATCACATTAGTTAACTTCCTTATAGTTTGACAATTTAGACATGTATTTTTCTAGTTACCTTCTCCATGTACCGAATTTTCACAGAATATGAGAGGAAAATATTTAACTTCATTTGGAACGGTCGCTCGCGAAAAATCTTATATAACTCTTATGGCAACAGAGGACTGGGATTGACACACTTGCCTACTTTTGATCTGACGTGTAAAGCCTATTGGATACCCAGACTATGGAATTCTGATACCCCCGTTAAAGCAAACAGCTAGACGATAAATTCTCCTACACATTTATAGCCAGACTTTATTCCTTTCTACAGTTGTCAAATAACCATATTGAACATATTTGCACCAAGCCCCCTCTCCTTATCAGTCCATTCTTTATTGATGTTCTTAAAGCATCGCAATCCTTTCAATTTAAACCTCCAGAAACGCATTGCAACATACAATGATCACAGCTCTTATGGTTTGATTGAAGCATTCTCCTTGACAATAAGACTATCCAATCCAAATATCAAGGGTTACAACAAATATTATCAATAAATGACCTTTTAAATATTAAGGGTAATGTTTTATCTTATGAAGAATTATTACTGAAATTTGGAAATGTTTTTAATACATTAGAATATAATCAATTAATTTCTGCAATACCTAGTAAATGGAAATAACAGTTGAAAAGAAAATCACCTATCATTGGACCGATTGTATCTAATACATACAATCATTCTTGGTTACAGACACGAAAAATAAATAAGAGTATACAAAAAATACTAGTAACCCCGGTGAAAATACAAATGTATTGGGAAGATGCATTTTGTTTGTTTGTTTGTTTGTTTCGCATAACCGGTAAACCGCCTCTAGGCGTAACACACCAGTTTTGTACATGTGCGTACATGTACAAGCTGCGTAAGACCGGGCTGTAAGGTTTGAACCACTCACACCGGGAAGGTCCCCTACGATAAGTGCGGTGGGTTCTTTAACGTGCTTGGGGTGTGGCTCTCCCCAAACACGGGACCTCCATTTAACGTCCTATCCGAGGGACGTCCATAACCGAAGCTAGGTACTCATTTCCACCTGAGCGAAGTGAGGAAAGTCGTGTAAAGTGCCTTTCCCAAGGGCACAAGTTCGGTGACATGGGTGGGGATCGAACTCATGACCTCTAGGTCCTGAGTCGAACTCGCTACCGCTGCGCCACACATTTCAAATGATTATTCTATGGAAACAAGTATATAGGCTAATATGAGAGTAATATATGACACTACAATATGTCCAAGATTATAACATAAATTTCTACCAAAAAAAGGATGCTATATAGATCTACATGTATTTGGAAACTTAAAGACATCCCTTATTGTGTACACTAGTACTGTACAGTGAAGAAGAAAATACCGTACATTTATTTTGGGGTTGTCCCAGAGTGTATGAATTCTGGAGAGATGTAAAGGACTGGCATCAACAAATAACAAACAAAACATATATATGACGCGGTTCGTGTCATATTTGGGGATGTAAAAAGTGGCATTCCATCAGTTAATAATACAGTTATACTAATTGTACCCTTTTTTTGTTTTCAAACAAAGGGAGAAACTATTATCGTTCAATCACTTTATTTCCTGCATTAAGTCATATCATAGATCAGAATACATAATTGCCACTAGGAAAAATAAACTACTACTACACTAGCGCAAATGGGGGGAAATTACACAAACATTTTTATAATCTGTTGTTTACTCTTGAGTTGTCTCTCACAGCATTACTTTGGCTTTTGTTTTATACCTCCTGTCTCTTAGCCGTTATTACTTTGCATAAAGATATTGTTTGTTTGTTTACTGTATATATATATTGGTTAAACAAAAAAATAATAATAATAAAAAAAGAAAGTTGTACTAATGTGTGTTTAGTGCTGGATGACAATGTAGATGCTTATGTTGCTGGTGTTTGTGATGTTTTGCAGGTCCCACTTCTTCCCACGACCTGGCAGCATGGCAGCTGTGCAGCCTACAACCTCCTCCTGTGCTGCAGCAGACATTTTGATCCTGTGGAGGAAAACATATGATTTTCTTAATTTTCTTATTTTTCAATAGTATATCCTAGTCTGTAGAACGCAAACTCTGGCTTTAGTGGATCCTCCCTACAGGGCGGCTGGATGTTGGGCTACATTTAGCCTGAACCGCGCGAGCCGCTTTCGAAAATTGGAACACCGGGTGTTGTTACATTTTTTTCTAGTTTTAGGGATACAAATTTCGGCTCATTACATCAAAGGGCGTGTTTCCTTGGGTGGGTATGACATAAATAATCTAAAATTCAACATGGTGTATTCCGGTTGTATTCTATATGTAACATTTATATACTGACCTGATTTTTGCCAGCACAGGTGGTCCTGCTACCAGTCGGAGGCACACACACCAGGGCACGCCTCTGTTTGGTGGGACCGCCATGGCCTCCCATGTTCTGTTCCCACTGGTGATGAAGGGAGGTGACCGCACGGGTCGTGTTGGGTCGGCCACCGCCCACTGCAAACTGTGCAGGGGGCCATGTACCACGTGTTCCCCATCGCCACGTGCCCCGGCCTGGTGATAAGAGTTCAAAGTCACAAACAAGTCACAGTCACAAACAAGTCACATTCCAAACATATACTCGCAAACGATTATACACAACAACCACCAAATATCTCATATAAAAAACCGCTTACAAAACCGCGCCTACAATACAGATACTTAATCTACGGCCTATTCCACATGATTACAGGGTGTTTCGGAAATATGATTTTTAACACTGATACTGTCTAAGGGAAACAACGTGCATCATCACGGACATTACGACACACCACATGCCCAGTTACATAGAAATACAACGAAGACAACGATGACTTTTCAACGTGGGTACATTGGAGACGAAACATTGACCGCGAAAGCAGCAACTGTACAAATAAAGACATGTGCATCACAACACAGGTTTGCCTGCAGACGACATACAAAATTGCATGCCGCCGAACCCAGTGTCTTGACTTTGAACACGAAACCGTCTACCCACAATACTCCGCCAGGAGGTAAACCTCCTTCACGGAGTAACAATGAGCAAATAAGTGAAAGTAATATTTTTGAACCAACTTCACCTGACGCAGCAGGAAGTTGTGGGTGGTGACCTCCTGCCTCTCGTGCTCCTGTTGGTCCAGGGTGACGGCGCCACAGCCGGGTATGTGGCATTCCTCCCACCTTCTCCTGCATCCCGTCAGGATGTGGTGTCCCATTTGTCTCCTAAACGAGATGAGTATTTCATTTTTAAACGCAGTACTTGCCGCAAAAACGTAATTAGAGGATTTTGAATTGCTGATTCAGTTGTGAGAGATATCATTTGTAGCCATGGGATGATGACAACGAAGAGACGGAATTTGTGATTTAGCAATTTTACTACACCTTCCGATATCGTCGTCGTTATGGCAGAAGATTATTGTGACACAGTCTGCCTGCTCGATGGTTCCTCTTTAGTTATAGGTGATATCGGAGCGAACATAGTGTTTTACACCATGAAATCATGAATAAAAAGTTCACCTGGCACCTTCCCTTCCACAAAGAAGGGGACATTGGATTCGCGTTTCCGGGCACTTGTTCTCGATATGGTCCTGCATCCTGCTTCTCTTGGCTGTGTTGCCACATCCTATGCACTGTATGTGCACTTCTCCGCAGGTGTCCCTGTGCTCTGCCATGTCCATCCTCAAGGTGGTCTGCTCGCAAGCTGTGCAGTTTATCTATGTAAAATGTATTTAAAAAGCAATATTCAGATAACAATATAAGGTATTAGCGAGCTTCATTTGAACACGAACATACGAAAGATCAAAACGACAAGTTGTGCTTAACGTATGAACAGTGCGTTCGCTGAGCACAGCCCCTTCGCTGTTGAAATTAGTCCCTTCTCTGTTGAATTCTGTTTCTTTGTTGAGCACACCTTTTGTCGTTTTGGTCTTTCGTACGTACGTACGTACGAACAGAAGCATGATTACAAACAAATACAACACACGGATAGAATTAGATGCCTATATTCCTTCCTTTCTTTGTATTGTACGTCATATAAAAATAGCTACCTTTAATCTGTAGGCTGTGTTATATTTCAGTGCTTCTAGACGGTGGTGTAAGTCAATATGTGTTATCATCAATTATGTACTTTTAAACAGTGTAGCAAACAAGGAAAGAGATATTCACCTTCTTCTTGCCACAGACCGCATCGTGGTCACTCAGGCGGCCATGCGGGCCCTTCCAGGTGCACATCGACATACCTGTATGTATATGATGGAAACATCAAATTATAAGATGGATACTGCCCTGCAGCCACCAAACGATCTGCTTAGAGGCCAATCCTGGCCAGATCCGGACCCGGATACTAGTAATATTAGAGCCGGTGGGGCGTGTGGCAGGGCGTATGGCTTCCTGGCCGAAGTTGTTATCACTCATTCGCTAACATTCGCTATTAGGATTACATTGGTTATCCTCAAATTATCGATCACGCATATGTCAACACGGTCCAATATCGACTTATGCTCCCTTCTTGGTTCACATTTATCTTCGCTGCGACAGTATGAGATAATACTTTGTAATTGTATTTGTATTTACCTCCATTTGGGCACCGCACCAATGCCTCGGACAGAAAGTCGTCAATGACCCTGCCCGGCACCATGTCTTTTGGGCGCATCGGCGTCCGGCACGCCGGACATGTATTTCTTCCTCTCAGCCATCTCTGCATGCATGACTTGCAGAAGGCGTGGCCGGCCGGGCAAAACACCGTCTCTCTCAGCAGGCTATAGCTGCGGGATACGGGATATCAATACGGGATATGAGACGTACTGACAATCTCGGCAGGTCAACCTATTATAGTTATTGGTTTCTTGGATATCTGCCGTACCCATTGCTCTATAGCACATATAGGGTCTAAAACTTGTTTATCTTGTTTCTAGAGGGAAGGAAGCCTGCCTATAGCTAGGCGTTTTAACCTGTGCCTTTCTTTCCTGACACGCTGTCTTTCTATGGGGCTGTCACCTCTTCATTGTTAATAAAAGCGCATCGTGCTTTCATGAACTGGACGGGCGGTCTTGAAGGCATGGTTCGTACTTCCAGCCCAGACAACAGTAGGCTCAAAGTTATCACACTGGATAATTTTGAGCCTAGTCAACTAGTAGCCTAGTGTGTTGTGGGTTTGGCGTCCACGCTAGCGCCACCCTCAGTTCTCCAGATACGGTGCCTCCATAGTCCAAGTGTTTTGCAGTTCCAAAAAGTTAAAAAGGCCACTTAACCTACATGCATGATAACAATCAGATACTCGTACATGTACTTACCAAACTCCACACTTGAAGATGTCGGTAATCACTGTCTGTAGGGTCTCCAAATCCCGCTTCACTTCCTCCTGTGCCCTATCAAAATTGGAAAGTGATTTCAGTGGTGCTAATTTCTGGGTATTTCACGGCGCAATTTAGAAACTGTCTTACAAAAAATTGGTTTCAATAGCAGTCTCGGTTATAGTACTAGGCCAGGTAGGTAGGTAGGTAGGTGGGATTCAATACAGTTTATTTCGCGCGAATTCGGATGTACATTTGTGCTCTAACAAGCTAAGGCCAGGTCATGAATAAGCAGGGGAAAAGAATACAGCAAAGCAATAACACTTAAACTATACATACTTATGTGATCTACTGTTTAAAGGTTCATCTTCTTCTCGTTACAGATGAGATTGGTGTTTGTATAGATTTATTTGTGTTTTGAACCCAATAGTTATGGAACTGTAATGCAGTTATCGTGACATGTTATGTTCCCTCCGAGCAAGATTTTTAATGAATTACGTATACCCAAACAACAGCACACGTTCATGATACCTAGCCTGGGAGCCATCCTATTCGCCCAAAAAAAATCTGGAGACGGTTAGGTAATGATCTCATTAGCTAGCCCTTATGGGACCATATGGGAAGAGCTGGGTGTGACCTTTTCAAATTAGACCCTGAATTCAATATAGATATGTTGTTTTTGTAAAGGTAATAAATTTGCTGCACATGAGACGTCTACAACAGTCATTTCTTGCAGCACTTCTTCAAGATGTTTTTTTAGGGCTGTGGTATCTTCGAATCTTCATGACAACATTCTCTCATGCCTGCAACCCATCCCCTGATATATGGCACCCAATTTACTTGATACCACCTAATGTGAGAAAATCAGTCAAATAAAAAGACAACGACCTTGTGATGTTTTTGGCCCTGGAATGAGACGTTTTATTTAGACGAGTCTGCGAGGAGGATGTGGGGCAAAAGTTAACGGTAAATTCAGAAGAGCCGACAACACTAAACTGGCTTGTAAAATTGACCCCGACTTTCTCAAAACTTCCTGGGAATGATTTATGAGCGCTGTTCACCACGTTTTGACTTTTGCATCGACTTAGCAATACAAACTATTATTTATGGTCGCTCAAAGTTCGCTACCCAGCAAATCTTTCATGAGTGCACAGACGGTATAAAACAAAATAATGCCAATAATGGAAGTTATTGGGTGGGGTGTGGGAGTGGTGTTGGGTAGTTTTTGTACATTCTATAATCGTAAAGTACATACCTGGACATAGTTGAAGTTTTTACGCAGGCAGGTCACTCCTGATTATATCGTCCACGAGCACTGATCAGGGATGCGGCGAGCGAGGTAACGTGTGCGTGGTGGTGATGCTGCACTACAACCAGATGCGAATGAAATGGCGACGGTAAGCGGCGAGCGAGGTAACGTGTGCGTGGTGGTGATGCTGCGCTGCACACAGATGCGAATGAAATGGCGACGGTAAGCGCAGGCCGCGCAGACAAACAAGATGTGGCCAACGATGACAGGCTGATTAATAGTCCCTCAAATCGGAAGGTACCAATTGGGGCATGGGGAAGGAGGCTGAGTGTGTGTTTGTGTGTGTCGGTGTGTGTGTGTGTCTGTATGTATGTCTGTCTGTATGTGTGTGCGTGCGCGTGTGTGTCTCTTTGTGTGTGAGCGTCTGTGTGTCTGTCTGTGTGTTTGCGCGCGCGTGTGTGTGTGCGTGCGCGCCTGTGTGTGTGTGTGTGTGTTTTTGTGTGTGTGTCTGTATGTGCGTGAGTTGAGTCTGTGTGCGTGTGAGTCTGCTTGTATGTGTGTGTGTGTGTGTGTGTGTGCGTGGGTTGGGAGGCTGAGTGTTTGTCTGTGTGTGTGTGTGTGTGTGTGTGTGTGTGTGTGTGTGTGTGTGTTTGTGTGTGCGCGTGGGTTGGGAGGCTGAGTGTCTATGTGTTTGTCTGTCTGTGTGTGTGTGTGTGTGTGTGTGAGTGAGTGAGTCTGTCTGTGTGTGTATGTGTGTGTGGGTGGGGGGGGGGTTATGTGGTCATATTGTGGGGGTTGTCTAGTGCCCGGGGGTTGAACACTACTGGGTGGCTTCTCATCTGTTTGTCCAATTTGTTTTTAAAACTGTTCACACTTGGGGCTGTTACCACCTCCTCGAGTAGACTTTTCCACCATGTTACGAGCCTGTTGCTGTAAAAGAGCAGCCTTTTGCTGTTGTTCGCTGATCTTTTGCTTATAAGCGTAAACTATTCCCTTTTAAATTCTTTTGTTTTTGCTCGTATTTTTTGTAGGCCCTCTGTGTCCAGCTTCCCGTGAATGTATTTGTGAGTCATAGTCATGTCCCCACGTATTCCTCTGTGTACCAGTGTTGGGATCCTAGGTGATGATATTTTTGGCCTCTAGCAGCCTGTTATGTTATTGCAACCCAACATCCGGTTTTGAAATTTGGAAGGTAAGTTGCTCTTACTGGGTAACTTTTATATACCAGATGAAGTAACTAGCATTGAAGGTAATAAACAAGTAGCCTCCTTCGGAGCGAGCGCGAAACATTCTCTTCGCGGCAAAAACTCCCTCGGCAGCAACATCGTCCCTCCGCGGCACATGATTACTCGTGTCGCTCGCTCACTGAAAAATGTAATGCCGACGCCCAATATGTCTGTGAAGGAGGCTAATTATCAACGGTAACGGAGGTTACAGTCATTACTGCAAAACATTTGTTCAACAAGAGTGGCTACAGGTGGGACCAAGCACCCCTTTCTCCTGGAGCGGAGGAACGGAGCGGAGGCACAGCGTGCACGGATGGATTCCAGGCTACAGAAAACTTGCAAAAAGTTATCAAAATTGCAATTTCGTGTCTTTCGTATATATGGCTCTATTTCAACTGCAACTGCACGACTACATTTCTTGAGCGGTAGTGGAGGTTACAGATCTTGGCGACAGGTATGAACCACCTCGCACAAGAATAATAATAATGAATGAATGAAGACCTTTATTGTACATTTTTTTACCCCACTGGGCTAAGCACAGGTTATAAAATACATACACATACTCGTATACTAATAAATATTCATATAAATATACATATAACTATTGCATGTACATGTATATATAAATGTCTAATGTATGTAATAGTGACTGGGGCAATTTGACTTGACCAGTGAAAGGACCTGGGCAGCGCAGGCCCTGGCTATCTAAGTATCCAGTTTCAACAGCCACCAAACGTTTTAGACTGCTTTTTGCATTTTATATCTCTCTCATGCGAACTAGAGTAAAATCACTTGCATACACGTCACGTGTAAGACTGAACCAAGAACATGCCGCCACAGTATGGGATCCATAATGAAAGAAGTGCTAGTGTCACGGAAATGAAACCTACAGTGTGTGTCACGGACGAAAAAATGACTATGCATCAAGTTGTACAAAATGATTAATAAACTGGTGGGACTATCAACCACAAAGTGTCTAATACCAGCTCAGAAAAGAACAAGAAGAAATAGTCATGCCTTCAAGTACCAGAGTTATCTGTATCTGTATAGCCGGTATAACCGCCTTTCGGCGTAACACACCAGCTTCGCAGGCACGCGGCGCGGCGGCAGCTGGCTACATAACACCGATCGACTTATTACACCTAACCCTTGAACATCTAACGCTAGACTTTATATAGTGACAATGCCCCTACTGTACTTGTGTTTTCTCCTTCCCGAGTACTAGACTAAGAACAAACTCGAGAAATATTGATAGCCCCACCTACTGGACAAGAATTGAGATTTCATGGAAGATGTTAAATGCGTATTGTTGGGTTTGACGCGATATGCAAAATGCAGCATTGTCATGATGTTTTGTTGAAATTTACTGCATGATCTCTATAAAGAAATGTTGGTTTGTTGCAGTTTCACTTCATCTCGCCAGGATATCTGCATTTATTTTTGAGGAGTTACGCCCAATATGAAAGATCGAATTGTGAGGCGATGGAAAGATTAACAAAAAAGAACGTTTTACGTGATTATCGGTCAATTCTATTGCGAATTTGCCCGAATCTTCTCAAATATTTACTTGCTGCTTTTTTTTTAAATTTCCGCTGGGACACTTTGTAAAGTGTTTAATTACGAAAAAAACTGTTTGGGATACGGTCTACGTTATTGTGCTTAAAGTTACATAGTATCGTATGCTATCCGGTTTCAAAGTATGGTGTACCTGTCTTGAACTAAACGTGATCTTATGTGGCTCTGAAGTGTTATATCCACGATTTCGTCTCAAGACAAACTTTTAAGTTTGTCAAGACAAACTTTTAAGTTTGTTTTTCACCTGTCTTAAAAGACAGGTGAATGCCCGTAGTGCATTAATTAATCACAAATGATCAAGGGAGAGGAAACACCACAGCCAGATCAGTATATCAGCCAAATGTTGGGTAAGGTTTTTACGGATATACAAGATCCTTATCAATTTTTGAACGAAAACACACTTATGTGAGGTGCGGTCCTGAAATCGTGCGCGTGAGAAACGTTATGTTGGGACGACACTTATTGCCAAGATGTCTGGGTGTTATAATTCGCTACGAGTTGAACGCATTTTTTCAAATTTGACTAACTAATTTTTAAATGCTTTTTAGCCCATACCCAAATTCCTATGTCGATATCATAATTCATTTTTAGTTAACCGTCTTAAACATTTGGGAGATTCCTAAATTTTTAATTTGGAGATTTTCATCTTCCCTAACAACTTTAACGTTACATGTCATCTCAATTGAAGACCTTGGATGCCCTGTACTAGCTGTACTAGGGATTAGAAGATCAGCTTTATTACAGCACGGCTAGATCAATATACTAGATTGGTAGTTTTGTCCCTATATGCATGACCTTATTGTTTCATGGTCCTAAAATCGTAGTCGTACTAGGAAAGGTTGGAACACCTCTTTGCCCAACGTGCCGGAGGTCATAGCTTGCTTAGAATTCAGTGGATATGTTTTTTTTACAAAACCCAAGGACTGATTTATGGATCCTTTTATAGACGATACCCGAATTCCCATATTGAAATCATAATTCATTGGTGAGTCACTATCATGCTTGTCCCACCGCGATTGAAAACTTCGTCTTATGCCTCATCCTTCCTGCCACGCATCGAGTCCAACTGGCGTGGCGGCTTTCAACAGAAAGTGTCAGTTGTCTATGCGCAATGGATTCAATCAATATTTCAGTGTGCATATGCCGTGCTCCTGCATGGGTGCTGTTGTGTTGCTGCACCACCTGCCGCACTACGAGGCCACTAATTATTGTTTTAATTGTCGTGTATATACAGTATAATTAAGGATTAATGTCCCGCCTCGAGGTGAATATGGTGTGATAAAGCCTTGTTAGCTGCTATAACCGCCGAATAAAGCCACTGAGTGACCGCAGCTAGCGAACGAGGTGGCTTTATGATTTGATTATAGCAACTAACAACGCTATATCACACCATATTCATCGAGAAATTGTATCATATAGCCTTTCAAAACTTACACAGTTAAGAGTGACACATTATTGTATGTAACATATACAAACTAAATAGAACATATTTCCATCTGGAGTCACCTGAGGTCACTGGGGGAGGGTCGTGTTCTATCTGGGTCAAAGGGAGGGAACAGGTGTTCTTATGAGTCGTCCGAGGTCATTGGAACACTACTCAAGTTATTATTTTTTTTTTTTGGGACAGAATCTTGTTCTATTAGGGTCATCTGAGGATTGTTCGATGTATGGATTGGGATGAATGAATACCCGGTTTTGACTCTATTTGTGACATTACGGCGTCATAAGGAATGTGGAATGGAGCCTTCTGATTGGTCAATGTCACCCGGCTATATGGTTGTTGTTTATTTTTTATGCACATTGTGTATTTATTTGTTGGCATGGTGGCCTTGAAAAGAATTACTTAGGTCCACCTGCTCCACCATGCCTTCCATGTAACTACATACCAAAAACCGTCAACCGGTTCTTGAGTTATCCTATATTTTCAAACAGATAGCCCTGCAGTTTCAAAGCAAAGTCACGTCACTTCCTCCCGAGCACAAGAGCTACATACCATCTAAATTTTATCACCCTAGCATGTCTAGATCATGAGATATCAAAACCAGAAATTCAGTTGCAGTATCATAACAAGCCGCTAGGGGGTCCAAAATTTAATCATTTTGAGGTCTCATCAAGACCTACCCATCTACCAAGTATCAAAACAATCCATCAAAGCCTTCTCGAGTTATCGTGTCTACAGACGGACGGACAGACGAACACACACACATAATACATACACGGACGCCTCTGAAAACATATTTGGCGAAGGTAATTATCAGGACCGGTTAAAATGTCCTCGGACCGCCTGCTCTTGCTGTGATGTCGTCGAGGGTAAGACCAGGAGCACCAAAACAAAAAAGTGCATTCTGATGGTTTATTCAACGTCGTCACACAGGCCAACAGCTTATGGGGGACGATCGGTAGGTGGTCATGGATGGATGGATGAAAAGTTCTAATGGTCCGGGTCAACAGGTGGTTTCCAGATCGCTAGAGACCCCGCCTTCTCTCTCAAAGCTCCAAGTTTTTCCTTTTTTTATTCTCTAAATCTTTGTTCTCCTCCCATTCCCCAATTTGTTAATTCTTATCATGAATCAAATAAGGCCAAAGTATCTTAATTTTGATAAAACAAATCGTCTTTTTTCAAACTTTCCGATGGATTGTAGCGTGTTTATTTCGGGGCCAGGAGAAAGCACGTTCCATCTGAATACTTGTTGTTCATCCTGTTCCTGCAACAAAACTACAAACCAATTACTAGTTCTTCGTAAAGTCAACATCATTATGCTACTTCGAAATATTGCTTTTTATTTGCAAATTACACCAGGAGGGAAACTTGTACATTATTTATTGGCTGTTTTGCACTTGTTCATTTTGATAGGTTGATGACCCCCTCGTGACCCCAATAACCGACAGACTTGTCATGTAACGCGGGGCGTGACCTTCGAGTGAAAGTGTCCTGCTGGCAGCGTGCAGTTCACACGTCCCTGCTAAATCGCCTGTATTAAAGTGTTTTTGAATGTGAATTGTCCTGAGTAATGTCCTTGATTATCCTTTCAGTTACGGCAAGTTAGACTCCTGTGCAGGTTTCGGGGCGGGTAGGAATTTTGATACAGTGTTTCGAATATTTTTTTAACGCGTGATTTCAATAGCCAGCCATCCTAAAACTAGCCGCCGGGAGAACGTTTCATTCTGCGAGCCCCGGAGCCTGCACAGGAGGCCACACAGCCAGTAACATATACAAAATAAAGCTGACATTACACCGGAGGCTTGTCACACAGTTTGTCTTGTCTTTGCCGCAAACCTTGTGACTTGGTTTTAACATTCAGGCTGGTTTTAACATTCACGCATTGGTTATGCTGTTTATTTCCTATCGATTCAGTATTGCAAAGCAAATAAAATGATACTCAGTAACCTGGGTGCCAGGCAAGTTTGGGTCGCTTTATGCGCTACCCATTTTCTTCCGGCAGCCAGAAGCCCTTCGCCCGCCTATTGAAATCACTACTGTGGAGTTGGGACCATGAGGAGTACTCGGCAGGACCGAAGAATGACGTTTATAGTTAGCCTCTACCAGGCACCGCGGATCGCTGGAGTAGTAGAAATTGGCCGAAATAAAGGAATAATACCAGGGAAGTTAGCTGGCCAGAGAAGCTCCATTCAGTGCGACCCACGGGTGGCATAACCGCAGTCCAAAAACTGTCGCTAAAAAACTGCAGCAAGAAACTACACGACGCCGACATCTACATGTACAAAACTTTGGTATAACGTCCTTGTTACACCCTCCCAAGCCGTGGGCCAATTTAGCTGTAAACATAGACGTGTGAATTACTTCTCGCGATACTGTTAATCGTTCCTCGCGGATACGTTAATCGGTACCGAACCAGAGCAGGCGTTAGTATGTAGGGTTGCCTCCTTTGCAGACCTGTTGGACGGCGGCGTTATTTTTTTTTTTCGGAGAGCGGCGCGAGTTATGCTGCAGAGGGGCAATTTTGCCGCGGAGGGAGTTTTGCCACGGAGAGAAGGTTCTCTCCGTGGCAAAGGGGCAAGAGTAAAATGCATTACTGTTTTTCGGAGTCATTGACTTTTTACCTACAGCAGCCTGTGAATTTTGACACATAAACAGTTCTGATCTGTTCACAAATTGTGTGTATGTATGTGTGTGTGTGTGTGTGTGTGTGTGTGTGTGTGTGTGTGTACATGTATGTGTGTGTGTGTGTGTGTGTGTATGTGTATGTGTGTGTGTGTGTGTGTGTTTGTAAAAATCTATCGCTTATGAACGCCATCGTCTGGCACCCAGTCTATTCCGTGACCACCCTGTGACGCCAGTAGGTTGGCGGGGCGTATGGCTTATATCTGGCCCGTTTTCTCTCTTTGAGGCTACTATTTTGGTGGTAGTAGCAGCAACAAAAAAACGGCCATACATAAAAAGCAAACCATCTTCCACCATCAACTTCTGCTTGGAGAGTAATGCAAAATCAGACGTATTTGTCGCGAATTGGGTTGACTTCCCGTAGTTTTCTTATCATGATTGTCCAAGTGTTTATTTTGTTTGAACCCTTGACATCAGCGTTTCCCATGGACATGTTGTGAAATGTGGTTCTCATCATCATGTCCTATGTTTTCACGTCATCAATAATTTCCGTTCTCTTCTCTTCACTGAAACCTACCATGACAGTTGATTGAGGAGACAGATAAGGAGACATGGCTGATACTCCTTTTGCACATGGAGTTAGAACTTATGGGTAGCAAGGTGTTGACATTTTCTGACGTCGTCATAATCCATGTGTGTATACTAACCAAATGTGCTTTATCGTGATATTACCAAAATGATGACTTGCTCGGTTGACCTTCCGTGGCCTAACTTCGTAATTTAATATTCACCTATAGTTCGATCAAGCACCTCTAATACTTCTACTTAGGTAACGTTCGACAAAAATTCACCATCCTCTTGATCTCTTACTTGCAAAATCATGTCCAAATGGTAACTGCGGGTACTTTAATTTTATTGGCTGTACTGCATTGTATTTAGAAAGATGTGGTGACCCATATGTGAATCCGATGACCATTTCTGACTTGACGTGTCCTGTTGGCAGCGTGCGTCCCCTGTACTCCGACATTGTTCCCATGGATACAGTAACATATGGCTAAGTTTAATGGACTGTTCCAAAAATATAATTTGGAGGGGAGGTTGAAGAGATTGGATTTTCTACTTTCTGACTCCCCTTTCATTATCATCCGAGTACAATGTACCTTTAACCCCATTCATTTCATCCATATCCAGGTGCCTTGGCCCCTTAAAATTTTTATCCAAGTGACTTGACCCTATAATTTCATCCAAAGCCAGGGCTTTCTTCTTGTAAACCCCGCCTCAATTCAAATCCAACAAATGCCACACCCACTATACCCCCCTTATGGTAAAATCCGACCTCTTCAACCCGACCCCCCCCCTTCCTTGAATTTGAACCATCTGTGTGATACCGTAGAGAGAAGAGTGCCTTTCTTCCTCCTATCAGTTATTCACACGTCGTCAAACCGTGCGCACGCTTTCCTGTCCGTCCCTCTGTGTCCGTCTCGAAGCCTGACTCTTGTCGTCTCCGCGTTAACTACCTTCGTCATACACGTGGAAGACATGGCAGCACCCTTGTTTGCAGAGATCGAGCTGGTAACACGACCAGGGGCGCCCATGGCCGACTGCTTGGACTGGTTAATGGAGCATCAGTTGCTGGCATCTAGCATGGACTGTCTCCGGTGTGACGGTCATGTGGCGATGGAGTACGTGGAGCGCAGGGACGTAAGTGACGAGTTTACGTGGCGCTGTCCCAGGGCGACGTGTCGTACATCCCGCTCAGTTCGCACGGACTCCATATTCGCCGAGTTCCCCAAGATTGACCTGCGAGTTTTCCTGCGAGTCATCGTAAAGTGGGCGGAGGGAAAACTTGTCAAAGACATAGCTGAGGAGCTGCTTTCCATTGGTTATGTGAGTAAGCACACATTGTGCAAAATGTGCCGGGTCCTCAGACAAGTTTGTGAAAATAAACTTGTCATCGATCCTCCCATTCCAATGGGAGGTCAGAACACTATCCTAGTCATGGATGAGTCAGTTTTCAGGAAAAAACCAAAATATCGACGTGGCCGCAGGGCGAGGCCCATCTGGGTGTTTGGCATTGTGAGGACTGACGTCCAGCCGTGCATTGGTTACATGGAGGTAGTGGAATCCAGGGATGCCAACACTTTGCTGCCAATAATTGAAAGATGTGTACTACCGGGGTCCACCATCTACTCCGACGAATGGGCAGCATACAGACGCGTTCAACAACTGCCAAATGTCGCCCAACACAGCACTGTTAACCACAGCCGTCACTTTGTAGACCCTGTGACCGGGGTTCATACCCAACACATCGAGTCCTACTGGAACCGAAAAAAAAAGAAACTGAAAGCCATGCACGGATGTATGGGAGAGGACACTTCCAGCTACCTCAAAGAAGAAATGTGGCGAGAGAGATACGCTAAAACATCACGGGAGGGACTACAAAGTATCCTAGCCGACATTGCTGAGCAGTACAACGTTTAAACGTTGAACTAACCAAAAGACGGACCGGACAGTTGAGACTGTGTGAAAAAAAAACAAACACTGCCTTAAACAAGGCCATATGTCACCATGGTGGGGTGCCTCCTCGTTGGCGGTTGACGGAAATGCGTTATCTAACTTAATCTATAATATATAGTCCTGACTGGATTACGTATATAGGTTATGTTTGATGCGTAGCTAAATCCCCACCACAAATCCTGACAAAATCACCCCATATAGCTCTGACACTGGTGCAGCTCACACACACAAACAAAGAAATTGGAATAAAGAATGACATACGTTCACTAAAAATACTACACACTACGGTCTTCGTTATACTTCTTATACCTCAATGAATAGTCTTGGTAACCCCAAGCCCTGTAGCCTGGCTACTAGGCTCCGGAATACAGATACAGTCAAACCTGCCACCTCTTCAAGCTCACCACCTGGCCATGGTGACCGCTTTTTCTGGGTACCCAAAATTTTCGCCATTGACGCAGAAATACCTGTGCAAGATCATGCCCGTAGCAAGGATTTTGAATGGGGGGTCCTTGGCATTTCAAAGAAAAAAATCAGACAACTTTTTATTTAATGCTAGTTTCTGCTCTTGTCAGCCCGAAGCCTGCTGTGCCCAACGAACTTTTTTCATATTCACGCCTAACATGGGCCAAATTTAGCCTCCTCATGTTGCAGACTTGTTGGGGGTCTGCGTTAACTGTGATCATGGAGCGTCAGCGAAGCAGTAAATTGAGTAATATGGAGTACATCTCAAACGAAATGCTAAAACACGGGGCTGAACAGTTTTGTAAACCACTGGTACAATCCTTTCAAACGGCGCTTTCCCATTCAATTGGAATACGAGCATACTCACACCAATCTTAAAGTCGGAAAGCAAGTCCAATGTAGCCTGGGTGCCAGACCCATGGCACACTGGACACAAAGTATCTCACTGAGATACTTTGTGTCCAGTGTGCTATGAGTCTGGCACCCAGGCTAGTCCAATGTGTATAATTACCGCGATTTAAGTTGTCCGTCAAAACTATTCATCCTCCTCTTGAATAATAGATTACAGAACTTGTAGAAAAGAATTGTCTGTTAGCTGACACGCGATTTGGTTTCAGAAATAAATGCCGAACAGCTGACGATGTTTTTATTCTTAAAGCTTTAATTTAAAAAAAATATCTCCAAAAAAGAGGGGGAAACTATTTGTTTGCTTTGTCGACATGAAAAAGGCATTTGACAGTGTCTGGCGGCATTATTAAAGCTATATATTATTACTGAGGCACAATGGCCTTGGTGCCCAACGCTGGCGTTTATAAGCGATAGATTTTGGGGTGGGGTGGGGTGCGTGAAGAAGCATACTGTCCGCTACAAACCCGGCTGCCCCAAACCCTTTTATTTCACGCCATCACAGCTTACGCTATGTTACCGACAAGCTCTCTCAGTCGGAGGTCACCGGTAGGGCGGCAGCCGCCAAGAAACGCGATTAGCCAGGGTAGTCTGGCATCTAGATTTGAGATGAGATCTGAAGTACTCTCCAAGCAGAGGTTTGGGGTTATTTTCAGCGTGTTTTTAGGCTTTTTATCTTTTTTTTCTGCACTGGGTTTCGTGGGAATAAATCCAGTGCAACTTGCAAAGAGAAACCCCGATAAAAAAGCCTAGAAACACGCTAAAAATAACCCCAAACCCAAACCTCTGCTTGTGGAGCAATTTGGAGGGATAAAGCCCGCGGCTCGTCCTCCCGGTGTTTATTTTTCTTACATGCGTCAGCAGAGCCTCCCACTGACATGTACGTTCTGACTTGGTTCTAATTACTCATCACGTCTTCATAATTCACGTTCCTTTCTCAAAAACCTCAGTCGCCCGACCCGGCGATCCAAGACCGTACTCTGACACTGTCTCTGATCTAGCTAATTTCACTTTAGCCTGGGTACTAAACCTTTGGTCGGCTTGGCTGTAGTTTTCGGCCGCGCTGAGCTCACGGCTTGCCAGGCTAATTTCACTTTGATTCCTTTTCAATAACTGTGATGCCGGGGTATGATGAGTTGACTTCCTAAACTGGTATGATAAATATACGAAAAAACATAATGAACATAGAATTAGAAATAAAACAAAAGTACAAGTAGCAAGGAGTCTAAAAATTATCTGATGTCTTGTCAACATGTGGCCATGTGTTCTTCGGAAAAGAGAAGCCACATATTTGTTTTCAATTAGAATCGACCGGGACACCCTCTGAGCTAACGGTCGTTTACGATATACCACCAGATGTGTTATCACATTTTATCATCGTGCCTTCCAGTCAGCATTATTTAGCTGAGGTGAACAAATAACATCTTTTGTTAAATGATGATACTAGTATCCTTATGTTATAATTTGCCCTGTAGGAGACATGCAGCACAATGGCACCCGATTGTCGTCAGAGGACATCCCCGCAATATTACGGGAGCATCTGTCGCCTACGAACCCAACGACACTAATCACCACAGTCACCTCCGGTTCTCCTACAAACACCACAGCCACTACTGGATCGAATGCCCCACCAACAGCCCCACCTACGAAACACCACAGCCACTACTGGATCGAATGCCCCACCACCAGACTCCACCACCAACCCAGCAGCCGGGGCACGACCAGACTCCACCACCTCCCCAGCAGGCTGGGCACCACCAGGCTCCACCACCACCTCAGCAGCCGGGGCACCACCAGGCTCCACAGCCACCACAGACTCCACAGCCACTGCAGGCTCCTTGGCTCATGACAACTAGAGTGGCCAGACAAATGGCCACACTGGCCAACAGGGTGCCCTTTGGACCCCTCGGAGGTGGAAACTTTGGTGAGCATACTATTCTGAATAAATGTAATTAAAACCTCATACTGAATGGGAAATATTTGGAAGGGACCAAGTGACTTTGTTGTGTCAGTGTAATTTTTTTAGCTAAGCCTCTTGTTGGTTATAGCTATAGAGTGTAACTTACATACCAGATGCAAAAAAAAACAATGTATCAAGATGTAACAAATCACATTAGACCATAGGCTATGACTACAAGATTGAGGTCATTCGTGCTACTGTGTCATTCATGCTACTGTATCATGTCATGTAGGTCGCATCAGAATGGTGCCAAGGATGGTTCAGCTCCCAACCTGGAGGCACCAGCCACCCCGGGCAGGCCAGATGCAAACCAGGCCACCCCAGCACTCATTGGCAGAGCACCAGCTACCAGCCAGAATGGTGCCAAGGATGGCATTTCAGCCACAGGGAACCCCCTGGAGGTTCTTTCAGAAGTAAGACTTTTCAGGATTCCTGACTCTTAACATTAAAAATGAATGAATGACGAATCACTTATGACAAATCACTTAACCCTCTTCGTGACTCTATTCATCTATTCAGGGTTTGTTTTTCCAGGGACAGTAATTGTCAGAAATGTTATGTCTTTAATGTTGGCTGCTTTAATATGTTTGATCACAAACCTTAAGTCGTTACTTAGAGCACTGCCAGGTCCCCTCAGCCAATAGGGAGCCTGTTTTTTTATGATTATATCCACATGCATGTAGTACTAGCTGCCTTTTTGCCAGTTAGTGAACCTCTCACTGCACTAACTAACCAGCCACCCTCTTCTCAGCCAACCAGTGAGCTGGAATTGGTCTCTCTCTAGTGATAGAGGTGCTCTAACTAACCGAATAGATTAGACTATGTTGGAGACGCCTACTGTGGTATCCATAAAAACAACAGCTGGCCAATGGCAGTGTACAGCTTTCTGCCTTTGGCAGGCTGACCGGCTCACTACCACACATGGCTTGAGTCTTCTCAGACAGCAAAACAACTCCTTGAAACTAGACAGAAAGTGACACTGAACAAAGATTTATAAAGCTAAATATAGTCAGTGTTCGAAATACCCATCTGCAGTCTGCAATTTGCAGATAGATTTTCAAGATTGCAGAAGAGAAAACTTACAATCTGCAATTTTGCAGAAGGAAAAAATAGGCTCCGGATTCAATAATTTTCAATTAGCAAAGCAGTGGCGCTGTGAATAGATCGAAAACCTGCGCCGCACGAACCTGCCGGCGTTTTCCAGCAGACTGTAATGGTCCCAAATAAGGGAATTTGGGGTCAAAGTTGAACGATTTCGACAAGGCGACGAAAGGCGACGATAACCAAATATGGGCACTCGCCATTTTCCGATGTTAGATTTCGTCTCCCGGGAGGACCCGACAACTGCCTCGGCAATTTTCGCTGAGCATTTCCCAGCAGGTGAAGGTGAAGGTGTGATTTCCCAGCAGGCAACACGGCAAAGGAAACATGGCTCCTCCGAAAAACCACACTCGCCTCGGCGTTAATTTGCCGAAATTTTGATGTTTTTCCTTGGTATTTTGCACGATTCAAGCAAAGAAAACAAGTTGATCACATGAACAAAAGAGAAATACAGCACTGGGAACCAAATGGTCCGTTTTGTTGGGCGGTAATTTCTCATTTCGAGTGAAAATTTACGTGCATCACATTGCGACCATATGGTGTAAAATCAGTGATTTTCGGCTCGATCCGAACCAAGCACGGCCCGTAGACTTGTCCTTTATGATTTCTAGATGACTATCGGTACCAAAATAAGGTAAAATATTGTTGCAAAATGAGAGAGACGGAGACTAAGGTAAACTTCTTTTATTTAAAGGCTGGATTTTCATTTTCCTGGCAGGCTTCTTTGTATGTAGTGATCATCAGTTATTCAGTAACGTTACAAATATGGATTTTTGTTCCGGTCAAAAAAAAACCGGTCCACCGACGTTTCGGTTTTTTTGGACCGGACCGATAAAATTTTTCGGTCCGAACATATGTAAAAGAGTGATATTTTGAAGAATTTCAGTAATGCTACAGATTTACAAAGCTATACCGTTATATATATATGATGTAAAAATAGGCATTATTGGTTTCAGAAGGTTGTAATATGGGGGCTTGTGTATTTGCAGAAAGTATTTCAAAATTGCAGGACGAAATTTTGATACTTCTGCAATATTGCAGAGCACTGAAAAAAAAGTATTTCGACCACTGATAGTACTAGTGCAGTAGTGGATGGGGTTTATCAACTTCGTGGACCTAAAAGTGCTCTAAGTTAGATAGAGCATGGTTTGAGGCTGAATACTCGGATTTAGAACTGCCCGCCCAATTTCATGTCACCCTCGGCCTCCAGCCTCCTGAGGCATGAAATCCCCTTGGTGGGCAGGGCAGTTCTATATCCTCATAGTCAGCCTCAAACCATGCTCTATCTATATAGACTAATACATGTACAAGGTAGAGTGAAGACACTCTGTACTTAAATGTACTATTTGAGGGCAAATCTTACACTGTTTGAATGACAGGGGCCCCCAACATCTTTTGTTGTGAGTTAGCCCCGGCCTACACTGTCTCTAAAGTTTGACTCACAAATGAAGTTGTAAACAAGGAATTTGGCCTTCAATAAAGGGAACCCTCTAGAATTTTTTGGGGGATACCAGACCCCATACTGTTCATGGCATTGAGACTCGATGTGTGGCAATGTATTGCAGAAGATTGTCCTTCTGTACTTGACTCCTACACCATAACAAAAATTCCAATGAAACATCAGCTTATCCCAACAGGATTCTTTTACCCCATACACTGTTTACACTAGAACATTGTTTGTCCATACCAGTATGATGGTTGTTGCAGGAATGCTTAATTCAAGAAAATAAGTAAGATTTACAAAATTGCGAGTAGCAAAAATGGCATTATATGAAACCTCTTTGTGGTACAAAACCAAACTGTTAAAACCATACTCTCTTCTTTGATTTTCAGTTACCGATAAGTCGCAGCAGCTAGACCTGGAAACATCTCTTGGATGTGTTGGTGTCACCAAAAGGGGTGGGCATTTCCTAACATGAGAAGTTCAAGATAACTGTATCTTTGAAGAAATACCTTGCACTTAAAGGGAGCAGTACATCTACAGAGGCCATATGAATGACATTACCCCCGAGTCCCATTTCAGTTTTCAAGTAATCTGCAGTTTACACGAAGACGCTGTAGTGTTTGCCGTCTTTCTGAGAGGGAGTCATTAAGCTTGTACTATTGAGAGTGACTGCCATAGATTAGGACGTCTGTGTTTGAGGAATTTTGTTATTCCTACGCTTTAGTTTGTAACTTCATACACTGTTGCTCCTAGATAGTAAACGTTTCATCCAGCTATCATCTGATCATCTCATCTTTTAGAAAGCTTGCAGCACAATATCGTACCATGAAGTGAGAAATGTATTAAATTTACATGTGGATGTGTTATAGAATGCTCTCACAAAAAGGGAAATAAAGTACATACACATAACTTTGAAATGTCTCTATATCTGTATGATAAGGCAATTGGACATGAAAATGAAGAATATGTCAGTGGTCTTGTTAGTGGATAGCATTTTGCATTGTAGATATTGTAGACATCTTTTGTATAAAACGTTTTGCATTTAAATGGTGATTATTGTGTTAACATTGTATGACATACGAGTTAATATTATTATTTTTGCTCTATAAACTTCTGAGGTAGCCATGTATTTAGGATACTTTTTTTGCAAAGCATGCTGAACACAAACATAGGTAAAACACTGCTGAACACCTCTGTACAAGTCTAAAGTGAGGAATACCCATAGAAAATAAAAAGGAAGAAAGTCCTGGAACTCAAAACGTCACATTATTTGCCACAACTGTATCCAACCTGCATGAATTTTATCACCTAATCTTTCTCTGTATTAGGCCATACCAAGAGAAGGTAAATCGAAAACTACACAATTATAAGGTGTTAAGACGAATATTATTCTAATTTCTGATAAGATGTATGTATCCTACTTCCTGCATATAATGCTTTTCAGCACAAATAAAAGTTTTGAGTGTACCCTTTGAGAACATGAATGAAAGTATTGTGTGAATGTGTGTTGTCTCCCATGCATAAAGATCAACATATGATTTTTTGTCGATTTTGAAAAAAATATTTTTTGCCCTTTTCCAATCATACGGCAATACTGGACAAGATGAGGAACCTTGCCTAATTTACACCTAAGCTAATGACGTAGTCCACCGACTTTGACTTCTATCAATGACGCTATAGAATTAGCATAAATGGTGAATTTGTAGGTGTAGAAAGTAAAAAAAAATGTTTAAGGCGTTAGAAAACGTGTGAATTAACAAAAGTCCGTTGTCTAAACCTAAATTTCAAACCAATAAATCTCTATCAAATTCTCGTTTCCATGGTAACACCAAAGGTGAGTATGAAATCGGATATATTAAAGAAAGGTTTTGCGGCTCTACCTCTAAACATTCAGGAATAATGTCACATGAAATCCGTGACACCGGCCTGCCACCCCCTCCCCTCTTGATAAGGTTAAGATGCCTAACTAGTTGAGGCAGCAATACACATCTTTAAAACACTTGACAAGTAGGTGTTAACGAGTACGCAATGAGGTGTGAACTCTTGTGCGTGCGCCTTCTTAAGCTTGGTTAAGTGTTGTCAACATATATGTACCTTGCTCATTCATTGACAAAGACTGGAGTCTTACACTTACAGTCGTAAAGTTGGTGAGTCCAATTTTTGTGTTGGAATTTACAGTTTAAACTTGCTCCATAATAATACATTTTCCTTCGTTATACATAATTATGAAAGGTCATGAGAAAGACATTCACAACAATGAAACAAGAAATTCACAACAACTATATTATTCAGAAGAGTTTTTACGAATTCATTTTCTTAGTAATTAATATGACTATGAATATGATGGTCCAGCTATGCTCGACATAACAATGTCTATTTTTAAAGTCTCATCACATGTAACCATAACTCCCACTTGTGATAGAACGTCCTTGCTCGAATAACGTTTAAGAAGTTTTAAAATAGTTTAACCGCCTTGCTCAAACCGACTCTCTATTGACTTGACCTTCCAAAGGTCACCCTTCGAGTGTGTTGTCAAAATACCGCTTTTTTACCTCCATGGACAGATGCGAAAAAATATCGTACCTTGTTGCCTGATCCTGTAACAACTTAAGCCAATATCCTACCAGAATGTGGCATATGACTGTGGCTGTGACACTTCCCGCAAGATTTACAGATATATAACACATCGAAGAAGTTGAGCAAGGACATTCAACAAGAAATTATGCACCAAGGAGCTTCTATCACCTCTTTGGTTACACTTACAGAATTTTGGAGTGACCCATTCTAACAGGGGTGATTAAAAATACTATGGTAGTATGTTTGCCCTCACTTTGTTGAATCCTATGTGTATGACTTACGTCTATAGTTCGAAAGTTTAACAGAATATTGTCAGTATTGAATATAGTCATATATCACATGAAGTGATCTTTGCGGCCCAAAATGTGTGCACCCAGGATCATCATTACGGCTCCCCTCGACCTGGATGGACCGGACCAGACCGCTTCCGTTAAAAATTGTCACGTGACCTGTACCCAACCAGTGCTCTTATACACATTAGCCACGATTTCAAATGTAAGGAAAGGTTCGACCAACGTCCGCGTCCTGTATGATGTGGCGGCATGCGACACGAGCAAGGGGCTGAGGGATCAAGTCTACAGTGAATTATCTGTGATCACCAACTGTTATGGGACGGTGAGTGAAACTTTATTTAATACAGAAGCTCAGAACAATAACCTCCTTGCTCAGAATGATTGTAATGCAGTGTTCATTGTTCTCAACCCTGCTGGATCCAACATGGCGTCACGTGCCGAAAATTTGTCATATATGTGAATTTTGTAGGACGCAGAAGAAAGATGGGTCATAACCAGGGTTTGAAAGGTATAAATCGTAATCCTGGCAATCTCACGGAGTTCACTATAGGAAATATATTAAAGTAATTAGAATAGGTCGGGTCAACTTTGAGCTTTTTTCCGTAGACCGTAGTTTTTCGTGTGAAGACAAAGGGGTTTGGGTAGGAGGGTATAACTACGTGTATGTACTAGTATGTATGTATGCTTCATACCACATTGAATTTATAACCTACCGTCGACATTGTTCAGTATTGTACAGACTTAGTTATTGGTAAAAATAAGTTGTTAAGGGGATCTTGGTATACGCAAATTGGTTGTATACGCGCCCTCCCCCAACGACTTCCCGCCTTCACATCTGTTTTCTATCATGCCATCATGGTCGCGAAAACACGAGAGAAGAGACAAAGCCAGGGGGAGATTCACTAACTAAGTTGTAATCTGGATTCGGGAGCCTCCTGCTTGAAAAGCAAAATGTCCATGCCATGGTCCAAACCAGTATTCAATGAAGAGTGGCTGCTAATTCTGAAAATGTCTCTACTAATCAGGAATAGGTTTGCCAGCACGCCATTCCAGGGTTTTCTAGATAAATTTAGCATGGGGGAGCAGATTGCAAGCATGGCGAGATAGCAAAGCAACCAAGGTTTCTTTTGAGAGTAACACAGTTTTTAATGCTAGAATTCTTTGTTGTAAATGTGGAAGTTGTGAAATTTGGTTGTGTAAAAGAAAACTCCTTTACACTTCAGGGTTTTTCTAGAAAAGTTTAGCATGAGGGAGCAGATCGCAAGCGTGGCAAGGGGGCAAAGCATCCGTGGGGTGATTTTTTATGAGAGTAACACAGTTTGTAATGCTAGAATACACTGGATGATTGCTGTATTGTTTTTACATCTTTACTGGAAAAAGGTCATTTTGAGAAAGACTAATTGGTGTGTAAGTAGCCACTTAGGGTTCAATCTGAGAATTGATATGAGGGAGCTGGCTGGTTACATGAGGGAGCAGCTCCCCTGTTCCCCTGTTTAGAAAAAAACCTGCACTTTTTACAGCATATAAACAATGACCCAGTTTAGACCAGACTTTTAGATCCCATTCAGACCAGACTTTTAAAAACAAGTTGAAACCGCTAAATCATTAGCGGGGTAAACCAGGCTAAAATCCCTAGCGTTCACGCCAGACTTACAAAACCGTTTTTTCAAAAACCCTGTCCAGCCATTAGAGGCGAGGTCCAAGTAGCAGAAATTAACCAGTGACGTCAAAGGTACTGTCGCTGCACCGCCTAGCGGACAATCGGGCGGTAGCCAGGGAACATGAGCAGGTCATATCACGGCAAATATGTGCAGGGGTGGCAGAAACCAATAAAACACCATTTACAAATAGGATTTTCGGTAGAAAGGCCCCAAAATTGAAAGTATTGGACCTCGCCTTTAAGCCATGACTGCAGTTTGTATGAAAACTGAATCAAAACTAAAACAAAATATACAGGTAAACATTCTTGTTTTGGTGCAGCCCCCCCCCCCCCCCCAACGTTGTGTGGAATTTGTACACGGCCTTTGCACATGGCAATAATGCTATAATGAATCCATATGAATAGATATCATAAACATTTGAATTCATCCTGGGAAGCAGTCGTGGACATTGCCTGCCCTTTTCTCACCAACTTTTGAGAACAGTTCATGTATAAAAAATACAAACCATGGTTCAAAAGAAAACATACCAGTTTGTGTACATTTTTTAGCTTCTTTGAAGAGGGTTGCCATTACAGTAACTTTTATACCAGACTTATATTTAGCGGTTTCAACCGGTTTTTCAAAAACCGGTTTTTATTTAACCTGGTGTGAACGCAAATTAACCGGTTTTTTAGGGGTTTAAATCCGATTTTGAAAAACCACCTCGGGAGGTGGTTTTTGAGGGGTTTTTGTGGGGGTTTTCCACCGAAAAACCTGGTCTGAACGCTAAGGGTTTATTGAACCGGTTTTTGCGTCATAATTCCGGGGTCACGGGGTCAGCATCCTGGCCGTGTGCGACCTGCAAGCTTTTTTGATCGCGTTGTTTTGACCAACTTGAGTTCGTTTCCACTGTTTTTCCACGGTTTTTCTTTATTTTGCGATGGAATCAGCAAACGCAACCTGGTCGGCGGACGGGACGTTCCTGATACTTATTTAGGTTTGGAGAGCAGCAGTCGCCGAATTCGAACTCTACCGAACCAAAAATGTTGGAGGAGGCTGATTTCTTGAAGATAAAGGATCAGTGCCGCACTAAGGTAAAAACAAACTGAAGACGGCATGCAAGCAAGAAGGCCAAGGACAACAATCAGAAGAGCGGGAGGAACGGTTATTCAAACTGCAGTCATGGCCGATTAATTGGATATTCACCGGACAGGATTTTTACAAAACCGGTTATCAAAAGTCTGGTATGAACGCTAAGGGTTTTAGCCGGGTTTTTGAAAAACCGGTTGAAACCGCTAAATATAAGTCTGGTATGAACAGGGTCTTAGTTTGGACAGTACTACATTGCATCAGTGGCCCATTTTCTGCTGTGCAGGTTTCGGGGCGGGTAGGAATTTTGATAGTGTTTCGAATATTTTTTTAACGCGTGATTTCAATAGCCAGCCATCCTAAACAGGGCTCAAACTTAACTTTTTTCCCTACTGTCCCAGAATTGTCCCAAAAGTAATTTCCAACTGTCCCGAAGTGAGAATGGACTGTCCCAACCTGGTTTTCATGAATTATGTATAACAACAACTGTAGAGCTTAGTCAGAGTGTAGTATTACTGTGTAAGCCAATTGACAATGAAATTAACTCAAATCCAACTCAAATTCAAACTTGTCCAGTTTAAGTTTACAGGAGTATCGCCAGAATGCGCAGCGCGTTGCAGGGGGAGGTCTATCGGGGGAAGCTATTGCATTTTGTCTTTTCTGAACACAAAATCATCTCGGGCAACTTCAGTTCTACATTTTCTGTACAAATGCAGACTTATGAGGCTGGAGAAATGTTAAAGATCTGTACTTAATTCTATAATACCCTCTTCATGTTCAAAAAAATTGTATTAGCACACTTAATTTTGAAAAAAATTGGGCATAGGTTCCCCGGATGACCCCTAACCGGGGGCCAACGGTGCTTCCACAAGTTCAACAAGTGAAAAATACATGATACAAACTGTACATGTATTTACTACCTGGAACTTGGAGCTAGTATTTCAAAGGTGTTACAGTGTGATATAACCAAGCTAGTGACCCAGTAATATTTCCTTAAACCATTAAAAAAATCACATATTGACACAACTAAACAAATAAAAATGTGATTATGTCTATAAACTCATACTCAAAAACAATTATTGAGAGACACTCGGATCGCCGTATTACTAATTATCTCCCCCAATGTATCAAGTATCAATGTAAAACTAAAACTAGTAAAAGTCCTTCACAGCATCCAACCGCACATTCATAGAAACAATAACATACTAGTATTATATTCTGATAATAGAAACCAATAAATTCGGAAATTTTCACAGCTTTGTTTGCAAATTAACGTTCTAAAATATTGAGTGAATTTGTATTTCTGTTGCCGAAAAATATTTTTTATGCATTTGAAGTATCGTTTTAGCACGTTGTAATATCTTGTACGTTTGGATGCTATCTTGACCTTTCAGGTCATTTTTTTTGTGAAAAGCGTCCGCCATTTTTTTCTGTCTTTCAAATGGACTTTCTAGCTGTTTTTTCGGACAAATGTCAACCGTTTAAAACATTTTACGGCCTCAAAAACCCATATAACGAGGAAATCAAGTTATAGTTGTTATTTTCGTGCGTAACATTTCTTCTTGGGGTGGATTATTTCTCCGTCGAGCCGCCAAAAACTAGCATAGCATGCGTGGCCCGATCCATGCGATTAGCGGCGTAGCGGCTCGATCCATGTCGCCCGGCGGAAGAAAATTGGAATGACGAGCACATTTATCGGGAAAATATTGGAATAAAATCGCTAATTTTGAAATTTATCGCAGAAATATTGGAATAAAATCCTTAACTTTCGGCAGGTTTTTCTGGAGCCGAAAGCCGGGTCGCGCGCCCGATAAACGCATGAAGGGCAGACATTCTAAGTTTATTATTTTTCTATTGTCCCAAAATGATTTTTCAGTTGTCTCGGCCGAAATTCAGTGGCCAGGGGACATCGGGACATCGTTAAGTTCGAGCCCTGCCTAAAACTAGCCGCCGGGAGAACGTTTCATTCTGCGAGCCCCGGAGCCTGCACAGGAGGCCACACAGCCAGTAACATATACAAAATAAAGCTGACATTACACCGGAGGCTTGTCACACAGTTTGTCTTGTCTTTGCCGCAAACCTTGTGACTTGGTTTTAACATTCAGGCTGGTTTTAACATTCACGTATTGGTTATCATGGCTTCACCAAACCACGAAGTGGTTTTGTGAAACATATTGTGTTCTCTCATGTTTCTCCTTCTTCTGCCATTTCTCCTGCCATTTCTTTAAAGGGATTCAACTCAGCCGTTTTCAGCCAAATGACCTGAAATTTGGCATGGAGGTAGAGTGGGTCAATACCCAGATGCATTTTTTTCATTTTTTTGATACATGCCTTTGAAAAAAATTATGAAGGTTTTTTGGGGCATTTTTCGACAAAAATTGGATTTTTGGATCCTGAGCGCTCATATTACAACTATATGACCTGAAATTCGGTATAAGGGTACCTTGAACATGTGTATATAAAATAGCAGTCACGTATTTGGCATACACCACTTTCAAATCACTCATTTGGGGGACTTTAAAAAGTTTAATGGCTATTTTCACCCGAAAAAGTCCCGTTCCACGTTCGATCTAAAGAATGGCTCGTTCCATCTGCCGTTGGCCATCGAACACGTGTTCCATTTCGGGTTACCTGGGGTCACGTTGCACGTAAGTCGTGGGAAATGACCCACATAGTGCTCATCCTCCCATAGCAGGGTCAGTGGCTCCGAGTTCGTTAGTGGTGGAGAAGGAACTCGGAGCCGCTGACCCTGCCATGGGAGGATGATAGTGCTGCGTACCGGTTCGCTGAAAAGTGAGATGTGGTGAAGCCATGCTGAATTTGCTCCAAAGCAAATGTAGGCCTTTCTAGTTCCTGATGAATCCTGTCACCTAACCTGCACCATGTAAACCGTGTATGACAATTGTTGCTGCAGTAACATGTTACAAGTTGGAAATGGTGTCTTAATTTATAGTTTTAAGTCTGAAAACTCTGAATAAACTATGATTCTCAAATTATGGTTCTGGAAAATGTCTACTGTTCATGTAGGTGCCTGGTAATTCTCAGTGTTACCTCCAGTCTGCACCAGTGAACGTATTTGGAAAAGGTATTTCAAGCCATGTATGCTAGTGATTAGCCTGTGCTTGGGTTGGTACTAAGTATCTATCGGATGATCCAATTTTTGAATCTACATTTTCTATTTCAGGGGCCTCCCGCCCTGAAGGGAGTCGGAAATTGGCAAAAGGTCAGTGAAGGAAATGGAGCTGCACCATCCAGTCCAGTCTGAGCTACTACCAACATGACAAGAAAGAAAGTGGAGAATTACAGTACCTGTCCCTGTACACAAACACACAGTGTCCATCTTTGTTGGGTGAGTTCTTAAATTTCTCATTGCAGGAAAATAAGAGTAGCAATTGGGAAAAAAATTAATCGGTGACACAAGGCATTTTATGCATAGCTTGCCAGCCCTTCTGTCATTTTAACCCACAATATTCCACTCACAGGTAGCCTGCTATGCGTTCACCCATGTATCTAAAGACAATGCACAAAATACTTTTTTTGAACTAGGTTGGGCAACCTACAGCAAAAATTAGGTTGCCCATCAGGATTCAAGGTTGCTCCACCTGTAAGTTTCTACTTTCCTCAAGTTATGTTACATACGCCTTAGACAATACATGTATTTCTAGCAGCCTATAGTTAAAAGGGGTTAATGGCCCACCCCGAGGTGAATATGGTGTGATAAAGCTTTGGCATTTGCTACAATCTGGGTCAAAGGTTATGGGAGTCACCCAAGGTCATTGGAACACCACTCAAGTTATTGTTGGATTTTTTAGGACAGAGCGGTGTTCTATTGGGTCACCTGAGGTCATGTGGGTGATTATTGTATGTTTGATGTATGGATTGGGATGAATAAAGACCCAGTTTTGACTCTATTTGTGACATTACGGCATCATAAGGAATGTGGAATGGAGCCTTCTGATTGGTCAACACCACCCGGCTATATGATAATAAAGGGTTAATGCCCCGCCCCAAGGTGTATATGGTGAGATAATCTCTGGTCAGGTTTTGTGACATGAGAAATTCTGCACGTCTGAAGGAAGTACAATGTAGTACGAGCACTGAAATAGATATGTATGTATTTACATCATAGGGTTGCATATATTAGCAATGACTTAATTCATAATTGTCTCTCATTTCAATTTCAGTCTTCACAAGTTCTTGTCCACTGCCACAGCAATGTTATCATTCCCTGATACCTCCACAAAAGGGTTGGTGGTACACATACTTGTGATTAAAATGTTTTGCTGTTTTGTGAAAGTAGAATGTTTTGCTGTTTTATTATAAAGCATGCCAAAGTGATTTTAAGTTCAAATGTTTAACTGTTTTAAGCATGCCTAAATGATTTGAACTTTGAAGTAAGAATGTTTCACTATTTTAAGCATGCCCAAATGATTTTAATTAAGAATATTTTGCTGTTTTAAACAAGCCAAAGTGATTCTAAGTTAAAATGTTTCACTGTTTTAAGCATACCTAAATGATTTGAAGTAAGACTGTTTGCTGTTTTATTATAAAGCATGCCAAAGTGATTTTAAGTTAAAATGTTTTACTTTTTTAAGCATGCCTAAATGATTTGAAGTAAGACTGTTTTGCTGTTTAATTATAAAGCATGCCAAAGTGATTTTAAGTTAAAATGTTTTACTTTTTAAGCATGCCTAAATGATTTGAAGTAAGACTGTTTTGCTGTTTAATTATAAAGCATGCCAAAGTGATTTTAAGTTAAAATGTTTTACTGTTTTAAGCATGCCTAAATCATTTGAAGTAAGACTGTTTTGCTGTTTTATTATAAAGCATGCCAAGGTGGTTGTAAGTTAAAATGTTTTACTGTTTTAAGCATGTCTAAATGATTTGAAGTAAGACTGTTTTGCTGTTTTATTATAAAGCATGCCAAAGTGGTTATAAGTTAAAATGTTTTACTGTTTTAAGCATGCCTAAATGATTTGAAGTAAGACTGTTTTGCTGTTCTATTATAAAGCATGCAAAAGTGATTTTAAGTTAAAATGTTTTACTGTTTTAATCATGTCAAAATGATTTCAACTAAGACTGTTTTACTGTTAAGCATGCCTGGGTGATTTTTCAGGAGCTTGCCTAAGTGATTTTAAGTTAGGATGTTTTCAGCACTTTAAGGGAAAATGTTTTACTGTTCTGAGCATGCCCATGTTTAACTGCGTGCATGTGAATGGACCAGAATGAAACTTTCACTTATTTTAATTGCTAGAGATGGTTTATTCTAAGGACACACTTTAATATGTGCACCCGAAATCAGGTAATACTGACAATTATTCTATACTTTATCTCCAATGAGAGGTTTGGCCGATTTATTTTTTAGTAGGATACCCTGACATCTTTAACGGTGCACACCCCAGTTCTTCCGCGACCTGGGTCCGTGGTAGTCCGTGGTAAAAAAAGTGAGGAAAGGGTTTTGAGGGTCCAAGTTTGAGGTGACATTTCTCATAAACTGCCATAAAATATTATTAAGCATTAACATGGCTGAAGAGTGTAAGAAATGGTGATTTTGGGGTGAAAATTTCTTTTGGCTCCGAACTTTACTTCCGGGTATTCTTGCGCGCTAAGTGTAATCCGCCCGTTTGACCTAGATTTCGCTCCGCGCCTTCCCCAGAGTCGATTCGCAACCCCTCGCGCCAATGATTATTTAAACAAAATCAGTACTAGAACTTTCTTTATAATTTACTCGTTTATAGTCGAGGCTTAGGTCTTTCTGACAGTATCAGTCATTTCCGCCGGAAAATTTTTTTCTCTGAGATTATCCTACGCGAAAATTGCCAATTTCGTGCATTAATTTTGGAGTGAAAATAATGTTTTTTCTGATGATTTTACCACAATTAAAGAGGTTGAAGAAACCAAACTCAGTTGGCCTTGTAGCTGAAGTTATATACTTTCGTCTCATATACAGTTATTCTCCTTCCGAATCATTCCACGTTAGAGACGGTCGCTAGACTAGAGGGTGTGCAGCTTCGAATAGAAACCCCAAATAAACTGGGGTGTGCCCCCTTAAGCATCTGATTTGTGATGCTTGAGCCTTTGTTCGAAGAATAACCAAGGCATCACTGACTTTTCTACATGTATATGAAGGGTATCCATGGCACATGTTTCACCTTTTTAATCAGTTTCAAGTAAGATGTTATTGAATGACTTAATGATGCATTGGTTACAACCTGGGAATGAGAGGACGACTTAGGACGTTGGGTACAGCCTGGGAAGGAGAGGATGGCTTCATATTTTGCAGTGTCATGGGTTGGTCGGATTGTCTTGTCAATGGGAATGGTTGGCACGGGTACAAGCAGATGCTGGGATAAGACGAGGGGGTGGAATGACTACAAGTGTTAGTCATTCCAGGGCTCGAAATACTGGGTGCATGTGCGCCTTAGTTAGTGCGCCCATATTTGGATCTGTGCACCCAATTTTTTTTCTCTTGGTACACCAGTGTACCCAAATATTTTTATAGGTTTTCATAATGTAAAAATGTTAAATGTACAGTAGTATAAAGCATATTATTAATTTTTAAGAATCAGAAAAATAATAGAATTATTGTAGTAGTACTTTGCTTTAGATATGAATCATGTTTTTGGTAACATTCTACTTATTTTATTTATTCATCCTGCACCCCCCAAAAATATTTTTTTTGCACCCAATATTTTAAGTTGGGTGCGCCTGTTTAGAAAAATGACTTCCGTACATCCTGATTAACTGTGAATCACAACGGCGTGTTTGGACTGACTGCCATCTTAGGTAGGGGTCCCAGATGACTGCCCCATACTCTGGTAAAGCGGACAAGACTAAAGTATGCTGTCTCTCACACTTTCAAGGGACAGTAACATAAGGAAATTGATTGTGTGGTTGGCTCGTTTCGCTGCAGTGTTTTTGAGTACTGACCAATTCAGGTTGTGGCGGATACTTGGCTAATGTTCTGTTTGGTGGACGAACTCGCCACTCATTTCGTACATTCTAGTGAGAGGGTTCTTGTTCTGCATAATGGACATGGTGTTGCACCTCTTTGGCTTGAACTTCATACCATGCTAGCGAGTGTTTGCCATGCACATGGACCTGTCTTGGAGGAACAATTTAATCAATTGGTGGATGGGACCTCTAATGCCATAGCGTGCAAGTTTAAAGAGGAGTCTCGTGTGGCATCGTGCCAAAGGTAAAACTGAAATCCAGGATCCCCACGTCTACCTGCGTCTTCTTGTCGTACGCTGACACAATTTCACAAAATCATTGATGGTGAAAAGCAGCTGGGTTGCACAAGAATGGGCTATGTGGAAACCATGTTGGAAAACTCAGATTGTATTTCTCAAGGTAGCCCAGAATGTGTTTCCATGAGTTTGGATATGTCGAAGTCACAAAACGGGCCTGTAATTCCCAGGTTATGTACTCCACCCTTGCTAAAGACATGGCCTTTGTCCAACTCTTGGGGACGTGCCCATGTTGCTGTGACTGGTTGAAAAGTGTTGCAAGTATGGGGGATAAGTCACTGGCCAGTTCCATCAGGACACGATTCAGGATCCCATCCAGACCAGATGCCCTGTTGGAAACATTTCCACCTTCCTACTGACGACCATGTGTCTGTCTACATCTCCTACATTCGGCCAGTCATGGAATACAGGGCACCTGTATGGTATTCCGGACTCTCTAACTTCCTCAGCGACAAACTTGAGAAAGTACAACGTAGGGCCGTGCGGATTATCCTGGGAGCCAGCTTCACGTCGTACACTACGGCATGCGTGCAACTGGGTCTTCCTACACTCTACGCACGGCGCCAAGACCTGCAGCTGACTGTAAAACTCGCCAAGTCCCTGGGACAGTCTGACCAGTACAGACATTTACTACCACCGTTACAGGGGGAAATGGGTGGAAGGAAAACTAGGTCATCTCACAAACTCAGTAGCATCCACTGCAAAACAGAAAGATATAACTCTAGCGCAATTCCTCACATGGTGCGACTGTTGAACCTGTGATGAAAAGACACCGACCTATTGTAAAACGTTCATCTAGTGGTTCCTAATGTTTGCAAATCCGCTATGTGCGTCTAATTCCGAGATTTTTATATACACATATCCTATAATATATAATGTGTCTTTTAAAATTGTTAATATTGTGTAATTCTTTTATTGTATAACAATGCTTTTGATAGTGTACCCAATATCGCTAATGTTCTTGCATAATACCAACCTTTGTTTATGGACCCCCACGCAATTCAGTCTGTGACTCCCATGTGGGAACCATTGTCTGGTGTTTTTCATGAAGTAAATAAACCATTGTTATTACATCTTTCAAGACTTTTAGCACAACAGCATGATGCACAGTCAGATTTGGGATGAGAGGGTGGGAGAACCATCAAGAGTCCACAGAAGTGAAGACGGACTTGATTTCTTGTAGCAAGATGTAAGCTTTGTCCTTTAGAACAGATCTCCATTGCTTGAGGGGAGGGACACCAATGAAGTCCTGCCTTTATGAACTCCCAGACTGACACCTGGCACACTTGAGGTCTCATGCAGCATTCATAGACTTTTTCACTTTCTTGTACAGTCTGTGCTTCATCCAGGGAAGGATGTGAACTTGGACCAATGATAATAGAAAGGAAAGGTGGATGGGAGAGAACATGGCATGGAATGGAGAGGCCACTTTTTGGATTTTCCAGCCTGGGAAAGAGAGACCAGACAAGAGGGACAACTGAAGTACTCCCCTTAGAACTGAGACAGATATATGACTGACTTGTTTTTTATTTCAGAACAGACGAGTGTATGGTTTTGTAAGACTATGATGAGATGGTTTCTGAGATGACCTTGTTTTCTTAATAACAAAGTACTTCTTACAGAATTTCATTCTTACATGAAAGTGTTACACAGCAAAGCAGAGAGCTGAGTCTGTTGGCAACGCTGACTTTCACTCAAGTTTCAGCACCATTTGGTTAATAAGATATATTTTTTTCTGACTAATAATAACATAGACCTATTTTAAGTAAGTACAGTTCCATATGAAGTACTTGTAAGTGTACTCAAAATTAGACATCTTTTCAAAACCTGCAGTTATGAGCTGTCATGACTTGTGGAAAATGTTAATACGTGTACATGTTTTAGGCGACTGAAATCCTACTGAATTGGAAAATATTATTATGGTAGGTTCGTATTAGCTATGTAAATAAGAATATGCCACGGTGAAATTACTTTCCATTTGCATTATTTCAGATAATAGCTGGCAAGGCCAATTGAAGAACTGAGGGATGTGCAATGAATGCAGTGATCTCCAGTAGTCTGCCTGCCTGGTATCTCGCAAGTGAGAGGTCGTACAGATTTGAGGTCAGTACAGAGCAGTTCTAACAGAGTAGTTACTGCAAAACATTAGCAATGTATATTGGCCACTCATGAAATGATGGTCTAAAGAGTGGTAGGTCACGCCTGGTGCACGGTAATCACCTGCATGAATTTAATAGATAGGTCATCATCAGACTGCTATCTGTAAATTGCTGGATCTCGGTGTTCAACTGTTGCTTGTACCATGGGTCTGCAGTTTTCTGTCAGGCCGCCCCAACGTGTAAGGTACCAGGGCGTGTGTTCGGACTGGCAATCGCTGATGTGTGGCGTGCCCCAAGGCACAAAACAAGGCCCGCTTGTTTTTCTCGCCCTGGTTAATGATGCCCTCCCAATCAAGCGCAGCAAACAAGGTGGCTTTATGACGGAAAACAACCACATGGCTCTAAACCCAGCAAATCACCTGATTCGTCAACGTCACCCGGCTATGTTAATTGATGTTAACCCTTGTCCTGCTGGCATTCCTGGCACAATATTTTTCAATATTTTCATGTCTTAATTAGATTAAAAAGAAAACAAATTTTTTTGCCCTGCAGTGGCATAGTTACTTCCGCATTCGTTGCGTTTCGCTGCGGTGTAATCCGTTGCACGAGAAATACCCCCAAATCGTACCTATACAGGGTGTTATGTAGATGGTACTGTATGTGCCGCGCAACATATGTTGCGCACAGCAGTACCCACCATCGATGCATACTGGGAAGAAAAGCAGGACGAAGTCATCAGGGTTTTGAGGAACAAGGAGGAGGTTATTCTCCTTGGTATGTACACCAGTAGTGTTTTGTTGAATCTTGAATCTTGTTGCTATCCTTCTGTATGTGATTATTTGTCCACCATTGGAGAAAACATGGCATAGTTAGCCCAAAAATTTCAACATTTGTGATTTATTTCTTTTTTCATGTAAACATGTTGTATAAGCTAAGTGCTTCCTAGCAGCAATAATTTCATTGTGCACTGCTATTTTTATATTGTTTTATGCCAGGGGAGGCCTGAGTATGCTGTTAAAGTCTAGAGGGGGATATCTCATAAAGTCTTCATTGTCAGAAACATTAAGACAGAAAATGTAAGTACTTCAAAAAGACCTACAGAAGATTACATAATGCCTATGCATACTTATGCCATTACGTAAAAAAAAAGTCATGTTAAGCTTTGGCAGGAGCACATAATACATTTAGTAGTAATTTCAACACTGCTATGTTCTACCTAATTACGACACTAAATGGTTCTTAACACTAATGAGACTTTTTTTTTATTACACGCTACACAGGTGATGGAAGGATGGATTCACCGGGCTACTGTGCGCAGTACTGCACATATACTGCCATTGACAACCATACGAAGTCCATTGTAGCGGTTGAGGTGGTCGACAAGAGGGAGACGAACCGGAAGTCGACCACCATGGAGAAGGAAGGGTTCAAACGAACCATGGACAGGCTGCTGGGAGAGCGTGTGCCCATCACGGAGGTGTGCACAGACGCACATCCTCAAATCTCTGCACTGATGAGTAAGCTTATAAGTACATTGGAGCCATAGACTGTCTCTTCCGTTGCACAACACATTTCTTCAACTGTGAGATATTCAGAGCTTGTACTGTTGTAGGTTTTCAATTACCTGTTCCATTTTTTTACTAGAATCAATAGATATAGTGTTCTGTCAAAACTAAGGTGCCGAATGTTTCCTTTATTTGTACAAATTGATGACACCTGTACTTCAGTGACCTGTGATAATACTTACATTACAAAAAACAATGATTCATGATGTTGAAAATACAAATGTATTTTATTTCTCGTAAACAGACCAGGACAAGGGTGAATACGGCACCAGAGGTGTTCACCACTCTCTCGATGTCTGGCACGGGGCCAAGAACCTCACCAAGAAGATAGTGGCAGTAAGTACACAGCTTCAACTCAATGCAACGTGATCCCATGTATGTCTTTTAATGTAATGTAGTGGAATGATATCTTACATGAACAAGAATAGCATGCACATAGACTCATTATGAACTACATTGTACGCATAGAGGCCAAGAATTATCATTATTGCATAAGGCCAAGCGTACACGTACCAATGCATCATTATTTGCTGTTGCAAGAAACTTGATTCTTGCAATGACCATGGCCCTTGACAGAAATTGAGGTACATTTGTACTACTAGTACTTGAAATGATCTTACTTTATCCACCCAGGCTGGGCAGGTGAAAGGCTGCACAGAGATAAAGCCATGGACAAAAGACATCGTGAACCACTTCTGGTGGTGCTGTAAAAAGGCCAGGAACTACGAAGAGTTCATCGTAAGTATCACGTCCTATACATTAAAAAAAAACTATGGCCACACGAGCTTAATGACTGCAAATACTGCTAGTATGTAGGTCAGCAAAGTGCTGATGTCTTTTGCAATGAAAAGTTATCCAAGACACACTGATCTAGAGAATACAATGTAGTACCTACTGTATTGTGCTGATACAGTAATTGCAGTTTAAGACATTCTTTTGATCTTTCACCTATATTATTCTTTGTCCTTTGTCCTGTTTAAATTTTAGTAGGTACATGACATTCCTGTTCTATGGTTGACTTGTATGGTTCTCACTTTAAGTATCCATGCGTTGTGTTACTTGTTATTAGGTGCTGTGGAAGGGTGTGCTGCACCACGTGTGTGACGAGCACACATGGGCTACGGGCTCTTGTCACCATGAACATCTCAGCACCACTGAACCGAGGACAAAGAACTGGCTGGCTCCAGGGTCAGCTGCACACAAGAAACTGAGCACTGTAGTGCTAAACAAGAGGTGGCTGAAGACAGCTTCAAAGTACCTACGGTTCAGGTGAGAATACTTGCATATGTTGATACAAGATATCATTTTATGTTTCCCATACTTCACTTGTTCCCAATCTTTTTAAACCCTGCTTAACAGTCTTGCTATTAACTGACAAGTTTTACTAGGGAATTTGTTAAACAAATCATGCTGATGGTTCTAGTAGTAATGTTGCAATACTGCTTTGTTCCAGAACAACTTCGGATCTGGAATCCTTTCAGAACCACATTTTAATGTATGCCTCTAAGAGGCATGCCTACAGTCCTCCCGTCTACAGGGCCCGATGTCAGCTGGCTGCAATTGATTACAACGCTCACAAAGACCGTGCAGTATGGAAGACGAAGGATGGGCATATCAAGTAAGTTAATGTTTTCTGCAGTATATAGTAGATTGGATTCATTCCTTAAGCTAACCAACATTTTATACACGCAGTCGTCCCTCAGTAAGACATCTGGAGTAGCATAGTTCCCGTTTAGAACTTTTATTCAGACTGTCACATATTATGCTGCAATATACTCAATATTCATACAGTGAAGAAAGCAGGGTTAAATTGACTTTCAGCATACTGTTCTAACAGCACTTAAACAAGTGGGGCCAAGTATTTATGGACACTAAGCATGTGCCAGAAATGTTGTAACACTCGCCTCATGTAAAATGTCCTAATTCAAGATATTTCTGTGGAAACATTTGGTACAGCAAGGCATCTATTATGCAATCATAAACTATTGATGTACTTACGTAATTACAGACCATCTTATACTCAACTGGGAATGTTAGAACTTTCATGTTGATAGTGAAGTACATCTACATGTACTGTTTTTTTACAGGTACAAGAGGAGGTTTCAAAAGAAGTCAGAAAGGTGGTCTGTACATGTCCCAAAACAGCCAAAGACCTACAGCTACATCAAGACCCTGCAGGCTTGCATCGTCAACACCAGAATCCAGTCTGGCTCTGGTATGAGTAGGACACAGCCCCTTTCTGAGACTGACCCCAGGAGAGCTGGGAACCTGGCAGGGGTACCACCACCAGCAACATCAGTTCTTGTTGAACAACACAGGTCCAGGATGGACAATGATAACTAGGGCAGTTCAACAGCCCAACTAAATCTACTTCTGACTAATGTATAATGTACTTCTCACTATTGTATGTCAAATGTGGGGGACTGAACAACAACATGATACCTCACCTATCGAAAATGTACACAACCATTGTTCTTGGTGTTTTTAGAAATAGTAGCAATGTTGCATGTAGAGCAGAATTAGGTAGATTTCCTTTAGATATTGATATTTGTATATCTGTAGTTAAGTTCTGGTTACGCATGATCAAAATGGATACAAGCTCACACCCCCTTCAAATGGACGCACTCCTCTCACAGCAAAGCCTCACAACAAATACCTGTAGACGAACTTTATTGCAACGAGTAAAAGACATATTAGATCACAATGGATACTCCTTTTTGTGGCAATCCGATACCTCACATTGTGACCCTGAACATGTCGGGAAACCCTGAGAAGGAGACTTACAGATGTACATATACAAACATTTTTTCATACTATGTCAACTGATAGTGGTAAGTTAAGATATTATTCAAAATGTAAAACCATGTACAGCATAGAGCGATATCTTAATCTTGCAGATTTCGAACTACGCTCAGCCATAAGCAAAATTAGAGTTAGTGCCCATCCTCTGGAATTAGAGAGAGGCCGGTATAGAAGGCTACCTGTATGTGAAAGAATTTGTAAATATTGTAGCGCAAAGGCTGTGGAAGACGAAATACACTTTATCTGAAACTGTTCCTTTCATAACAACGCTCGAAATGAGTTGACTATTCAAACTTCTACAATTTATCTCAATTTTACTAAAGTTGCAGACAAAGACAAAACAACTCTTCTTTTAACTAAACAAAACCCACTAATTGTAGAAAAGGTTGGGCATTACGTCTGGTTAGAGCCTGTTGGCAATGTAACCAGTGTAGTGGTTGTGGGGGTCAGGGTAGGTGTCCCTAATCCTCCAGACACAACAGCTAGGGATCACCACCCTGTTCCCCTCTCCCAGCCTTCCGTACTGCCACAAGACGTAGTGCCTGTAGGCAGCGTGCCTGAATTCTCTGTTGTCGGCCCCAGGCTCTTGGGCATCTTGTAGTGCCAGCATGTCATTCCTGTAGTTCCTGGCAAACCAGAGGGTACCAGGGTCCAAGATGTACAGGTCCATGTCCTGAAAAAGATGAGAAAGATTACAAGACTGTCTACTAGTATATTACATGTACTAGCATATTTATCCTTTCCCAAATTATATGTTCAAACAGTAACAGAAAGGACAAACATGAGTCTTTTATATTGAACACACCGCATGATACCCATCATCTGGGAAAAAAGTCTATTATATGATAATTGATTGTCCATAATGAGTTTTGATACACATTAGTCTATTTGGAGGATTTTATGTTTAAAAATTCCCAAGTGCCATGACCTTTCTTTGGATGATACCCATCAGCCAGAAAAAAAGTCCAGTTTTCTGTTGTGAAATAAAGGATTACCTGTAATGAATTTTGATCAATAGATTTATGTAGATGTTAGATGTCAGCATTACACAGCTTTACTTACATGAAGTGTAGAAACACAGGAGTCTGGCCCCCCACCGCAACAGATCCTCTCCTGATCTGTGGGCATCTCTCGGCAGTGGTGACAGGTGCACCACTCCAACCCATGGCCACCTCCACCTGCAGCACCGCCACCTGGGGCACCACCTGCAGCACCGCCACCTGGAGCACCACCTGCAGCACCGCCACCTGGAGCACCACCTGCAGCAACGCCACCTGGAGCAGCACCGCCACCTGGAGCACCACCTGCAGCACCGCCACCTGGAGCACCACCTGCAGCACCGCCACCTGCAGCAGCACCGCCACCTGGAGCACCACCTGCAGCACCGGCACCTGGAGCACCACCTGCAGCAACGCCACCTGGAGCACCACCTGCAGCACCGCCACCTGCAGCAACGCCACCTGCAGCACCTCTGCCTCCGTCTGTTCCCCCACCTGCAGCACCTCCAACTGCAGCCTCCTCAGCAGCCTCCCTCTGCATGTCAACATCAATGATGTCCAGGACAACAGCTGGCCGCTTATCAACCATCTTGAGGACAAGGGCCCTCAACTCCTCAAGAGTCATGGCATGGACCTTGTCCTGTAGACAACAACAATGGTATACTAGTAAGACAATTGTTTAGATCCGAAAGTAATGACAGAAAGGCCCCGTGGCCAACAACAAATGATATAAAACAATTGATGATCGAACTAATGACAGAAACAAACAATGTCCAAGCAACGACATTTCAGAATGAATTCTAGTATGTATACAGACTATGTTCAATGTTTTTAAACCTGTTTGAGGATGACCTGAAATGAACTGAATTACCTGCAATCTCGTCCTCCTCCTTTCTCTCAGCTGCTGTATGGTGGCAACTTGCTGATTGGTGGATAAGGCAGGCGTGTGTCTCCGCCTGCCTCTCCTACCCGGGGCCGCGTTTCTTCTTCCCCTTCTTGGAGGTGCGATCTCCTCTCCAGGGGCGGGCGTGCCAGGCTCCTCCTCCGGTTCCATGGCCATGACGTCGTCAATCTCCAATGACATGTCGCCAAAATCGTCAGAGAGGGCAGAAGTGTCCATGTCGGTGGGGGAAGTAGGAGGCATTTCCCGAACAGGGGATGGTACCTGAAGGCCAGCCCTCTCAACATTGTGCCGTGCAAACGCCCTGCCGCGCACTCGATCTCCCTGGATCGATAAAAGAGAAGCTATGTGAGGACACAGAACCAACCAAATATATAATGTCTTCGGAAGAACTCTTGTCTTTTTCACGTCAGCGGCAAATTTTCTCTTGTTCTTTTTGATGGTAAACATGCAATTAATAATAATAGAAAGCACCTTACTGGGAAAAAATTAGCACCTTACTGGGAAAAGTAATTGGGATCCCGGGAGCATTGGAATGCGAATTGCTTGTGCCAAATCAAGATAATGTCTTCGGAATTCTCATGTCTTTTTCACGTCAGCGGCAAATTTTCTTTTGTACTTTTTGATGGTAAACATGCAATTAGCACCTTACTGGGAAAAGTAACGGGGAGTATTGGAATGCGAATTGCTTGTGCCAAATCAAGATAACAAAAGAAAAAGAAAGAAAAATACAACAACTTTCGTATGGTGAGCTTCAAAAGTAGAAACATCAGATCTACGTAAGTTTCACAAAACAATAGTAACTTTGCAGCACACCATCAGCAGGAAAAATACTACTAAATAAAACCATGACTTGCCGACAGAGATAAAAATGCATCCACTGAGCTTTCCATCTGTGCACAAAATTATCTATTCGAAATTAACTATGAGTGGTTCACAGATCTTTTTTTATAAACTTTATTTGAATGATTAGTTTTCTTTCGATATCACTGGTCTAATTATCTTATTTTCTGACCACAACCTCTGCCGGTCGGCTGATCCAGAAAGTTGAGAAACGTCAAAACAACATAATGTATACGTACGTCGTGATTGTCCTCCTCCGCTAAAACTCTGAAAAGCTCCCGGGCACTCTGAGCAGACGCTCGTCGAGGACGATCCATGTCGGCAAAAACAGCAAAACGCAACGTAAAATGGAATAGAAATGATACCGCCCGCACGTGAGACACTACCAGTAAACGTAAACAAGCGAAATTGCGAAATCGCCGGCGAGCGCGTTCTATTGACCCCTGGAAAGGTCGCGGTAAACCACGTGACTCGTCCTCGGCTCTGGTCGGAAGAAGTCGGAAGTGTCCGGGAGCGGTCGGAATTTTCAAAAATGGCTGACACCACTGGCGGCGGCGGGAGGCACGTAGTTTTTCATGGCGTTTGTACGGCAAAGCGACATCGAATTTTTGCTCCATGACTATCGGTATGGGATAGGATAGGGTTGATTCAACATACTACGTGAAAATGTGACAAAAAGACAGACTTTTTTAATATAATGCTACCAGCGTACTATCGGCCAGATATCGCTTAGGGCACCTTTAATATGTCTGGAATGTTATATTGTTTTAATCTATGCGATAAGATTTTGTATAATTTGTTAATGAGTCTTACATGAATGAATTGTTAAAGAACCACAATTCAGCCTGCCAGTGTTTTTTATCATCAATAAACCACACACCAAACCATCATCAAGTAGGTGTAGGTGAGAACTTACAAATATATACATGCCATTCTGTTTCCATATAGGTTGAAACTGCTGGAGAACAGGCAGGGGTCTTCAACAGAATACAGTGACAAGTCAATCTTCGTCTCCAGAACACAGTCTTGGTAGACATGCTTAAAAACCTAGAAAGGAACATTTGCAAAGCAAATATATAATACCGGTACTTACATGTAGCTTAACAAATTACTGGTTTGTTTACACTTACTGGAAGTGTAAAGCAAAGTGCTTGTGTAAATGTCTGTTTAGTGGGCAAGGGTAGAAATTACTAGAATACATACATGTATAGGGATTCATTTTCAGTTTTTTTAAAGTTTAGATCTACCCAAAGTGATTCAAAATGTACAGTCAATCATTGAATGTAACACAGATTTGTCCAGTACAGTTTTTTGTTTGTACTCAAACCCAAATGTTAGGTCTAGTTCTGATTCTGTCTAGTGTACCAATACGCATATAGGTATGGATGGCTAATTCTCATTGAAATGTACAGAATTCAGGTATGACCTCACAAAGTCATACTTGTTTTTCTCAAGATGAAAATATCCTTCAGGAGCACAGACAACGTGCAATGTTCTTATACCAGGTGTGAAGTTTACTACTAATATTGAAAGTAACAACAGTTTTGGAGGTTAAAGTCAGTACTGTACGACATTTTTTTGTTCAGTAACAATGGCTACAAATGACAGGAAACACTTTCTTATTCCATCAGAAATCAAGGAAACTTGCAAAATGTCATCAAAACAGCAATTTTGGTCTAATATGAGTATTACTTGGTTACAGAAATGTGCGGTAACAAAGGTTACATATCCCTCCAAACAAAAGGCAGTAATTTCTTCCATGTCGTAAACCAAACCTTGTGTTCCTGTACATTTGTTGTGAAACATAGTAAGGCCACAGCAAGTAAATTTTATGGATGACATCCGCGCGCGCATTAATTTTCGCCTGATTTTGGAAAAAAAAAACGAAATTTTGTTGCCTTCTGACAGTGGTCAACATGCCAAAAATGGGCAAAGGTGTCTGTTGCCATGCCGGAAGGTGAATGGCAGATAACTAGGAAGAGAGGAGACAAGAAAATGCTCTGATTTAATGTTTTGTTTCTTACTTTGATGCAGTGATATGTGATGCTGGCTGTGTATATGTGATGTTCCTACTGAATCAAAACCATTTGTACAATGATTGAGTCAAAATTTTACATTGTAGGAACCTTGTTTTTTTCGGCCCGCCTTGTTTTTTTTTCGCCCGCTAGCATTAGATTTGGAGTCTGCGGAGGATGTCATCCATAAAATTTACTTGCTGTGGCCTAAGTGAAAAAAGCAACGATGAGGTCCATGGTCTACCAGTAGTGCATATCTAGTCATAAAGAGTGGTGACAGCATATTGCACATTTGAATGAGAACGAGCCAGATATCACCCCATCGGGATCACTCAGTCATGCCTATAAACACTAAAAAAATCAGACTAACAGCTTTCCACAAATCCTTCAAACTACTAGGCAGTACAGGGATTTAGTTCTAAATGGAATACAGGAATGTGCTGATAAAAACATTAGGGAAACTGTATGTATGTAACATCCTGTCTCCGATATTTTGAACAAATGTACCTTTTAAAGTTGCCTGTACTGGTAGGCAGTGATATATACATGTATGTATGTATATGCTGTATATATCAGTTTGTTTCAGGAAGTAAAATGATAAGTCAAACTTGTATTTAAACTTAAATCGAATATCTTACTAGAACAGCCTAATATGTCATATGACTTGGAGTTGTTGTGTTTGAGTATGTCCTTGTTAACTACCGGTATCGTAAATTGTTAATTAAGATTAAATGCCACCATAAGAGGCGAGCTAGGAGTATTTCCTAGTACATTGATTAACAAACACAACTTGTTACATACTGTACATACATTACATACTGGTCAAATGGCAGTGGTACAAGAAGCAGACTGGCTTGTTTATGTTAAAGATATTTTGTATTTGCGGAGAGGCTGTATGACTCAGGAGCTATAATAGGTTTAGTAACCATTCTAATTTTGTGTAGGCAAGGTTTCCGGGATAACACTTTGGTAACATATTCAAACAATGCTTGAAGGACACATTCCTCTAAGGTTGGTAACTAAAAATAAGGAAATGTAAAACAAGGAGTCGTAATAAACTATAAGCTAATTCCTAACTTTCCAAGTAAAAACTGACGTCACATTGGAAAATAGCCTTTCATCAATCAGTAAAAAAAGCCTTTAATGTTACATATACATATATACAGAGACAATATTCCTCATGTATAGATGGATACACATAGATAGGACAAGTCATTAGAAAATGATACTCATCATGTGCTGTTTATGTTCACATCCCTATAGTAGTAGTAGTTTCTTAGTTTTATACATTGTACCATGTACAACCGTCCCGCAATAAAGTGCATTCATGACGACAATGATTCTGTCTTTCACAATATCTTAGCCTGACTGAAATCCCAAAAATCAGTGAGAAGCCACGTATGTGAAGAGTGTAAAAGTGAGAGAGTGTACGTAACTTGGTTTGTGTTTGTTGGTATTTTGGGCAACAACAGTAAAAAGCATAAAAAATAAAGGCGCTCCCAGCCAGGGAAGGTAGGGGGCGCAATTGAGTGGATACATACACGTTTACAACTACTGAGTGCTGGAGGCGTGGCATACCAGTGGAGGCGTGGCTTATTTTTATAATTAGACAACGTCAGGTAATAATTAGGTCTCCATCCGACGTCGAAAATCGTCGATGCACACAACGAAAACGTCGAAACCGCAAACGTCGAAACACATCGAAAACGTCGAACATCGAAAGGGATTTTTCGACGTCGAAAACATCGGAGGGCCCGTCGAAATTTTTCGACGTCAAAAACATCGAAAAGAAGGTTCGATAAATTACATTTTTTTCGGAACGAAAAATGGTAAGGTTAGGCCGTTAAGTTCAATAACTCCGAGAATCGAGCTGAACCACGAAAATCGAGCTGAACCACGAGAATCGAGCTGAACCACGAGAATCGAGTTGAACCACGAGAATCGAGCTGAACCAAGAGAATCGAGCTGAACCACGAGAATCGAGTTGAACAAAGAGAATCGAGTTTGAATGAGAGATGAGAGATGAACGAAAGAAATGAGTTGAACGACGAGAAATGAGTTGTACGTCTTCACCCCAAATAAAGATTACCAAGCCCAGCAGGCTCTATCATTCTTGCCTTTGTCGGAAAGAGAGAGTGCATGTACATTGTGTACAGCATAACCTTGTCACAAGTAGCATAGTATAAAATGTTGGTAGTATACTTAGTCTGGTAATGTATGTCTCAGTTAGTCTATTACAAGGTTATTAGCTGTCGTAGGGAGTCTGTGATTCCCCCTCCACTCACGCTCAACGGAGAGACTATAGAGAGAGTTCCTGCATTCAAACTTCTATGGGTGATCATCAGTAACGACCTGTCGTGGGGTGCACACGTTGAATACATGTTGTCCAAGGTCCGACCTCGCCTTCACTACTTGCGACTGTCCAAACGAGCGGGGCTTCCAGTAGACGTCCTGTTACAAATTTACAAGACATTTGTTAGACCAGTGCTGGAATACGGATCACCAGTGTGGGGAGGGTTACCTCGCGGGTTGGCTGACGAGCTCGAGAAAGTACAGAAAATCTGCTGCAGAATCATTGGAATCCCTTCCGGTCAACTGCCGACCCTGGAGGAGCGGAGACGTGAGGCATCCGTACGAGAACTCAGGAGGGTGATGGCGGATGACACTCACCCTTGCCAGCAGTTCCTTGAGCCGGGTAGACGGACAACCTACCAACTACGCCGTCAGACTTCCAGCTACAAGATCCCACTTAACCGTACAGTGAGACATAGACAATCATTTATCCCCAGATCACTCAACATCTTGCAGCAGTGAGGGACACTATAGACTTTTAAAAAATCTGAAGGACACTATAGACTTTTATAGAAAAATTGTATTGCCTCCTTGTACTTGTGTCCTAAAGTTGTTCCACTCAATTATTGTCTATATTTTAATGTGTTATCGATATTTTATACGTCATTATCGGATATACTTCTTTTAACACTTAAGCTTTTAACGCTAAAATGTTACAATTGTTATTGTTAATATGAATGTACATGTAATTTACAACACAATTCAGGCTGTTTCAGCCTGCAATGCTGTTTTGATGAATAAAGTTCTAACAATGTAGAAATGAGATCTACATTATAGATCTCATCAAAATATAGGTTAATACATAGTTAATGTTGGATTAAGTTCCTGTATGCAACCTGAATGCTCTATTACTGTTGCTTGTGATAACAATGGTCTGAGGACTATTAAACATAGAAAAGTCATTGCAATGAGGTTATATAGAGAATATATAACCTCCTTGGTCATTGCAGGGAAATCGTGAGTCACGGTACCAATTATGCAAGAATGGCATCCATTGTATGGCTATTCCCACACAACACTTTATATAATACTTACCTTTTCCCTGTTGAGTAAACCAAACTTTGAATGAGAAAAAAATGCCCTTTCAAAGACAAACATCATCTCTGAGATGAGTTTTCATGTCGTGCAAGGATAGTAGTAATAATAATGGTGAAGTGTACAAAATCTCCCAGGTCTCCATCAATGGGACGTAGTCCATGTCTTCTTGTGTCCCAACATTTATCAGTCATTACTAACTCCTCACTCTGGAGTATCAGGATGGGGCAGGCAGCTCAGTCAGAAGACAGTCTATCACATAATCTGTCCAAAACGGCAGATGCGACTGTTTTCTGCATGACAAGTCATTTATTGTAAATTTGTGTATATTTTGGAAGGATGCCCTGTCCTTGGTGCTGAACCGTTCTTATTTGATGGCCACATTGGTGTGATAGAACCAGCTGCCACAGTGTACCCGCAAGTCTGGTGTGTTATTTGGGAGGGCGCATGTTTGTCCATTCAGTTTCCCAACTGTTTACTGTATGGCAAGTCATTTGTTGTGACAGAACCAGCTGCCACAGTGTACCAACAAGACTGGTGTGTTCCCTTGTGAAAGTGTTGATTCATTTCACACTTTTGCCATAAGCTTTCTGAGCTTTCATGGTGTGGCACTGGTGCCCTCTGTCATGGTAATTTCATGGCAATTATGGTTGTCCAACTTTCCCTTCCTATACTGTCAACTCGATAAAGCCTTGAACCAACTAGTGGGTGCAGCCCGGCACTGGTGCCATTTCCTGTCATTGTAATTATTCAGCTTGTTTAGGAGGGTACCGGTTTGTTCCATTCAGTTTCCGGTCAGTCCAGTCTCTTGCAGCCACAGAGGACACACAGACACACCAGCAGTAGCACGATCCCTGATGTCGCCACACTCATCCACAGGTACATCTGGGCATGGCTGTTGGAGGAGCCTTCTGGAGAAACATGCAAACACAGACATGATGTATCTTGTCAAAGTAGGACAACCTTAATCTCAAGAATGCAAATCTCAGACAAAGCAGCATAATTGCGCCAAAAACAGTTATATTTATTTCGTATGTTTTATGTACTTTATTAGTCTGTTCCGTTTCTTTTATCATTATCTTTTGATTGTACTTAAGTTACCTTTTATTATGTTATGTATGTCACAGGGAGCTTTGAAAATCGCCAAAATGGCGATATGCTAACCTGTATAAATAAATAAAATGATGAAATGATATATTTTGCATTCCATAATGAGACTTTCCTCTTTCATATTAAACTTCTCCCTGCTGCCTAACCTAACCTAATCAAATTTGATGCCATTATGGCTACCTAAGCATACTGAAAGTTAAAATGTCAGTGATTCTATGAAATATGGCAGCCCTTGTAAATGGACATACTCAGTACCATGAATTGATGCTACATAAAATACCTCTGAGAGAATCCGTGCCAGATACATGTAGCTATGGTATCCACTTTGCATCTTACTCTTAAGTAGAATGTATTGAAATTCTGACAAATATTCATCTTTCCCTTTGACAGAAGAGCGTGGGTAGCGGTAACAACACCCCAGACACTGCTTTAGCCTACAGTTATTGATTCTATGAATTCCATTGGCAAATACAATACTTCTTCACCATTATACTTGAGTCTCATGTGTATATCAGGTTTTCATGTGGGTGGGTGGATATAGCTGCACACTGAAATGCTCCCAGCAAATTTACAATAGATACATATTAGGGTTTAATTTAGGGATCCCCAAATGCCCATATCTGATCCATAATTTTATAAGTAAGAATACTTAATTTGATTAATGCAGCTTTCTGCCTCTAACATGGTTCCCCTGATTTCCCCTGCCCCACTGCTTTTCGTTATGTTTACCAAATGTTCTTCAAACCAATAAGGTCAATGACCTGAACCAGACGTCTGTCACCATGGTAACTAGTGCTGGGTTACATCACGTTACAATTTTATAGCAGGAGGGATTTAGACTCCTGTCTGACCATATATATGAAAGTGTTTGAGTAAAAATTAACAGAGCAGACCATATGCGAAGGTAAATATGCATTTGCTTTGCAAATGTTACGTTTCTAGTTTAAAAACTAAAATCTAAATTTGTGACACTTGCCTTAGCAGTAAAGCTCAACGCCATTCGAATTCACATCATACACATTGATTTTGAAGTTAAGCTGAATTGTTCTGGGATAGACTTGCATGGACTCTGGAGACATGAAATATGACCGTGAAGTTTCACACCTCTGACCTCAGCTTACAAGTATAGACACACCGTGGGGTCTGGAGGATTTTGTTTTAGCCTGTCGAGCCCTGTTAGCTACTCTTTGAAGGACATAAGTCAGGGACGATCAAGCAGCTAAGGTCCCTGTGTGCGAATAAGCTTAAGGTACAATGCACTATAAATTTTACATGTTTCGTCATGTCGTTTTTACTACTACGTATGGTGTATAGCCAAACTTCGTGCATATGTTTATTCCAAAAATAAAGATGGAAAATTTGGCCTTCAGTTTTTGAAGCATTAACAGAAAAAGAGCAACGACTTCTGACATCGTCTACCAGATACCTTTGACCCAGTGTTGACGTCACACTTCAAAGAAGCCACGTGACAAGCCTCACTAGGTCAGTCTGTACTGAGGAAGACCAGAGTGATTGGTCAAAAGCTCTAGGTGAGAGATCTTTATTGTGTTGGATCAAAAGTTTTAACTTTAAATATGTAACTACAAACACAGATGAACTTTCATGATAATATTGCATCAGGTTTGCTGACCTTGCACTTCGCAGCAGGTCCCATCATGGTACGGCGGACAGAGACACTTGTACCCGGCATGCACTTGGCTGTAGTACCGGGTTCCGCCGTGGAAACACTCCGCACAGATCGGCACCTTGGCTTGGACATGGGGAGGGCAAGACAAATAGAGATATAGTTGGTCCATGCTAAGTATTGAGGTATTCAAAAATTCATTCTTTTTTAGAACTATCGCAGAGTGGAACTCACTGTCACCAAGTACAGCAGGGGCATCATCATTAAATAGCTTTACACAATGTTTTACACAACGTTAGGTGTAACAAGTCGGTGTAATATAGCTAGCTGCCGCCGCGCCGCGTGCCTGCGAAGCTGGTGTGTTACGCCGAAGGGCAGTTATACCGGCTAAGTATACAGATATGGATACAGATTGCTGTTGTAATTGCAGTTGCTTTCTGACTTCATTGACTGTCGTAAATTTGGAAACATTCTTGTAAACAGAACAGCAAATCGACATGCAGGCAATTGAATTTACTTCAATCAGCCATTTCATGTCTTACCATTAGGGTCAATTTTTGGGCACTGTCATGGCTCAGCAGTGGAAATTATAGGAACTCTAACTTAAACGGTGACCCAAAACTGTCAAATATGGTGCAGAAGACAAGTGTTTTCATGTCGTCAGTTATTCCTTTGCTCCTGTTGTAGGACCCGCCAACATCGATATTGCTTATCCAGTAATTCTTATAAATTCCTTCGCCTGTTACAGTTATCCCTAGAGCGCAGTTCTCATTGATTCTGAGACAGCCAACTTGATTTCTGCCATTTTCCTTCCCCGCAAATGAGTAAACAAAAGAATAAGTACGTTGATGAAGGTTAGACATCCAGGTAATAAGATACGACAAAAAGCAGTTACTCAAGCAACTGGATATGATGTTTTTAAGAGACTGCATATGATTTTGGAAACGGTAAATGGTAAAACGGAAAATGCTTACAAACCTGCATTTCTCCTCTGGTCTATCAGTCACTGACGAAAGCTAGTGGATACTAGCTGAAACGTCTGACCGTTTCCAAAATCATATCCAGTTGCTTGAGTAACTGCTTTAGTTTCAAACGAACGAACACGATGTTGTGTTTTGTAAAGTTTGCAAGGTTTGATTGATACCTTTATATACTAGCTAATAACAAGATGTTTACATGACAAACGTTCCCTAGCTGATAATCAATAGATTTGAAGATGAACATGCATATAATAGTGAATACACAGAAATTTGAGTAATGAGACGTTGTGATGTCAGATAACAGGATTCGGCATGTGGCTTATATATAGATATAGAAATACATGTACAACATAATTGTATTGTGCATACAAACAAGTAACTTTACTTAATGAGACTGCATTGCCCTTGAGATATCTAAAATGTATCCACAAATTAGTCAATGGATCTACAAAAGACATGACTGATAATGCAGTTATCCGCTGTTTTGCGGTATGAATACCGTACAGAGTGAAATGAGGTCAGGTAGGGTAATGAACCCTTGCGCGCAGTAGAATGTCCTTTTAAAATGTGTTTTGGTGTTGATAAGAAACCTCTGCGCTACGTTTTGGCAGTGAAACAGATAAGATAGATGTTCGTGTGATGTTTATCGAGTAAAATTCATAATGAGGGAAGACTGAGAGCAGTCCTGAATTCATTCATGCTATCTTCAGTAACACATAACGGTCGGTATAATAGCTAAGATTTTAATTAAGAAACTACCACATTATGCACCTTACTCCTTACCGGTAGCCCCTCCCTCCCATACTCCCATACTAATTGCCGCATTTTTGATACTGCAGTCAATTTCATTTCTCAGTCTGGAGGATTTAATTTATCACAAAAAAACATCCATCTTACGTCTATTGGTGCACCAGCTACTTTCATTTCATGTTGAACTTCATTATTCATTTTTTATTTGTTACTTAAACCTACATTTTTTTCTGTTCTTGAGCAAAGGATCTTATAAGCTCGTACGTGCTTGCCATCCAATGTCCATAAATCCATGTAAATAAACTAAACTCACCTACACTCTTCCTAGACAAGAGTGGAACGGATGACAGCTTGTTGCCAGTTTCACAACACGTGCCCCTGAAGTGTTCGTTACACACACACGTCCCGTCTGCCCGGGGTATACCTCCGTTAAGGCACGTTCCAGCTATACACATCTCCATGCTACTGGTACTCTTCAATGCATCTGTAGAAAATGAACAAATGAAGACATTTTTTATCATAAGATTGACCACACTTGTGGAAGGATTGACATAACAGGTGATTATCACCTCTTCAAGATGTCAACCCCGAGACCAGACTGTAAGGTTTGAACCACTCACACTGGGAAGACCTGATCTTTTCGAGTTGTAATAGCTCTCACTTTCTTATTTGGGTCCTTGTCTGAGACACAGAGTGGTCTTCCAACGCTTTTGGTTTTCATTCTCTTGATCTTTTACTCAGATGTACATTTCTTTAGCAAAGTCTTTTTTTATTCTGTTTTCTTTAGCCTGGGTGGCCCTCTCAGTGGCTAAGCACTGCTTTGCAGTGGAGCTCTGGACAAGTCGTAAGATATATGCTATTTCATGCCTGCAGCCCTTTGCCTCTGTATCAACACCGTAGAGGTTTCAGCACCAAGGATAGCACCAAAGGTTTTTCCGCACCATTTGTTTCCTTTACATAGCCTCCATCCTGGCTTGCTGCTGTGATATAAATCTGTACATTTTTCTTACTTCGTAGATAAAGTCAAAATCTGCACACCATCAGAATTCATAACTGGAAAGGTAACATTTGCAAAGCAAATTCACAATGTTTACCTTCACATATGGTCTGCTCTGTTAATTCTTACTCAAACACATTTATATACAAAATGTATATGGTGACAGGAGTCTAAATCCCTCCTGCTATAAAATTGCGACATGATGTAACCCAACACTAGTTACCATGGTGACAGACGTCTGGTTCTGGTCATTGACCTTTTTATGTCGGGAACGGAAGAATAAACAGAGAGCAAAAACAACATGTCTTCCTTCGGTAAACATAAAAACAGGCACACTTGTTCAAACCAATAAAATCAGCAATTATAAATGAGCATGTTTTGCAGCAAAACTAAGGAACATCTGTATATGCTGCTGATTTGTGTCAAAATGATGCATCACCATGTACGAGGCTTGCAATTAATGGTTATAAAATGTACACTGCATCTTATTCACTCCTACACCAATTAACCCAGTCAGAGATATATATGCTCTTGTGTCCTACGCAATAGCTCTAGAACGACGTGTAAACAGATGTCCCAACCAAGGTTAACTAAGGACAAAAATCCCCGTGGACATGTGGAAGGAACGTAAATGTCAATTGCCTGTGTCTGTCCTTGGTGCTGAATCCTCTGTCGTATTAATCTAAAGGTAATGGGTCGCCGGCCTTAACTCACATCTGTCTAACGGCCTTGCTTATATAACCGCACATCCATCACGAAACACATTTGTCTCTGGGATCTAAAAAAACACTTTAGGGGAATGGAAAAATAATCTGTATTTACAACGAAAGACCATTTTGAACTAGAAAGGTAACATTTGCAAAGCAAATGCATAATGTTTACCTTTGCATATGGTCTGCTCTGTTAATTCGTACACAAACACATTCATATATATGGTCAGACAGGAGTTTAAATCCCTCCTACTATTAAATTGCAACATGATGTAACCCAAAATCAGCTACCATGGTGATAGACTGTCTGGCCCAGTTCATTGACCTTATGTGTGTGGAGAAGAGGAAACAGAGCAAAAACAATACGTACGATGATGGGTTGGCATATAAGAAAAACTGCCCAAACTATTCATTTATTTATTCATTCGGATGTAAAAAAGACAAATTGTACAGCCAGGGCAGCCCAACTAGCCAGGCGGACATTATTAAGGGCTTGCCATGCTGACGAGACAAACATTTACACATACATTTACAACAATACAATACATCAACGTGGAGAGGTCAGGTCACACACCCAAGGCTTATAAGGGTCTCCTAGAGAGTCCCATAGCTTCCTTTTTAAGGAGGCAATAGTGACAATCGGGCATCTTCATGCCCAAACTAACCTGTCAGTGTCAGCAGACCGGCGAGCATCACAACCAAAACAGCTGCCACCGACCGTCGACTTGGTCTCCTCTGACACACGAGGCAGTTTCCCGTTGATGAGACCCAGTACTGTGGTCCGCAGTCCGGCATCTTACCTGTCTGGTGCCGTCATCACAGCTCCGCGGCGTGATGGACGCTTAACTAATCTCCAAGCAGATCCCTTTCGGTGGCAAAAAGACAGTATCAAATTGGCCAGGCAGTATCCATTAGCCAGAGAAGGTCGCCGGCCACCGACGGGTGGTGGGGGTTGTTGATGGGGGTCAGGACAAAAAAAAAACGGCCATATATAAAAAGCTAACGATCATTCCCCAACAGCCTCTGCTTGGGGAGTACGCTTAAACACTGTAAACTGTCCGTCCTCATTGTGTCACCGCGGTACTGTTGCAGACAGAGATAGGAGCTCTCCGGAGCTGCGCCGGGCGTACATAACAGATGAGGTCCGCTTAATTTGATCCCATGACGGAGATATGCTCCGGTGATGAAGATGCCAAACCGTCGGTCGAAGGTCTTCGGAACCAGGTTGACGAACCTCTAGCCTGGTAACCAGACCCCCGTATCTGTATCTGTATAGCCGGTATAACAGCCCTTCGGCGTAACACACCAGCTTCTGTATCTGTATAGCCGGTATAACAGCCCTTCGGCGTAACACACCAGCTTCTGTATCTGTATAGCCGGTATAACAGCCCTCTGGCGTAACACACCAGCTTCGCAGGCACGCGGCGCGGCGGCAGCTGGCTACACTACATCGATCGACCGTGAGCTCAGCGCTATCTCTTCGGTGCTGGTAGAGTTTCGGGCCACCAAACCAGGCCACAATTACCGCGCGCCGGGGGTAGCTTTATGCAGACGGTTTTCTTCGCTCACAAGGGTCGGCGGAATAGAAGACTCGGCATATTACAGGAAGCCAGCAGATAAAGAGAAACCAGCTGGAGATAGGCCCGTGGGTACAGATCGACTGTGCTTAGTAAAGATCGGGGTAGGAAAAGTATCAGTATCAGTATAGCCGGTATAACCGCCCTTCGGCGTAACACACCAGCTTCGCAGGCACGCGGCGCGGCGGCAGCTAGCTAAATCACCACCAAGCCGACCCTTGAGGTTTGGTACCCAGGCTAACGAGCCTCCACCGCGCGAGGCAATGGTATTTTCCACAGTCACGTCTTCTGTAAAAGTGACACACACGGCAGAACATCCACGTGAGAAAGCGGATGTGAAAGATCCATTAAACCACATTATCCACACAACGTCATGCGTTTGGTCGATTTCTGCAAATCCTGTTTCTACGTTACGACCGCGTCCCTACCTATCACCGTTTCCCTAGTCAAGCCTCGATGTAAATGTGTATGAATGAGAAAAATAAACGCGTCGGACAGTTTCTGATAGCTGCATAGTCAGTGGATCCCAAAGTCAATGTCACCCCGGAAAAGCAGAGTAGACGTTCAATATTATTCCAACTTATAATATTTCCTCTTCGACGCCCGAAAGTCTCTTCTTTTCATAGCAACTTATATCAATAATGACGCCTTCGCTTCCTGTCTCATGACGTCGCAAGCAACGGAAATCTATCTCTCGTGACGTACAGACGTTTTTATTCCTGTTCCTATCTTATTACATGTCAGTGGGGTTTCGGGACATGACCGAAAAATGCAGCCAAATGACTGACCTGTATCTACCAAAAGGAATAGAAGAAGAGCAAATCTGTTAACACCACAGATAGATCGGTATTTCAAGATACTAATGCCCAAGTTTCATTCTAGAATATCACTTCCTTCTTGATCTAAAAGTACTTTGTATGTAGAACGTTTTCATATGTCATAGAGGCTTTCTAGACGCTACGATGTGTGGGCATCTGTAGGGGTCCTCCCTGTGATATCACCATGTCTGGATATTGTATATAGTAGAGGGGATTCATTCGTCAAGCTAACCGACATCTTGCACACGCAGTCGTCCCTCAGTATATATTAAAGACACCTGGAGCCGAATAGTTCCCGTTTAGAACTTTTATTAACCTGTCAGGTCTGGATATTGTGATATATGACATGTTCTTAACACTGCCCTCTACGTACCGGGAAGCTCTTTTCCGCTGTCAGCTGAACTCAGTGATAACAGTGCTGCAGCCACGTAGGCCACAGTTGTAGGTGATTTGGTTAAACGTTTTGGTAGATCCCGCCATTCAACGTACATTACGATGACTCCGAAACATGCAGGAAACATGAAGAAAGATTAAATGACCACTGAAAGACGTCCCATTTTTGAAAGACAAGGTTTCCTTATAGTATACAGTAGAGTGGATTCATTCCATAAGCTACCGACATCTTGCACACGCAGTCGTCAATCGGTAAGACATATGGAGCTACATAGTTCCCGTTTAGAACTTTTATTCAGCCTGTCACACTTAAGGTTTCCTAATATTCACGTAGGTGCTAGTTGAATGGGGAGGATTTGGTAAAGCGTTCTGTTAATCTATCTCTTGTTTTCGTGAGGCCTCTGTCCGTAAAGATAAGGCACCCGGTTTCGGACAGGCAACAGATAAATAGTCAATTTAGACCAACCCTAAAGTGGGACCCCGCCAGGACAGATAAGCGGGAGGCAAGGCAGGGCTCGAAATTCATATTTGGGAATAGGTGCACTGGTGCATCCACCTAAGACAATTATGTGCACAAAAAAGTTTTGGGTGCACCATATAAGATAAAATAAGTAGAATGCCAGCAAAAATTAATCATGTTTCATTCCTAAAGAAAAGTACTACAACAATGACTTTATAATTTATATGCTAAGAATATGCTGTATACTACCATACACTTAACATCTTTACATACATAAACCTACGAAAATATTTGGGTGCACTGGTGCACCAACAGAAAAATGTTGGGTGCACAGCTCCAAATTTGGGTGCACTAAGGTGCACACGCACCCAGTATTTCCAGCCCTGCAATAAGAAGTACGTTTCCGTCTCTGACGGGGATTGAATCATGCATGAGAGGAAAAGGTTGAAATAAACGCCGGGGAGAAACGAAGTAACAGAACCAGACGTCATAAACATCGCGAGTACTCTTAAGAGAGTTGTCAAACGAATTCAGATCCTTCCCTTACGGCACATCACGAGGCTGAAACCGCAGTGCCTGACTGGTTTTATTGCTGCGTGATGAAGAGGGATGTGGACGCTAGTTTTATTACAGTCTGCGGGCAGCTGATTTAGGGCTTGCGTCAAAGTCCCGCCAGCCTGGTTGAACACAGTAAGTCTATGGAGCTGCATTTCGTCGTTTTAATAATGTGAACATTGAATGTGAGATCTTCTTTGTGTGTTTTTTTTCATCATTAAAATGAACTACGTATGAATTCTTCAGACGTCCCACTGAGTTTGTACGTGTCTGCAGCTGTCTGGAGATTTTATACGTAGGCCTGGGTGGCATATATTGATTGGACGCAAATTTTAATTGGAAACGGAAAAATTCCACACGGCACGACTCGAAAGCAAGACACAGCACGGCACGCCAAAAAGCAGTTACTCAAGCAACTGGATATGATTTTGGAAATCGTATTACCAGGGTGTCTAACCTTCACCGACGTACAGCACGGCACGATTCGACAGGATACGCCACGACACGCCACAACACCGGTACCACACGATCATGTGCACGACACAAGTACGACGCAATACAACACGACAATTTAATTGCACAAGACACCCTCAAAACTCCGACACCCTATAGATTTGAAGTAGAGCCACAGACATTCAACAAAACGTTCCCCTTGGTCTTCCATCATTGATAGAATACCGCATTGCAGAATGTCACATGTATTATAGACAGACTCGTAGTAGAGAAAAATGACTTTCTAAAATATGACGTGCAATGCAAACTGTCCGTAAGGCATTCAACCATAGAAAAATAAGTCATTTGGTGGCATTATGGCCATTATACAGCAAAAGAAACCGTACCGTGCATACCCATTGTGTTGCAATAAATGGGACCTTCGGAAAGTGTAGAGTGAGCGCGAACGGCAAATTCACCATTAGTGGAAGTCATTATTTGAGGGACACAATTTCAGCATGCTATTGGGCCTGTTAGCTTTGCAGATATAAACGGCCGTGCCTACGCACTTATCGGTCATCGGATAGCCGTGTAGGACTTCCTGTTCAATCTGGTAACTATTGCTTGTACCATTGTATTTATAACTCTAGACAGCCTTCGGTTAAAGTTACCTTACTAAGTTCACAGGTAGAACATATAGATATAGACGAGAGTAGCTAGCTCTGTGGGCACTTGGTAAAAGCTAGGCTTTAAATCGTATGGTACAAGCTTAAGTCTAGAATAGTGTGCCGATGACTGGACTGACTGGAAACGTCAGCAAGGTAAACTATCTTGGTTGTGTAAAAGAAAACTTCTGTATTCTATACTTTACCAACCTGGTGAAACTATTTTCGGGAGAAATTTATTTTCCTATGACCTATCCACCCGATGAAGCCTGCCCTTATACTGATAGCACGATGGGATACGAGTACTGAGGGGATCTGTTTTTGGCAAGAAAGCAATCGAATGCCCATCTATATATATAGCTATGCCGCACGTATCATAAATGATCTATGAAGGGGCAAGAAAGTTTACATGACCGATGGCACACTGAAAATAGGCATTAGATCACCGGTAATGTTTCATGTTACAGTAGGTCATTTGCTATATATAGGTCCAAGCGGGAAATGATCGTTGTCGCAGCTATATATATAGTAGAGTGGATTCATTTATCAGGCTAACCGACATCTCAAACACGCAGTCGTCCCTCAGTAAGACATCTGGAGCCGCATAGTTCCCGTTTAGAAACTTTTATTCAGCCTGTCACACGACCTGTGTGGCTTCTTCAAGTGTACAGTGTGCTAAATGACATAAGTACATGAAGTTTTCACTCTTATATACCTTTCCGGTGCATATTGCCCTCAGGTCAGTAACTGGGCGTTCGGATCGCAGTACTGGCCTTTTGGCTATATATAGGTCCTGGCGGAAAATGATCGTTGTCGCGGCTAAGTGTTACCGAATACGCACCATTGCTTGCTTAATGTGGCATGGACAGTCCACCTACCTCACAGGCTAAAGTCATTAGAACACACTAAAGACAGATGTACGCGTCAACCGACACATTTAGCAGTACGGACTCACATCCATCTAACGTCTAGCTGTAGATGAATAATCGGCCACATTGTATTTCTGAACGAGTACGGCAAGTCCGGGGACTGATAGTCGTGGCAGTGAGCAGAAAATACTGCTGGAGTTCGAACTACGAACTACCATAATAACTGAATGATAATGTTCTACTTCGGTGATTTCCCCGATCATCTTGCCAATGTATGTTAAACTATTAATATCTTAAATTGCTGTATCCAAAGGCCCTTATATTCGTTACTGCTACTTAAGTAATACTATGATCCTCACCATTAACAATTAGGTAGAAAGAATTGACAGAAAAATGTATAGAAGTCTCATTTTATTTAAATCATTTTCTAATCATCTGCACTAAAATTATTGCAATTTCTATAGTAAGCCCTGTATTCCTAAGACAGAGAGATAAAAATCAGTGATAATACAAAACTACAGATTATCTACAATTTAGCTCTCTCTTTAACAAGAGTAAAAAGTTACATAGACATTTTTCAGGCATTTCATTGAAAATAATCAAATTGGAAATCTTTTTGCCTGATTTGCACAGACACTATTGAAGGAAATATCCTCAAGGCTATTAAACATGACTACAATATTTTATAAGCCAGTTGCACATGTCTAGGGCTATAATTGCACATAAACAAGCTTGAGCTGCACATCATTTGCTGGTAGAAATATTTACAACATTTCAAGTAATTTCTGCAAAAAAAGTTCAATATTCACAATGTTCTCTCTTTCACAAAAGCTGCCACCTTACAATTTAATCAAAACAGCGAGCAACAGCCATTATCATCTAAAGTGACAATTTTTTTCAAAGCTCTGATATCTAAATACAATCAATCTTTATTGCGCAACAATTGCAATAGATACAATGTATGGCAAGTGTTTAAATCAAAAGATAACAACAATACTAAAATCTACATTCTACTCTAAATTTGATAGCCAGGCTCTTCTAAAATACAACTCAATCTTCTACAATGACACCTATAGCTAGATGAACCCAGCTCCCTTTGCACAGTTTGCTGTAAAAGTTATTATCAAATGTACTACTTGTAACAAGATCTTGAATTTACAATGCATCTGATCATACATAACTTTTACATTGTTGTGCAAGCACTGCTTGTAGTAAAACATTAGGAATTTGTACCTATAGGCATTATACATTCCCTGATTCAGACATATTTCTTATATTATGTATCATGTACATGTACATGTACATGTACATGTACGAGTACATGCATATACAATCTCAATGTTGCTTAAATAACAAGAAATCACAAAATTCCCACAGGAAATATTGCACAATATATAATCTTAGGCTCTCAGGTATCAAAATACTTGTTCTTATATACAAAGTTGTTCTTATATACAAAGTCTTTACTGTGAGTTGTGATGCTTCTACAGTCTGATTCGTGTAATTAACCTGTAGGCTTGGAATGGCCTTCGGGTCACACCTTTAACTGGCCAATGATAAAAAACAACTATTGTATGAAATCCAAATCCTACAGAATCTGACAGAAGTTAGATTTCTTCATCATGCGGCTTCTGACTTTGATAACAGGCTGATCAGCTTCCTCTGCATTCCCGTTGACAGACTGTCTGACTTAATTAGGGAGAAGAGATGCTATTACAAAATTTGACAGAAGTTAGATTTCTTCATCATACGACTCCTGACTTTTAAAACCGGCTGATCAGCTTCATCTGCATTCCCGTTCACAGACCGTCCACTGAACAGGTTTTCTTCCTCCGGTTCCGGAGTTCTTGGCGAGGGAAGCAAAATGTCCTCAATGATGACGTAGCCTAGTTTTGTTGTCAGGACAATGTTGTCTCGGTTGGCCACGATGTTGGTGATGGTTGCGTACACATACTGGGCAGTCACCATGTTTCCTGTGGACAAGGAGAATAAGCAGTTCCATCAGACAAATTGGAGATAATTCAGGCAATGTAGCATGTTTCAGGGTACGTGGGTGCAGGTTAGACATCCAGGTAATAAGATACACCAAAAAACAGTTACTCATGTAACTGGATATGACTTTGGAAATGGTCAGACGTTTCAGGTAGCATCCACTACCTTTCATCAGTGACACTAGAGACTGCAGGAGAATGGCAGGTTTCAGCCTTGCATCCTCTTTTTACAAACATATGCAATCTTGAATGGTCTTAGTTAAAAGCTTCAATCAAATTGTAGTTCATAAATAATGTGTTAAAGATTGAAGTGATATTTCTCCCACCTGTTTGGAGGTCCCACATCTTGAGTGACCTGTCGTGGCCCCCAGTCAGCAGGTACTTGTCGTCGTGACTGAACGACAGGCACACGATCCCTTTGAACACGGGAGACTTGGCGTACAGCTCGTGCACCAGTCTGCCCGTGCCCAGGTCCCAAACCCGCATGGTCTCTCCCGTCGACCCTGATGCCAACAACTTCTGGTCGTGGCTGACGCTCAGACACGTCAGCGGGCTGTCATGGCCCACCAGGACATACACAACTTTGTCCTGCTTGTTATCGAAGACCAGAATCTGCTTATCGTCCGTGCCGACTGCGGTGTATTTCCGGTCGTCTGTCATGGTGACGCAGGTGATTTTTCCATCACAGTTCGGTTTGCGGGTCCAGAGAAGCGTCATGGAGTCAATGTCCCAGGATGACACGGAGTTGTTGTCTGTGACTGCAACCAGGTACCTTTATTAAAAAAAATCAAAGAAAAACACTTATTAGTTATTGGTCTCCAATTCGAGGTGTTTCAGTGTCAAATACCGTAGGTATCTTTAGCTTTCCAGGGCCTAAACTTCACAATTTCTGGTAAATAAAGCAATGGTTGCCCAGGTGGCTGCCCTGGGTAGGTTGCTTAGTGCTTGCGTCAATGTGGAAAATTTTCGGGACCGAGAAAAAGCGGCATGCGATGGCCTGGTGCTTGGGTTGAAGAGGCGGTCCCCTGTGCAGGTTTGACTGTATAGTCATGTACACATACCTGTCCATACGTGTGATCCAGAAGCACCTGATGCCACCTGCGCCCTGGTCCAACTGCCGTATAAACTGGCCCGTGTTCAGGTTCCACAGCTTGATGAAACCTGCCTCGTCTCCAGTCACCACACAGTTGTTGTCGTGAGTGATTCTCAGGTAGGTTACAGAGCCTGCAGGAAAAAAGTGTTTTCAACTTTCGTTACAATCACAAAATTTGTGAATTCTTTCTTCAGGTTGGTAAGTCACTGAGTAAAGTCAGACACTTTTACACATTCAACCAAGTGTTTTATTCAGCCAACGTTTCGGTGACAATGTGAACCAGTCAGAATTTCCCTGAAGAAGGTGACAGATGGTCATCGAAACGTCAGCTGAATAAAGACGACAGGTTGTGCAAAAAGAGTCTCTTTACTTGAGCACAAAATTGCTCATACAAAATATTACATAAATATGCACTGTTGCTAATAAAGGTACAATTTAAAATTGGTCGATTTACACTTCAGATCAATGTAAAATGACTACAATTATAGTGTCAGACTTTCTAAGAGAATAGGTATGGGACAACTGCATGTGCAAGATGTCGGTTAGCTTGAGGAATGAATCCATTCTTCTATACAGAGTATTCAGAAGTTAAGTTACCAAAAGCTATCTAACATCAAAATGTAACCACTCACCATCCTTGTCAGTGATAGTTCGGACGTCTTTGCCGTCTTTTGAGTTCCACACGCTCACCTCGTTCTCGCTGCCCTCCCGTTTGTACACCACGTACCCTGCATCACACGTCACTCCCACAATGCTGTGCTTGTCGATGAACCTGGGGGTGGACATCTTCATCTTGCTCTGTTCGACTTCCCAAACCTTATTTTTAATCAGAAAAACAGTAATGAATACAAATGAATGAAAGGGCACAGACAAAATGGCTGCGAACTCAAGTTAGGCACAACCTATTTACAATGTATATTCTCGCAAATCTGAACTGGCGAGGACCCTGCTGCAGTGAGCCACCCCATCATGTCTTGTATAAATGTATATTTACTAAGTAAACGCACTAATGCACTTGTCCCGTCTTTGGCACACATAGAATCAGTTGTTCATGTTCCCTTCTTGATTATCCTTTTCTTTCCTTTATTTACAAATGTACAGTGTATGTACTGGATCACAATTGTTACTGACAATGCGCAACCTGCCAATAATCCTATATTGTAGGGCTAGGAAGAAATGAAGAAGAAGAATTGACTATTTTTCAAAGAATGCTGAAGAGCTTGCCGAAGAGGACTGAACGCTGGTAGGTACTAGTATATCCCAAACCTTTGTGTAGTAGGAGTCGGTGGACGCCGTCACCACGATGTACCCCGTCACCTCCATGGCCGTGATTTTTGCCGCCTGTCCGTCCAGCGTCTGGACAAGCCGGCCGCTCCCGAAGTCCCAGACGTTCAGGTGTTCGTCCCGAGCTCCGGACACGATGACCTGCAAGATTCAAGATCACTTGACACTGTAAGGATTTTGGACACTGAACAAGACTATTTCCTGAGAGTGGTGAAGGAGGCTATTTAGGCTATTCAGGGCCCATCACCCTTCACTAAACCACGACGGGGGCCGACATCGTCTACAGATACCTTTGACCCAGTGTTGACGTCACACTTCAGAGAAGCCATGTGACAAGCCTCACTGGGTCAGTCTACTGAGGAAGACCAGGGTGCTGGTCTAAAGCTCTAGGTGAGAGAATTTTTCGTGTTGGCTCTAAAGTTTTAACTCTAAATATGTAACTACCAACACGGATGAACTTTCATGATAGTATGTTTAAAATAGATAAATTCTGTACCTTGTTGTCGCTGGTGATGGCCACACAGTCCACGATGCCGTAGTGCCCCTGCATGTGGCGGATCTCTCTTCCCTCAGACAAGTCCCACAGTTTCACCACCTTGTCCGACCCGGATACCGCATACTTCCCGTCTGACGTGATGGCTAGAGAGTACACCGGGTGGGAGTGCCCTTCTAACCTGTGAACCATATTATATCTGTATCAAACCTGTGAATAGCAAAGTTCTTTTTATCACAACCATTTATTTTTCACTAGCCGACGTTTCGATGACCGTCTGTCATCTTCATCAGGGCAGTATGGACTGGGTTACTGTGCACTGACACTAGATGTTACTTGGTGCATGTCAGTGCACAGTAACCCAGTCAGGATTGCCCTGATGAAGATGACAGAAGGTCATCGAAACGTCGGCTAGTGAAAAAAAGAACTTTGCTATTCAGTCGTTTACCAACCTGATGAAATCATTTACGGATGTATCAAACCCGATTAACATATTTCATTTTTGTACCTTGGCTACCATGTATATACTAGGACTCTACCATAATATTGTATTTTTAAAAATGTATGTATTACTAACATCTGTGTCCATAATATCACTAGGGTCCATAATATTGCCACCTTGAGAAACAGTGTGCTTAAAGATATTTTTACTGCAACATACCCTAGGTATGTACATTTGAGGTGCGCAGGAGTGCATACCAAAAGTATGTTGCAGTAAAAAATATCTTAAAGCACACTATTTCTCAAGGTGGCGATATTATGGACCCTGGTGATATTATGGACACTGATGTTACTTCCATTTATGTCTAACAATTTTCATCTTTCCCCCAGGGTGTCCCTTAGTAATATAGTCTTTGACTAGTTGGGACACCCTGGCTTCTTTGTAAGCCGAATAAATAAATAAATAAATAACCTTAGTAAAACGTTTTTATTCCAACACACAATTTACAGAGATCAAATTTTCAGTGATCACTGTCGCCTTCATCAGGATAATTAATGACCAATCACTTCACAACGTGATCTCGCGAGAGTTACGGTTTACAAACACGTGACCTTATTCACACGAGACTTTACTGATACGTGACGTAAGCAATTGATCAAAAGTGCCAGGGAGTTTATATCGTCCACTATCTCTATTGAGTGAAGGCTGAAGTGCTCTGACATATAAAGCCTGCCTAATGCCTCTTAGAAAGTAGATATTAATAAATAAATAACCTGTGAACCACCTCCCCGCTCTCCATGTCTATGACAGAAAGCGTGGCGTCCTTTGACCCGGAAACAATCCTGGCATTCTGGGTGACCCTCAGGCAGGTCAGGTGACCTGTGAATGAATGAGAATGAATGAATGAATGAATGAATGAATGAATGAATGAACGAACGAACGAACAAATGAATGAATGAATGAATGAGATTTCATTTTTGTGTCGTGCGCATTCCCGCACCCAGCCCATGTGGGCTTATACGACACCGATTCAATAAATTATACATAAACAAAAGAGAATCAAAGGTACACATAACAGAATCCAATCAAAATATGAACACAAATAAAGGTAGGCTATATACAATAATGGTGAACAAAGTGAACTCATAACAGATCGTAAATGCAAATAAACAAATCTGTACATAATGAACCAAGATCTCACAAAATAAATACAAGTACATAAGGTAAATCAAACATAATAAGAGAAAACAGACGTGCAGAAGTAAGAAAAAGTGACAGACCTGTGTGTGTGGAGAAGGTGTTTCTCATCTCGCCTGTCTCTGTGCCCCACATCTTGATGCTGTTGTCCTCTGCTCCGGTGATGATGTACCGGTTGTCGTGGGAAACTGCCAGGCAGGAAACAGCGCCCTCGTGCCCCTTCAGGGTGAACTGCAGCTTCCCAGACTCGATGTCCCAGACATTAACCTGAAATACAAAGCAGGAGAAGTTACTATAATTTTAAAGTCTTAAACTTGGGAGTCTTTCTGGTACATCAACAAGAAGTAATGAATTTCAAATTATTTTGCCATTGTTTACTGTAAATTTGTGGGATTGTAGAAAACAGCCTCCAGTTTAATTCTGGACTTCCAGTTTAATTCCGGACTATTTCTCATATCTCAACAACCTTACATCTAGATGGGCTAATATCGTAAACTATAGGTAAAAATGTTGTAAGAAATATGTATATGTAGCGGCCATTGAGGACCACTTAGGGATTAAATCCATATTGTAAAATTCTGGGAACTGGCATCAGAATTCTGGGAAGAATTCTGCAGAATTGGCCACCTGTAACCAGTTATTTTAGCCCCCCTTGCCCCCCAGAATCTGCTTGGAGATCAGTAGTACATGTATATATGACTCCCCCACTCACCCCATTGCCGACAGGTGACACGACCCTGCGTGAGTCCCTGGTGGTGGTGAGCAGGGCGCGGTGGCTGTAGTGGGCGTGGTCCTCCTCCATGCTGATGACCAGCCGGCCTGTCTCCAGGTTCCACACCTTCAGGGTGTTGTCCAGCGAGCCAGACACCAGAAGCTCGTTGTTGGGGGCAGCAGAAATTACCTCAATGGCATCTGTGGCAGACAAAAGTTTTTTTTTGTGATGTACACTCGTCTGACGATGGCCCAGAAACAGTAGGAGAAGAAATACTGAGGAGGAGATCAAGAGAGTAGCGAATAGCTGACCTGAGAAAGACAGCCCAGAGACGAGTGAAGTGGAGAACTATCAACAGTGGCCTATGCGCCAGCAGGAGGGAAGGGCCAAAGTACATGTAAGTACATGTAAGTATTACTAAGTACACTTGTCTACACTACACATTACAGTTGACAGCTACAAGTAAAAGAATGCCTCTGCGGAAAACACTACAAAATGATGGGGTAAAACTTGGACTTAACTCACTTAAGGATATGGCAGTAGTGGCGCAAGACCGAAACCTTTGGAGACAAAAAGTCAGACAAGGAGTCGACCTATGCAACAAGGTTGCGGGAGGATCTAAGGTCTAAGGTAAGGTCTGCTGAATAGGTCTAAGACTTAGACTAAGGGGCTAAATCAGCTACCTATAATGGCAAGAAGCAGAACTCAAGTCAGAAGCTCTGAGGAAGGTGTCTGATAGGCACCAAAACATCAGCACTTACTAATAGGTGAGACAATCTTGGTTGTGTACAAGAAAACTCCCGTATCCTAGCCAAAATATATGAATGCAAAAAAAAATTTGTGGGGCAACAACCTACCTGTGTGTCCCGTGAGTGTTCTCTCCAGTTCCATGACGTCCGACTCGTTCTCGTAGATGCGGATGGTACAGTCTCGCGCCGCCGTCACCATGTAGCCTCCGTCTGGAGTCATGGCGATGGAGGTGATGCCGGCTCTGTGATGGGCCAGGGTCGTCCGCAGGGGACCGCCTGGGAGTGGAGGTAAGGTAGAGTCAATACTCTCACACGTCTTCTTAATTATGATACAACAACCTGTGGCTTTGTTTTATGCAATAACAAACTATGAATTCAAATAAAAGCTCATCCGTGTTGGTAGAATCCAAAGTGTTGTAAAGTTAAAGCTTTGTTCCAGCACAAGGAAGGAACACCCGAAAATTTATCGTGAGTTCCATTCTTGTGTTGGAACAAAGCTTGAACTTTACATAAAAAAACTATGAAGTTCTGACAACAATGGTAATAGTTTTTTAAATCTCAGATTTGGCCTTAAAAATGGATGCTTTAATTATTAGTTAGAGTTATATATAATCAATGTTTTTTTTTGCTTTAACGTTATATGAATTTTTTCAATGTGATATTAATTATTAACAGCTTTTCATATGATCTTTTATTTAATCTCTTCTGAGTAAGCAAGCAAACATTCATGCAGTTTCAAAGCAGGAAATTGCAATAAAGTGCACAAATCTACAAGCAACATACTCAATTAGGCAGAGATCATGCAAAACACCTGTTAACTATATAATTGGTAGACCAAATAGACCATAATTATGCATCTTAATGACATGGACTCGAATCAACAGCTGAATCTTTTGATCCATCTGGATCATGAAGTTTAGCTGGTAGTTTTGCTTGGTCCCAGATATCATTGCACATTCTTTACACGCATTTGAATATAATCTACAAGCACAGTAATTAGTGTCTAGGCATTACAAGCAACAAGCAGGATCACACACAGAGCATAATGCTGATGAAAACAGAGCAGCACAATTTGCAGAAGAACATGCAGGGTTCCACATAATAACAGCTACATGATTGTAACTATTATAGTTACACACATAAATGACAGGGGAGGGGGGTTTAATCTGGTTCAAGTTAGTCTGTGATTGCACATGTATTCTCAACACAAATAAAGAAAAAGCAGTGAATTAGACAGTGTGTTAATATCATGTGTTACTATGTGAATCAGGGTGGAACCACCTGATGGGATGGTTGGACAAAGATCCAAAAGTACAAAGAATCATGAGCACAACAGAGTGTATTCGATGCAGTACATGGGAAACTATACAAGATATTGATACAGCAACTTGATATACATGTAGTAGGATTTGATATGAATTTGACTAGATGATCCAATGATAGTGTAGACAGAGAGAATAGATGATGTTGGTGTAGATGCTCATATTGCTGGGAATGACGGACACCACAATGACTGCTGTGCAGTACAGTATGATTGCTGCTGGGATTTGGAGTTTGCTATTTTGTTTTCGAATCAAATTTTGCAGTAAAGTCATCCATAAATTTCAGTTTCAGCAGCAGTACTGGTAATACCTGGGGGAGGGAATCCCGTTCCCCGGGTAACAAACATCAGTTCCCCGCTGGACACACAGCGGTCCTGACACCACCACATGCACTGCCTCACCAGCGTCCCGATCCGCTCAAAATGCCGACCGAATGCGGACAGGCGCCCTATAAGCTCAGATGCTGGGAGCATGTTCACGATGGAACCCTTTTGTGAGAAGGCTTTCGAGAGAGAGAGAGAGAAGAAACACAGAGGTGTGAAGGCTTGGAGGGAATAGCCTGGTATCCAGTCTCACGTGGTATAGGGTCAGGTTTTTCTCGGGGCTGTAGGAGCTCTGTCCCGCCCGCCTCAGCTAGGTTTCCCGGTGTCTTCACAATGGGAGATTGATTAGTCCTACCACGAACATGTTGGTAGCCTGGGAGCCAGATCCATAGCACACTGGACACACCGTGCTCACTGAGATACTTTGTGTCCAGTGTTCTATGGGTCTGGCACCCAGGCTAATATGTTGGGGCAAACCAAATCCCCAAGCATACCATCAGTTGTTAGCGTAACCGGGTTGGCCTGTTTCACTGGGCGGGGGAAGCTATTTAGAGCCCCCAAAGACACAGCCTGTCTGAACACCCTAACACCCGCAATCACGTAAGACTGGATACCAGCGAGGCTAAGGATCGGAGGGGTGGGTATACCTGGTGGAGGGAAGCTTGAACCATGTGGTACGAAGGAGGGCGCCCCCCTACTGACACAGTTGGCACTACACCAGGACAGACACTGGCCCAGTAACTGCCTAATCCTGACAAAGTCAGCGCTATACGAGGACAGACGACCCACCAGCTCTGCAGACAGGCTGTTGACAGCGTCTCGCTCAAAGGCTTAGAGGAACAACAACAAAAAGAAAAAAAACATGCGTTATGGGGTTAGCGGCTAGAGGGACACCCTATGGAGCGGACAGTTGGTAGTACCTGGAGGTGGGAAGCTAGCACCACGGGTTATCACCGACATGTCTGGTTCCTTCTCGTGCCATCGCGTGCAACAGGAGCGTTGCGGTGACTGGATATTTAGCTGGCCCTGGGGTACCAGACGGGGTAGTTTGTCCCTGTCACACCATCGCGAGCACCAGGCACGACACTGGGACACGAGGGACCCAATGTGCCGGGATCGGTCGCTCAGCCAGTCCAAGCGACCGACCAACTCTGTGGCCAACGGATTGGTGTATCCTCCTAGGGAAAAAACTTCTGTGTTAATAACTACATGGGAAGAGAACCGATCGTTATATACCTGGTGGGTAAATAGAAGTGCTGTGAGGCAGCATGAAGGGACGCCGCGTCACGCGGTCGCAAAATTTCGTGCACCACGCCCGCGACTGCTCCAGGAGGCTGTCCACGATTGGTCGGGACTGACGTTCGAACGGCACGAGTCGACCAATCAGCTCCAAGGCAAGATGGCTGGGCACGCCACCTGTTAGGGTCAAAGGGCACCACATACATACACTATAGAGTTTCTACAATCCGGTTTCTTTATAACTTAGACTGGAAAGGAAATTAAAAGAAAATCATCTGATGTTAAAGAATAAGGGGAAGTCTTGACAACACAGAAATGCAGCACAGCTAAGCCATCACCACACCACCTACTAGTAGCAGTTTAAGAATTCAAGGTTAAAACAATTATCTACTGCAACTACAACAGAGGAAAAATGCTTTGTGATTAAATATGTTAAATGGGCAGAATCAAATGCAAATGCCACAAAAACTCCAAAATCTACAAACAATGAGCACTAACAGTAATTGTTCATAATAGCAGCTAATGCAGTCCCCTCTTTTAAGATATAATATCACAATAAAACTAAGCATGCATTCAATTTGCATTGAAAAATACATGGTACAATTAGATAATAGCATACATGCATTAATACACAAAACTCTAGAAATGGTAGCTACAATTTACCTTACTATACATGAGTAATACACAATTTTAAGAATATTCAAACTGGAAGTGAACTAGAAAAATAAACAATCAAATTTTGATTAAAATCTTACAACAGACTCAGTGGCAAAATGCATCATAATTTTTTCCCTTTAGATCTTCAGTCTTGAATAAACTCTTTATTCAAAAGTGCCAAACAGACATAGACTGAAGTAAATGTACCTTTAAACTCTAGCGTGGGTTTGATGAGCCTGAGAGCGTCCCTGAGCAGCCTGATCTCCAGGTTATCCTGCAGCTGCAGCACCATGTTGTAATCCTCGATCAGATCCTTCACACTGAACGCATCAATCATGTTGTTCATGAAGTCCAGATTACCTGGATAAGGAACAATATGATATGCATGAACCTGGGCACCAGTTGATAGTCACTCTCTAAGCACTTACTACTTTATGTTACAACTTGCTGAAAGCATTGTCGTAACCTGCTTGCAGCTAATGATGAGAGAGAAGGATTATTCTTAATTTATAAGGCCAGTAGAGAGTGTGGCCTTGCCAGTGTGGACCAGCTAGACAGAGTTGCTAGGAAAACTTGTGTGAAGACGAGCTGACTGCTGCCCACCCTTGAGTCAGGGTCATACCCGCAGCAGTTAAATCAAAGACTGGATACTACATACTACTAGTATTTGCAACAAGACAGCACAGAAATGTCATGGTGTTAGGTATAACTTTTAAATAACTAATCCTCACCCAGAGTGTGTTTGAAGATGTCGTCCATCCTGCCTGCGTGGAGCAGGTGAAAGGTCACCTCGTTCAGTTTGCGGCGGTTGAAGACGTTGTCGTCGTACTTGTCGGGCTGCGGCACGACGTTCCGGTCGGCGTTGTAGTACTCCCGCTTCCCATTCACGTCCATCGTGATCTCCTTCCTGCAACAGTTTTGTTTTTGTTAGTCAACATGACACAGTACAGAGTAAAGAGACTCTTTTTACACAACCAAGTCTTTCATTCAGCCGACGTTTTGGTGAGCGTCTGTCACCTTCCTCAGGGCAATTCTGACTGGTTCACATTGCATTACAGCACAGGTGTCACTGCTTTAGATGCAGCGAACCAGTCAGAATTGCCCTGAGGAAGGTGACAGATGGTCACCACACCACACTTTCCTCACTTCACTCAGGTGTAAATGAGTACCTACAATGTAGCTTCGGTTAGGGACGTCCCTCGGATAGGACGTGAAATGGAGGTCCCGTGTTTGGGATAGCCACATCACTTATCGAAAAGAGTAGGGGACCTTCCCGGTGTGAGTGGTTCAAACCTTACAGTCCAGTCTTATGCAGCTTGTACATGTACGTACATGTACATAACTGGTGTGTTACGCCTAAAGGCGGTTTACTGCAGTTATGCGAAACGAACAAACCTGCGCCCGTTGCTCCAGGTGCCGAGGAAGAAGTCAGCCAGGATGTGGTGACGGGCTCGGCTGTTGTCTCCCGCCAGGTACCGCTCCTGGGCACACTCTATGAACTGTCTGTTGGGGAGGTACAAAACAAGAGAACTCTCAATTGTTGGCTAATGGTCACTCCCTTGGCTAATGGTTATTTAGAGCCTTGCCACTGTAGGATCTGCTTGGGGATTAAACGATTGCCACCATTGCCGTTGATGTTCTTCATCATTGTAGTTAAACGTATAGTCTTTTCTTTGGCAAGAGAACTAACATGTAGAAATAGCTGGACTTTTCTTGGAACAAGACTAACTTCAAATGAACTGTCTGTTGGAAAGGTATGAAAGCATTATAACAGATTGCCACCATTGTCATTGATGTTCTTCATTGCTGTTGCACTGGCAAGCCATCAGCCAATCAGATACTCCCCCTCCTTTTGCTGGATGAAATGCTACCAGCCAATCACATTGCTTCTTGACTGTAGTCAGGGTGGTGATTGGCTGATGACGGTCGGTAGTGCTGATGTCACAAGTACAGTACCTGTGGAACAGCTGGAAATACTGTACCTGTGGAAGAGCTGCAGGACTCTCTTCCCGTCCGCCTGTCTCTCGGCGAGGTACTCCATGATGTCGTACTTGAGTCGGGTGACGATGAGGGGAGGGATGCGCACCACGTCCTTGTTGGGAGGAGACCAGTACTGGTACACGTCGTCCAACACTTCGTCATCAAGAGACAGGACATCCTCCAGCTCATGTTCCGCTATTCCATTTCTTAAAGTAACAAAAAGGACATTTAAGGATTATTGAGGAAATAGACTGGGGCTTTTCTAAAGCAAAAGTGCAAGGTACATGTACCAACTGTCATGGCACAGAAGCCAAAAATGTACATTTTCAGCCAAAAATGGCAAAATATGCCAAAAGATTGAAATGCCCGCATATCCAGATTTGCTTAAAATACATTTAGGTATACATGTCTGCCAAATTTGGTGCTTTTAGACAAAAGTGCACATTCAATTTTTCAGCTATGCCTCTCACAGGCCTATTAAGAAAACATGGCAACAGAGAAGGACTTCACAATGACAGAACACTAGCACCATTTCTTACCTGGCAGCAGCGATGTACCCCAGTGTGTGGGACACAAAGATGGTTCCATGCTGCACCTCTAGCCTCTCATACAGCAGATTGATGGCCGCCCTCGCCGACTGGGCGATCCGCAGTTCCGATTCTGGGGTGTAAGACTTCCACCTCCGAGCCTCATCAAACGCCAGCTTGAGGAACAGCGGCTGCCGACAGTGTGAGAAGGCAGACAGGATGACTTCCCTTTGTTTGTCTGTGAGGCACCGCTGGATCCGAGCGAGCCACGTGTCCAGAATCTCGCTCCCCACCTGTTCCGACAATGTGGGCACCTGGATGTAGCTCCTGTCGCTGCGGACGGTGCGCTTCAGAGTCTTCAGCAGATCGAACTCTTCGGGCAGGGTGGAGACCACGATGTGGACGTTTGGTGGGAGGGATTTGGGCAGCCAGGTCAGGCTGTAGGCTCGGTCCACGGACGACAATTGGTCCAGGGAGTCCAGAAGGATGAGAAGCGGCCGACCCTTCTCCGACACCTTGTCCAGAAGCGTGGACAAGTACTGGACGATTTCAGCAAAGTTGTTGAGAACTCTTTCCGCGGGTGCCTCAATGCCGTAGACCTCACATATCTGTAGACAGAGGCTCTGTAGAACCGGGTGGATCAGTGTGCTGTGTGGGGACGTGCCCAGGAAACGGATGATCGTCACCAGGTTTTCTCCGAACCTCTGGGCGGCATTCTGCGCCAGCATGGCCATGATGGACGACTTGCCGCTACCGGAGGCTCCGTGGATCACGAACGGCTGATGGTTGGCCTTGTCCGTGTCCTTCATGTACGTGTACACAGCGTCAAAGATCTCCTGTCTTCCGCAGAAACTCTCACACTTCGCCTGGCAGAAACGTGCGTGCGAGATCACTTCTGTCAAAAACCAGTCATCGTTCTGTTCTTGTTCACTCTCGCTCTGCAAGCTCTTGAAAATCATCGCTTTCAGATCGGCCACGAAGTCGTCACTGAACCGTTCCAGATACGAGGCGTGACTTTCCACGTCTTCATTAACCCCCTTGTCGGTCCACTCTAGCTCGTACTGGTGAACGTTCTTCAGTTTGGCCGGCAGTTTCCCCTTCAGGTCCTCCAGCAGGCTCTGGGACTCTTCGTTGAGCTTCTCCCTGTCCATCAGGTCCAGGTAGGCGCTGACCGCGTCTGCTCCCACGTGCTTCTCGATGTTCTGAAGGTTCCGCATGAAGATCACGGCTCGCTGGTTTGCGTCGGTCGACTCCATGATGCCTCTGCTGATCTCCGTCTCAGTCACTAACAAGAAAGAACCTTTTTTTAAACTTCTTGGATTGACAATGGATTTGAAGCCAACTCCATCATATTAGGAATGTACACATAGCCAGAGTGCCATTTTGCTCCCTATTGAGCTGCCCTATTTGAGTGTAGGCAGCCTGGTAAACAAACTTTGGGATGGCACCCAGGCTAATGCAACCACTGGCAAGTAATTCTAGAATATTTTCAACTTGAACCAGGTCTGTCCCTAACCATAGCCCTAGCCCTAGCCCTAGCCCTAGCCCTAGCCCTAGCCCTAGCCCTTAAACCCTACCCCTAACCCTAGCCATAACCATACCCTAACCCTAACCCTAACCCTAACCCTAGACCTAACACTAGGCCTAACCCTAACAATAAACCCTAACCCTGGTTCCCCTAACCCTAGCCCTAACCCTAACCCCAGCCCCAACCCCAACCCTAACCCTAACCCTAACCCTATTAAACCCTAACCCTAACCCTAACCCTAACCCTAACTCTAACCCTAATCCTAACCCTAACCCTAACCTAACCCTAGCCCTAGCCCTAGCCCTAGCCCTAGCCCTAGCCCTAGCCCTAGCCCTAGCCCTAGCCCTAGCCCTAACATTAACCCTAATCCTAACACTAATTTAAAGTGTTAGGCTAAAAAAAGGAGCAAAAGCACACAAGTGTACAAGAAATTACCTGATTTGATGTATTTGTGTTGCTGTTCCTCAGTCACCAGTCCTTCCTTGTAAGCTGCCTTCACAGCTGTGCGGAGAATATTCTCCAGCTGAACCGTCACCTGATACCACCCCTCCTTGTCTTTCAGTCGCAGGCTCTCATTGGCTGGTTCCATGTCCGTGTAATATTTAAACTTGCTGGTGATTGGCTGTAGTAAACAGACCGCGGGGACGGCGTTGTCGTCCTTGAGGTACCATTCATTGATGACGGCGGTGTCCATGTCTAGTTCGCCGGCCTTCTTTAGGAGAATGTCCAGTTCTTCTGCCTCTATCTTTGCAGGAATGGGACGGTAGCCGTACCGGTTACCTAGGAATGCCTGGAGAGGGAGAAACATGATCAAATTACATTGTATGGCTGCTTTTCAATCAGAATTTTCCATATATACATGTATATAAATGTAAAGGAAGATAATAAAAGAAACCTATTACTATGTACACTTCACTCAGGTGTTAATGAGTACGTAGCTTAGGTTAGGGGCGTCCCTCAGATAGGACGTTAAATGGAGGTCCCGTGTTTAGGGACAGCCACACCCTATGCAAATCAAAGAACCCACCACACCTTTAAAAAAAGGGGCATGCCCCGGTGTGCGATGGTACAAACACTACTGTATGGAGTTGGTGACTTCGAATCACCCAGATAGAGGCCTGGCGAACTCCTGTCTCGTATTAGTATCACCGTCCGTCCGGTCTCGTATCACCCGGACGGAGGCGTGGCAAACCCCGTCTTGTATTAAGCTAACGAAAGGGTATGTCACCTCTTAAGGGGTGATATAACCCCCACCAATGATGATGACCTACATGTAATCTTGAATCAGATTTCTCCTATTACTTAACATTTTACCCAGACTAGACACATCTGAACCCTCACCACAAAGTTGGGTCCGACCGACAGTCTCTTGCAGGTGTCAATCTCCATCAGGCACAGCGCGCAGGTCATGTGATCGGCCACAACCTGCATGATGAACAAAATGACTAATAAACTGGTGGACGTCCCAACTACTAAGTACCTAATACCAGCCCAGAAGAGAACAAGAAATAATCACGCCTTCAAGTACCAGAGTTATCAACCAAGGATTGAGGTGTTCAAAAACTCATTCTTCCTAATCTATCACAAAGTGGAACTCGCTGTCACCAAGTACAGTAGGGGCATTGTCATTAGATAAACTAAACAATGTTTAGAGTTTGATGTTGAAAGGTTGTAACAAGTTGTTCGGTGTGATATAGCCAGCTGCCGCCGAGCCGCATGCCTGCGAAGCTGGTGTGTTACACCAAAGGGCGGTTATACCGGCTATACAGATACAGAAGCTGGTGTGTTATGCCAAAGGGCGGTTACACCGGCTATACAGAATTACAGACCTCGTCCCTTACGCCCCAGCGCATGTCCATGACCTGGAAGTCCAGCCCCTGCTTCTGACAGAACTCCCGCAGCTCAGGGTACGCCTTCTGCAGCAGGATGTTACGCTCCTTAGCCATGTCTGGGGGAAAGGGAGCGAACATGTAGCTTTAGATGTATAGACAAGCTTCTTTTTCATTAGTAATCTTGTGGACACCATACATTTTCATAGCCTCCAGGATATCAATTTTATTTTGGCAGTCGAGTCTCTTTAAAATTTTTCCTCTCTGCAAATTGGTTGAGAGGATGAAAGAGACTCGACAGCCAAAATAGGTTTGGTGACCAGGCTAGCATTTAAGAAGCCATGGTAATAAAACAAAAAGGTAACCTTGTTTTACATAAAATTGACTTGGAAGCTTTTAATACCTTTTTAAGAACGGTATGTTCTATAAACATTCTCCTCAGATCAGAAATTATGATTCTTGATTTCAGTACCCTAACGTCGGATCCAAGGCCTGCATAGTTAGAGCTTGCCTGTGGGGTAGGGCTGCGTACCTAAACGTAACATCAGGTACAGGTACAGGTACTGGTACAGAGGTTTAGGTACAGGTCCGGACCTGTACCTGTACCTGAACAATTTGACAAATTAACACGTGTTCTTCACTTTTTCAATCATGACACAGAAACAATAATAAAGTGTTGGAGGGAAGGGAAAATGACTGACCTCTGACCTGATTTGAGTTTGTTGACCAATCACAACCCTGGATCAGCCACACTCTCGCGATGTCTCGTGAGACTGAGGATCTCAAATCAATCGACGGTGTTTACGTCTTTTCCAGTGCTAATTTTTCGTCTTTGTGGTAGGATTTACCTATCTTTAGTCATATACATGGTGTAAACTAGCTATTTCGGTATATACTCGTTACTTCATGATCCGGTATTTTGGACCTGTACCGAAACGATTTTTACGGTATTGGACCGGTACAGTGTACCGGTCCGCAGCCCTACTGTGGGGTGTGGAACCTGAAAGCAAGGGTCCATAATAACAGGTAAAAGATACAAAACGATTCTCGGCTCACCTGAGAAAGTGGAGCTCATAAAGATGCGAACGATGTTGGACTTGTCTGGCGGTAACGCCGTCATGTGCCCCTCCATGAGCGCTGCTCTCATCTCTGATGTCACCTCCATCTTGTTAAGGTTACTTGTAGTATTCTACAACCCCTGATTCAAAATTCTGGGGGACAGAAAATTGCAAAACAAAAATGATGAGTTTAAGCAAGGAAAGGTAAAAGATCTAGACAGTCACCTCCATCTTGTTAAGGGTGGTCCTCTACAATCCCTGATTCAAAATTCTGCAGGACAGTAAATTGCAAAACAAGATTTAAACTAGGATTAGGCCACACCAATTTAATTTCTTGGTTAACGGATTCGCCGCTTCATTTTTTTCTGATTTGCAAATAAAAATAAAAATCCAGAATCAACTGCAAAATGCTCATATTTTTCCCTGAACAGTTGAAAACAGTCCTTTTCTTCGTAGTTGTTACAGTTATTCCATCCTTCAATGCAATGGTATCATTAAAAGTTCAAAATTCATTGTTTAAATTTTGAACCAGCCTGGTGTGTTGGCTACATGGCTCCTATCGTACCATTTTGGGCCATAATACGATGCCTAGGCCTGTTTTTATTTATTTATTTTTTTCGCCCGCCCGCTCCATTATTTTTCTAGAAAAATCCGTTAACCAAGAAATTAAATTGGTGTGGCCTTAGGAAGGGTAACAGATCTAGACCTTTGTACTCAATACTACGTAGATATCATGCAAATGACATTGTCTTTCTCTACAATCCTTCAATCAAAATTCTGGGGGACAGAAAATTGCAAAACAAGATGAGTTTAAACTAGGAAATAAGGTAACAGATCTAGACCTTTGTGCTCAATACAAAATAGATATCATGCAAATGACCTTGCAGCTGTTGTCTTTTGTTTGAAGATGATGTCACAGCAACTATTCAATCAGCCCCAATTACGTCATCTATTATTTACAATCTAAGCCATTGTTGACCTTTGAATATAACGTCCAAATATAATATGTTGTGAAAACATGGAAGACCACCAAAGAATTCCAAAAAGAAAATGCACAATAGTTTATAACCATTTGAAGTATTTAGGGGCCATTGTTTGTAAGCATTTATAAAAAACAAGGCAATATGTATCCTGTACTTGACAACTACCAGACAAAAAGGACTGTAACTACTGTAACAGTTGTAAATGGACTCTACATAATCTGTTACTTTGACCTGCATATTATATATCAGAGAGTAGTTTTTTGAGCTGATGTAGTAAGATTACAGTAGTATCAGTAGTCCGGTTTGTACTACAAACATATATACCTTACATCTGTTCACCTGTACTTAGCCCGATAGGGCAATATTATGTACAATAAAGGTAATCTATTATTGTGTTACTCAAAAATCAAACAGAGGTCAAAACAATGAGGCTCCCAATGCCTAAGTACTACTGGTCTGTGTAATGTTGTCATAGGCCTTGGGCTAATATTTGTGTAGCCACAATACACGGTGTCACAAAGAAACACTTTTTATTCAGTCATTGTTTTTGTTTTTAGAATTATTTGGAAAAACTGGGAAATTCAGGAGATTTTTACATGGTTTCGTTTGACCTGATATGCTCACTTTCAGTTTCAACACATATACAGTTACAAGCTGGACAGGAACACATTGTATTGGGTGACTCAGCAAGGTGTTGAATACCTGTTTACAAACATGGTATCTTTAACACTGAAAAGCATGAAACTTAACAGAAGTATAGTAGTAGGTGTACCATTATAGCAGCACTAAAATCTCTTGACTGCAACTGTTGGATCATTCCAGAACTTTTGTTACCTGTAACTACAGTCTGCACAGTGTGTGCAGACATACCAGTAGTTCTTCTGTTCGAGCACCTACCTAGAATTCAATTAGGTCGACAAGTTTTCATAACAATTTGGCAACAGAAAACAAGGAATGGACACCTATCGAAACCGTTCACAATTCTTAAGGTATATCAATTGCAACTGTTCCTGTTTGCATCACAAGCAACATGTATACAGTTGTGTCACTGTCACACTTTCAGGTAAAGAAAAACACCTTGTGTAACATAATACTTTGATCCAGAACACTCTACGATATTGTACCCACAGCGAATTCTTAAGAAGTCACTCTCACCTGTTCAATGCCCCATCCTGATACACTTTCTACTGTAGGTGGTGGATCCAGCAACCACCCAAGAATCCACCGTCGCTAACTGAAAAGACCAACAGACAACGTTGCTTGCCTGAGCACTGTTACTGTTAGCCACACCTCCGTGTATTTGCATATGTCCCCCAAGAAAAATGGGTCCTGTCTCACACTGTCAACAGGAATCTACCTTGAATAGGCGGGGCGGGGTGGTCGCCTAGCAACTAAGAATCAACAAAGCAAAGTCTATTCAAGACCTAATCAAATGCGCATCACAGGGTCGTTCACTTTGTGACTCACTACGTTCAATGGCTCAATTGAGTTAGTAGACCAAGTGTGAAGAAGCCACCGTACATTTTATGGTCTTTTATACCTTTGAAAGGTGTTCTTACCTGGTTATCATTTAGATGCATTGGGCATTGCCATAAAGCTGCATAGTCAGCATATATCTATATACAGTATTTATCACTGCATCTCGAACTGTGAGACTACATTGTTAACACTGAAATCAACGCCTATCCCTACAATTATCCAGAAATACGCTCAAATCTATTTTTTTAGCCCAACATTTTAAAGCTCTCCCGCCATGAAACACCTGGCTGCTGACCCGGAAGTAAAGTTGGCAAATTACCGGAAGTGCTCGTTCAGCTCAAGGTCACGGCGCCTGCGTAGTTCGTTCCGTCAGAATTTCGCCATTTTCCGAAGAGCAACCAAACGGGGAGTGAGGAACTGCCTTCCTGTGTGTAGAAGAGGTTTAGCGGTTCTGTCAGCCGATTTGCCGGCCTTAAGCGAGGCGATGGAGGCTCTGATTCCCGTGATAAACAAGCTGCAGGATGTGTTCAACACCGTCGGCACGGATTCCATCCAGCTGCCGCAGATTGTGGTGATCGGAACGCAGGTAAAAACCGTTGAGTTGACCTGCCCGGGACGAACCGACCGGTGAAAGCTAGCTGAAGTCCCCTCCCTCTTTTCGATTCCCTTCTGTCGTTCAAAACTATATAAGTATGTGGTGTGACCTTCGTAAAAATGCATAATAAAATGTCCACGTAAGACAAGAAACAGAACATCATATAACATTTGACGTCTCTTATTTTTTCGCAAGGAAAGGGAAAGTATGATATGCCGAAAGTCAAATTATTTTGGGTCGTTAAATTTTAGAATAACAGATTATTTTTGCGTCCTTAATTATTCAGATTTTAACGCACTGGTCATTAAAGTTGGGCTTTCATGTACTTTACCAACGAAAAAATGGACACAAAAATTTGTTTAGGCACAACGGTAAAGATCTCTATAAATATGCAAATTTGATATTATTAGCACCTACTCGTAAATTAACGTTACGCATTTTTATACCAATACAGTAATATTGCCATTGAGGATGAGCTGGCTTCAAATCACTTGCTTTGAACCTTTTGTGGTACTGCCATATAAGTTTTCATTCAAGTAGTCTTGTTAGACCACATGTAAAAGTGTGGTTGCATCAGTGTTTTTGTGATGTAGACACTATAAATAGGTGATTATCAGGTAGTCAACAAGGTGAGTAAAAAAAACAAACAAAATGACGTCTCCAAGATCTTGAGTTGATAAATCTTTTTTGCATTTTGCATCTCATTTTCTGCAACTTGATGGTTTGTTGGCATGTCAGTAAAGCTCGTGTGTGTCTTGGTAGACCTAACCGCAAATGGTGGTTATCCTGGCTATACAGATACAGTGAGAAATCTATCCCAACATCTGCTTGGAGATAAGGATCTAGTCTGATCTTTGACTTTCATCATTTTTATTTTACGGTAGTTCATATGAACGTAGGGTAGACATTAGAACACATATAGTGTAAAAGTAGTAGCGTGAGTAATGAGAATGTCATGTAAGGTCAGACAATATCTGCTATCCAAAAACTGGGGAAAGGTCAAAGATAATGAGTTATGACGTAGCAAGGAAAGTTTAATAGTAAAGGGCTCAGGTTTTTGAATGTTACTTGCATAGAAGTACACAGTTGACATGTTACACTTGGAGTTAAAGATGCCCTTTTTGTGACATTCTTTCAGTTGTAATTCAATGACACTGTACAATACGTGACCTTTGGCAGACTAGTGTGTTTGGCTTCTGTACTTGTAAAACCTGTATCAGATAATCTGTCTCTTCCACTGTACTTAATAAGGTACTTCTACCACACAGCTGTTCCTGTGACAATGTCTCTTACTAGTTACCTCCATGAAATGTGTCATGGAGGTTATATTTACCTCCATGAAATGTGTCATGGAGGTTATATTTTCAGTTGCGTTTATCTGTCCGTCCGTCCGTCCGTCCGTCCTTCCGTCTGTCTGTTGGTCAACAAGATAACTCAAGAACGCCTGGATGGATTGGTTTCATACTTGGTGTGTTGGTAGGGTGTGACAAAAACTGGAAATGATGAGATTTTGGTCCCCCTAGTGGCTTCCCTTGGTACTGCAGCGCAACTTCCAGTTTTGATATCTCGCGATCTGGACATGCTAGGGTCATGAAATTTTGATGGAAGGTAGCTCTCGTGCTTGGAAAGAAGTCATATGAGTTTGGGCCCCCTAGCGGCTTGTTCTGGATCTGCAGGGCACTTTCTGGCGAAATGTTTAAAAGCCAATAAGTCCAGACAGGAACAACATATTTTCATTATTTTTGGTGTGTAGGTAGCTGAGAGAGAGATGTACATAATTAAATGTAAATTATGCAAATGAGGACTTTATTTGCATAATTAATGAGGAAATTCTATAATTACAGTGTTTTACATTATACTATGTAGCCTATGGCAGGCGGAACTTCAACAGATACTAATTATGCAAATGATGACCTAATTTGCATAATTAATGTGAAAATTCTATGATTTCGTAATGGTGAATGATGAGAATGCCATACTTGGGACATCTGTAAGTTAATCAAAAGTTAACATACATCACGATGCATATATCATGTTAATGCAGAGGTCATTTGAACAATTAAAGAAGAAATTTACATTTACATATCAAGATCATATTTCATGGAGGTATGAGGTCTCGGAATTCTAGTTTCAGTTGCGTTTATCTGTCCGTCCGTCCGTCTGTCTGTTGGTCAACAAGATAACTCAAGAACGCCTGGATGGATTGGTTTCATACTTGGTGTGTTGGTAGGGTGTGACGAAAACTGGAAATGATGAGATTTTTGTCCCCCTAGTGGCTTCCCTTGGTACTGCAGCGCAACTTCCGGTTTTGATATCTCGCGATCTGGACATGCTAGGGTCATGAAATTTTGATGGAAGGTAGCTCTCGTGCTTGGGAAGAAGTCATATGAGTTTGGGCCCCCTAGCGGCTTGTTCTGGAACTGCAGGGCACTTTCTGGCGAAATGTTTAAAAGCCAACCAGACAGGAGACAACATTATTTTCTATTATTTTTGGTGTGTAGGTAGCTAGAGAGAGAGATGTACATAATTAAATGCAAATTTATGCAAATGAGGACTTTATTTGCATAATTAATTAGGAAATTCTATAATTACAGTGTTTTACATTATCTCGCGATCTGGACATAGCTAGGGTCATGAAATTTTGATGGAAAGTAGCTCTCGTGCTTGGAAAGAAGTCATATGAGTTTGGGCCCCCTAGCGGCTTGTTCTGGAGCTGCAGGGCACGTTCTGGCGAAATGTTTAAAAGCCAATAAGTCCAGACAGGAACAACATATTTTCATTATTTTTGGTGTGTAGGTAGCTGAGAGAGAGATGTACATAATTAAATGCAAATTATGCAAATGAGGACTTTATTTGCATAATTAATTAGGAAATTCTATAATTACAGTGTTTTACATTATCTCGCGATCTGGACATGCTAGGGTCATGAAATTTTGATGGAAAGTAGCTCTCGTGCTTGGAAAGAAGTCATATAAGTTTGGGCCCCCTAGCGGCTTGTTCTGGAACTGCAGGGCACTTTCTGGACGAAATGTTTAAAAGCCAATAAGTCCAGACAGGAACAACATATTTTCATTATTTTTGGTGTGTAGGTAGCTGAGAGAGAGATGTACATAATTAAATGTAAATTATGCAAATGTGGACTTTATTTGCATAATTAATGAGGAAATTCTACAATTACAGTGTTTTACATTATACTATGTAACCTATGGCAGGCGGAACTTCAACAGATACTAATTATGCAAATGATGACCTAATTTGCATAATTAATGTGAAAATTCTATGATTTCGTAATGGTGAATGATGAGAATGTCATACTTGGGACATCTGTAAGTTAATCAAAAGTTAACATACATCACGATGCATATATCATGTTAATGCAGGTCATTTGAACAATTAAAGAAGAAATTTACATTTACATATCAAGATCATATTTCATGGAGGTATGAGGTCTCGGAATTCTAGTTAGACTGTAATTCTGTTGAAGTGTTTGACCTAAGTCATCTGACCTATGTACTGATGACCCTTTGATTTGAATGGTAATATTGCATGCTTCATGATCCCCTACTAGTATTTGTTTCTGGTAGTGGTACATTGTAGTTTCTTTGTCAGTTAAATTATCATGGTGCAAGTTTCTATTTCTATGTAATACTGGTCAAAACCCCTCAATGGGGCATCACGACCAGGGTGCTGGGTGCACGGCTAAGTGCGGCCGGTGGGGTGATGGTGCTGAAAAGAACATCATGAAAACAACAAAGTGCAAAAAAGTACAAAAAAAGAAAAAAAAGAACGAAATGTTCTTGATGTTATTTTCCAAAATGCAGGAATTGAACATCAATGAAAAAAGTGCTAGTGATGACCTTCTAGTTAAATGTACATTCTGAGATTTTTTGCAATGTCAGCAATGAATGGTATAAAAACAAACTGTCTAAATGTACTGTTGTAGATTTCTAATATTGTATTCTACCTTCACTAAATGGGGCAATGTGTTATTTTATCATCTTACCCTTGTTTTATTTACCTTTAGTACTACATAAATACATGGCATTAGTTGTAGAACATCATTTATTTAGGCCAGTAATCCAGGAATCTAATGGCTCTGACCCTGATATTGATTTTTCAACATGCCTCAGCATGGTATACCAGGTCACATTGCTATCACATTGTAGTATATGTACAATATCTGTAATCATAGGAATCCTAGTGTACATTTTTGTATGTATGGGAGTATGTAAGTTTGCCAACAGAAAATCGCCAGTCTTGCTTTCTTCTGTATCCTCCCACAAAATAGATTCTTCTATCACTCTTGTACTAGTATTTGATTCAGTACACAGCAGATATTGGGTGGGTGTGTCTTGACCCAGATTCATACAAAGCTGTAGGTTTCCCTTGCAGTTGGGCCTCTTTACCTCTCCATGTCATCCATGAAAAACAGCATTACTCTAGTCTTGCCTGTGAGTGTGATATAGATTTATGGATGCATGTGATATCCAAAAAAGTGTATGTACATTTGTAGCCAGTCAGCTTTTAAGATGTATGAGGTTTTGAAATGTGCCCAATCCCAGCACACATTCACTGACTGTTCAGGTAATTGCTTGTAAAATCAGGGGCGTGAAAGTCATGCTTTCCAGACAGTAACAGACATAACATGTTAATGTATATTTTCAGACAACAATATTTGTATAATTTAAAAAAAATTATGTATATCATTTTATTATGCAATGATTGAGAAAAGAATGTAGAGCACTCGACAAAATTTACCTGAATTTACCAAAAGAAACAATTCCAGTACTAGTAATGTAGTGCCTTGAAAATAGTACATCTCTTATACCTTATGTCTTCAGTTACATTTTGTACTTGTGCGTTTTCATATCTAAATGTTAAGACATTTATCTAGTATCATTTTACAAGAATTATATCCATACCATACATAATTTTCTTGCTCAAAGAATATACAGTACCTATGAATAGAGTTGCTACCTATATACTAGTGATAATCACATTGTACATCCACAAGGTAAAGATTCCCCCCACTAACAAGCATTGATCTGTGGTAATCAGATTTGGGACACACTTGGAAAGGCTAATGGCAGTGGAGAATTGTGTGTTTGTACAATAGTCTTGACTTGAACTTACACATTGTACATGTACATAACGTGTTGTTTTGCTGTTGTGTTATACAGAGTAGTGGGAAGAGTTCAGTGTTGGAAAGCCTGGTGGGGAGAGACTTCCTACCCAGAGGTTAGTAACTCAAATGTGACATACTGTCTTTTGTGAGGTATATTATTAGTAGCATAGTGATGAACGTTGGTATGTTTGTTGTTACTAGTTACTGTTATGTAGCAGTAAATACCATATGTTGTATTTCATACAGATGTTGTGCAGTTAAGTTTAGATTTGACCTGGAGTACAAATGTATTTACGTTAATAATCCTTTGTAATAATATTATGGGAGAGGGGAAAATACAATGTATTTTGTTGAATAAAACTGTGGGTTCAAATACTATTAAATATTGTGAAATTGCTTTTTTTACGCATGCATATTTATCCCCTCCTTAATTACAAACTTCACATGCAAAATGTTGGAATGATGTATGTGAAGATTGCAATCAAATGAAGAATAAGAAATGACAGAAAACATGATGCTGTTATCACTGACTCCAGGTACTGGGATAGTGACCAGACGTCCCCTCGTGCTACAGCTGGTTCACGTCAACTCTGAGGAAAAGAAGAGACCTTCAGAAGATGAAGGTAAGAAGGAAGACGTAGTCAATGTAGAATTCTTAAAAAAACATCTCTATACTGTTACTGGCCACAGCTTTCTCTGTTCAACTTAACCAGTAGTTCTTGAATAGCTAAAATACTGTTTAACTTAAAGACAGTGTTCATCGCTCTTATTTTACAGTTTTAGATAGCTTCCTACTGTGCACTTCTTTATAATTGACATATTTACGGGTTACATTTAAACGTGTTCTGTACCTATCTTTCTGTACAGGATTGGATGAATATCAAATGTATGTTTTTGATGGCTTCTTCCTCTTCCTTCTAAGTTCTAGTAACCTTTCCCTTGTTTGCAATGAAATGTGTCTGGGATTTGGTCCTTACATTTACAATGTAGCAACACCTGAAACGATAACAAGATTGAACAATACAGTGATTGAAGTAAGGTATAGATAAAGCTAGGTATATGTAGGGAGAGGCAAATTTGCATGAAAACTGCAATCTTTGTACTTCTTAGACTTTGAAACGATTTTTAAAAAACTCAGAATCCGTAAATTTGATTGAACAGTTGTACTGTAAAATTGAGGACCAAGTTCCATGCACATATGATATGACAGAACCAGCCAGTGTTACCCCCCGTAACCATTAATGTTTCCCTCTCTTACATTGCACCTATCCAGATGGAGGGCATAAACAGGAAATAAAAGGTGTTTCTTTGTAGTTCACTTCTCTCTGTGTACTGTACTTGTCTCTCCATCCAATGTCTGCATCCCTACCCATTTCTTTCTTTCTACTGCTTATTGTGTGTGAAGATATGAAAAATGGATTGAAGCTGTTGAAAAAAAACTACCCCGTAATCAGTTTACTACCATATTGTAGAATTTGGTTTGCCAATCAGAATGAAGATGTGGTGTGTGCTCAACTGTTTCAACTTTTTTTAACCAGTTCTTTCATATGTACTAAAACTAAGTTTGATTTTTATTTTCACACTGCTGTTGTGAGATTTCCTGAGTGGATTTGTTCTGTGATAATTGATAAATGATAATTGAGAAAATGGTGCTGACAAAAATGATGAAGAAAATGATGACAATGATAAAGATATTTGATTGACTGGTTCATAATACAGACATGTATTCTCCTTTGTGCTGTATGATATAGAACATGCAGATGTGGAGGAATGGGGGAAGTTTCTACATACAAAAAATAAGGTGAGCAATCACACATAAACAAAATCTGGTTTAACGTCAAAATACAGTTTTAAACTCCCAAGTAAATATGCCAATTTTAAACTGTCATATTGTCATTATAGGTATAGTGCATATGTATTGTTCCTTCATAGACAGAATTTTTACAGTATGGAAAAATAAAACAATGTTTAAACCCTTACATGTACCTATGCAGTATGCTATGGTCATATTTAAATGTGTATGAACTTAATAAATGACACAACTTCTCTTGTTTCAGATCTACACAGACTTTGATGAGATTAGACAGGAGATTGAGAATGAGACTGACAGAATCACTGGAACTAACAAGGTAGGAAATATTCCCTGTCTAGTACTGGTTACAACATCAACCTTATACTAGTTATACAATAGCTAGTCTTGAGTAAAGAGACTCTTTTTACACAACCAAGTCTTTTCAAAGTTTATTCAGTTGACATTTCAGTGACCGTCTGTCACCTTCCTCAGGGCAATTCTGACTGGTTCACATTGTACTGCAGCACAGGTGTCGCTGCTGTAGATGCATTCCCAAATGTACAACATTTACATATCTACACACATGCGTGGCCACAGGGAACTGTATCTACAATCTACAAATATTACTCAGTGTCTTACCAACCTGATGAAACAATGTGTACGGAATAGGCTTGTTTCTTTTCTATATTCTAAGCTATACATGATTGACACATTGTTTTCTCTTTTCCCCAGGGTATCACTGATGATGCCATCCACCTGAAGATCTACTCACCCAAAGTTCTCAACCTCACCTTAGTTGACCTGCCTGGTATCACAAAGGTAAGGCAAAAAAACATTATCCTGATGTATAATCTGTATCTGTATAGCCGGTATAACCGCCCTTCGGCGTAACACACCAGCTTCTGTATCTGTATAGCCGGTATAACCGCCCTTCGGCGTAACACACCAGCTTCTGTATCTGTGTAGCCGGTATAACTGCCTTTGGGCGTAACACACCAGCTTCTGTATCTGTATAGCCAGTATAACCGCCTTTCGGCATAACACACCAGCTTCGCAGGCACGCGGCACAGCGGCAGCTGGCTACATCACACCGAATGACCTGTTACACCAGTCCTAACCCTTGAAGATCTAACTCTAAACATTGTTTAAAGCTATCTAATGCTCAGGGAATGTTGGAGACTTCCCCTTTATAAAATGCAGTAGATCACTCCTAATTCTTCTAAGCAAGAGTCATGATCATGCTTCAGATATACATATACCAAAATTTCAATCCATTTGACAGTTGTTACCAGATGACTTTTAACTCTGGTAGTATTCAAACTTTGCCTCATAGGTAGTAGTTCAAGTCAACTGTTATATTTCCCAGGTGCCAGTGGGAGACCAGCCCCCTGACATAGAGGTCCAGATCCGTGAGATGTGTCTGCGTTACATCGCCAACCCCAACTCCATCATCCTGGCTGTCACCTCCGCTAACACAGACATGGCCACGTCTGAGGCACTCAAGTTCGCAAAGGAGGTCGATCCAGATGGTCAGTCAGGGTTATTATTTTATCTTCTTTTCTCAGGAAACATACAGTTTTTGCTCAGTTTCTTCTTCTTCTCCAAAGGAGTAAAGTCAGTGACCTGGACCAGACGTCTGTCGCCATAGTAACTGGTACTGTAGCAGACATCCTGTGGTGTTAGATTACAATTATGTAGCAAGTAGTAGGACAAAGTTAGAGGGTCTGGTTACCATATGTATAATGTATGGTATACATGTTTTTTTTTAATGTTCAAGAAAGAGAAACCACCCATTAGTAAATGGAACATTACACTGATACAGGCAGGTGTACAAAATTGCTTCTTAAAACTTACAAACATTTTATCCCCTTTTTTTCCCCCAGGCCGTCGCACGTTAGCGGTCATCACCAAGCTAGACCTGATGGACGCGGGCACGGACGCCCACGACGTGCTGATGGGTCGGGTCATCCCGGTCAAGCTGGGCATCATCGGGGTGGTCAACCGCAGCCAGATGGACATCAACAAGAGAAAACCCATCGAGGAGGCCATCAAGGACGAGGCGGCCTTCCTACAGAGGAAGTACCCATCGCTAGCCAGCAGGAACGGGACATCACACCTCGCCAGGACGCTTAACAGAGTAAGTCTGTTTGAAACGTACCCTGGTTATTGAGGGAATTCGGAAATAATATTTCAGTCTTCAACTGTCGTTGGTTGAATATCCATCGCTAGCCAGCAGGAAAGGCACCTCACATCTGGCCAGGACGCTCAACAGAGTAAGTCTGTTTGTTTGTTGGTTGGTTGGTTGGTTAAATACCCATCACTAGCCAGCAGGAACGGGACATCACATCTCGCCAGGACCCTCAACAGAGTAAGTCTGTTTATTTGTTTGTTTGTTTGTTTGTTCGTTGGTTAAATATCCATCACTAGCCAGCAGGAATGGCACCTCACATCTCGCCAGGACGCTTAACAGAGTAAGTTACCATTAGTGAGGGAAAAATACCTTAATACAAATAACTTATCTTTAGTCTTCAACTGTCGTTGGTTAAATATCCGTCGCTAGCCAGCAGGAACGGAACATCACATCTCGCCAGGACGCTTAACAGAGTAAGTCTGTAACAGTCAGGTTTGAAACGTACCCAGGCTAGTGAGGGACTTAGCAAATAATACCTCAACACATGCACAAGTACAAATAACACTTTCCTTTGCTCTCCAGTGTTGTTGGTTAAATGGCCAGCCTACTGTCAAGTTCAATGAAGTATCAGAATAAATTTAGATCCCCAGAAGTCATCTTGTGGTAGGAGGGAAAGCTATTATAATAGCAGTTGCCCTATCTTACAATGGCCTAGAAATTCTGACTTGTTACAAAATCTAGGACTGAGATCTCTCCAAAAACTTTTTTAAATTTCTTTTTTAGGATAGGCCAACAGACCCAAAATCCTGGAAATCCATTCATACATGTAAGTTGTTCATTCATCCTATTAATTGTATTTTAACAAAGTTGTTGTTTTCCTGTTGCCATAGTTACTGATGCACCACATCCGAGACTGTCTGCCGGACCTGAAGACCAGGATCAACGTCATGGCCTCACAGTTCCAGCAGCTTCTTAACTCATTCGGGGAACCTGTGGACGACAAGGTCAGCGGCAACTCTCTTACACCTACATTTTTATGGCTTCACCACACCACATGGTGAAACATATTGTTTTCCCTCATGTTTCTTCTCTTCACGTTTTGGACGGGTGATTTAGGAACAATCCATTTGTGCAGGAGGAGGATAGGTCCAATTTTGGTACAGGGGATTTGGTGAAGCCATTTGCTGCATTTTGCTCCCAAACAAATGTCGGCCTTTCTAGTGTAACATGTCTTCTCTAGAAGTTGTTGGATTTTTGCCAACTTCACGAAAGTCCAATAGTTCCAGAAAGTTGAAGTCTCTCCCTTATTAAAGTAAAATTTTGCCCTTTGTGGAAAAACACTTTGTGGCTCACTTAGTTGGGAATCTCTGTTTTGTTCTTCAGCCAGTAAAAATGTTAACTTTGTGTTTTGTGTCTACAGGGAACAACACTGCTACAGATCATCACCAAGTTTGCTGCCCAATATTGTAACACCATCGAGGGAACAGCCAGAAACATAGAGACAACAGAACTGTAAGTTATACACATAAAAACATACAGATTTCTCTTTGGTCTGTCTTATAAGTGAGTTAAGATCCTGTCTTGTAGATGAAAAGTTGTCATACTCTCGTTGTCTCCAATACAGGATATGATTTACTCTTCCCATTGAAAATTTTGTTGATGAATGTCATGATAGTATATGAGAAGCTCTACCCTTTTTTTAGTTTTCTTGACTCATTTGTGGGTACTACACCTGTACAGGTACTTTTACGTTTGGGAATGCATCTATAGCAGCGACACCTGTGCTGCAGTGCAATGTGAACCAGTCAGAATTGCCCTGAGGAAGGTGACAGACGGTCACCGAAACGTCGGCTGTGAATAAAACACTTGGTTGTGTAAAAAGAGTCTCTTTACTTAGGTCTCTGTGCTGTTGATGTGTGTTTCTGTGCGAATAGAAAGCCTGACACCCACGTGTCTCTTGACCCTCTCTCTAGCTGTGGTGGTGCCAGAATATGTTACATCTTCCACGAGACCTTCGGCCGTACGCTGGACTCCATCGAACCCCTGGGAGGGCTGTCACAACTGGACATCCTCACAGCCATTAGGAACGCAACGGTAAGTGGAAGTGATCTCCATAGCTCAAATGAGCACAATGAACAGATGAGCTACTCTTCCACCTGTTATGACCGAGAAGACAGATGCTATACAGGTTCATTGCACCAGGGAAAGTTCTGTAACTCTTTTCAACTAGTACAATGTACAGTGGACCATGGTTTAATGTCCCTTTGCAGTAGCGTTCAATTTTCAATGTTATTACCTGCACTAGTGCAGGTATGTAGGAAAAAGTATTCGAGCCCTGAGCTTGTTTTTTCCAATCTGTTCTTGAATTCTCCAGAAAATGCTGGCATCTGCCTTTTACCCCTTAAAAATGAACTTTTATTCAGCTTTCATTGACACCAATGAAAGTTCTAAACAGGACTATGTGGCTCTAGTTGTCTTTCTGAGGGATGTTGGTGGTGTGATAGATGTTGGTTAGGTTGAGGAATGAATCCACTCTACTTTATAGTCCTAACTGCTGTTCTTATACCTTCCCGCCCTGTTGTAGGGCCCCCGTCCGGCGCTGTTCGTACCTGAAGTGTCGTTTGAGCTGCTGGTGAAGAAACAGATCCGTCGTCTGGAGGAGCCGAGTCTGAGATGTGTGGAGCTGGTGCACGAGGAGATGCAGAGAATCATCAACCATTGTGGCACACAGGTCTGGCACAAACGCATCTTCTTTTTATAAGCTTGTAGAGCAATAGATGGATGCCACCATAGTCCCTGACCCTCAGACATGAGGATGGGAATAGGTAAAGAGCTATAGCCAGTGCAATGGCCAAGCGGGTAGGGTGTTTGACTTGTATTTGGTATGTGGTGGTGAGTTATATACTGCTTTCTCTGTTCAACACTGAGCAATTGGGAAAGAGTATGGGAGTTAAAGTTAAACACACACCAGTACCAGTACTGGACTACATGTAGCTCCCAATAAGCCTATTCGCCATTACTAGTGCGCCTGCGCGGAGTTTACTTAGCGACGAAGAATTGGAGATAAACAAACCCGCGGCCTCCATCGTCCCCAGCGCCAGCGTATGTCTCGATTTCCAGCTTACACACGGCGTTACCGGTGGTGGCCCGCCTTGGGCTGAGTTCCAACGATGTTCTGGACCTATCTTGCCTAAAATATCGCGATATCTTTATCTTCAAGTGGATTTACGGTACGTTTTTTGACGGTATCCAAGCTAGCGCTAGCGCCTAATTAGTTATGCATGCCCCCCTCCCCCATCCTGCACGCCTTCCGTCTTCACGTTTTCCGCTCAATTTTCCGGTCCAATCTCGATAAAACGAGTTTTGGAATACCTTTTTTCGTGTAAGAGTGGTTATTTGTGTAAGGTAATGGTGGAATTTTTCAGTTTTAGTCGGTAAAAATTGTAAATAAACTGCATGAGCTTTGTCTTCAGAAGACCGATACACTACGTGTTCTTGTGTCACCCCAAGCACATAGAGCTTTCTAACCACAATCCTCACCGTCTCACCACGACATTATTACCGATTAAAAATAATGATTTAGGAATAGTACAAGCAGTGATGACATCTATATGTTTATAAATATTTAGTGTGGTTTTCGTAGCGGGATACATAGGGACATGGGGGTTTTGTGCATGCAAATGCCATTGCATTAGTGCATTCAAGACTTGATGTTTTGAACGTAAATCCATCAACTTTTGGTTCAATTTTTTTCTCTTTTTCTTTTTACAGTGTTACTTTCCCGACCTCAACATGAAGCTGTGTGCAGTAGTGAATTGCAGCAATTCAACTTACCATCTAGAAAAATGGAAGAGACATGCCAAATACATGGTACAAAAAATGGACCATTTTCCTATGAGAAGAAAAAAACCTCATGCTAGGAGAAGAGGGAATAAACTTATGAACAAGCTTGAAGCCAAACCCAGATGGAATATACTAAAAATACAAGTACACTTAGGTTCTGAAATGGTTTCATGAAAGTATATTGTAACCCGCACATAAACAGTGCTGCAAATTGTAATCATGACAGATATTTTATGTACTGAATTTTGATAGTTCTGTGCAGTAATACTGCTAAACTGGTACAGACTTTTAGTCTAACAAGGGTCTGCTGTAAATAGATTCAATATGATTATCTTTTCACTTATTAACTTGAATTAGTGGAAAATAATATATTTGAACATGATGTCAAGTCATTAACACTATATTTACCACTTAAGATACCTTTTTCCGCATGCAGTTGAGAAAGCTGTGGTGAACTGGTGTAGTTGACTCCTTCGTGCCTGCACCACAGGTGCTCCCAGTGATGGTCTAAGTACTAGTACTTAAGTTTAGATCTTTTCCACTGACTGTTGACCATAAGATCAGGTGTATGTAGAGAACTCCAGTCATTTACACTACTTACACCAAACACCTGACCCCTGCGTTTGGATCTTGAAAGTGGAATATTTAATTTGTAACTACTCTCTTGTTGTTTTTCTGACCAAACGGCAAGAAAAACAAGTCAGTTAACTGCATCGACAGTACTACATACTCACTCACATTCACTATCCGGTTTATTGTCTAAATACTAAATAATATTTGCAAGACAGCATAGGTTGTACGATGGCGATTACTAGATTACTGTAAACATTCACACTGTGATAGAAAACATACAAGCACCGTTAAACATAAACTTACTGTGTTAACACACAAACAGCTCTGCAATCAAAGTGATGTAGAAAATATAATGCCACAGCACTTGGCTCAGATAGTTGATGAAGACAGATATAGTTGAAAACTCAAATTTCTTGAGTTGGAGAACAGTTTTTTTTTAAATAAAATATGTAACTTACCAACTCAGATAACCTTTCAATTACTATTTCCCTGGACACTGATTGTACTGTTACATGTATACAAGTCTATAAAGAAAACAAAACAAGCACCATTTTGATATTTTTCTTATTCCCATATCTCTCTATATGTGGACAGCACTTAATGAATGGTGCATAGGAAATATGATATTAAATATACAATGCCATATATGTTGAGAAAGACCTGTACACTAACACAAGTATTACTGGCAACATGCAACAATCCTTTACTAAACACAAGGTTCTTCAAAGAAAATTAATGCCATGGTTGCTTGAATACTACTGTTATGTCTTGGGTTCTGTATCCTGGGTCTGTGGACAAGTTCGTCTCCGCGGCCAAGACAGTGTGGACTAAGGAGGTAAGATGTGCCTAGTCGTTTGAGGAAGCAATTTCTGTCTGCAGTTGGGGTAATATGGTGGTAAGGGACTTCGCTTACCCATTCAAAGTCGAAGTAGGAGTATGTTTTCTCCTCATCATAGTCGCCCGACAGCCGTT
>NW_017802503.1:322707-371106 GCF_001625305.1 Branchiostoma belcheri
AAACTCGTGATCAGTGCTGGGCCGATTTTAAGTGCGGGGAGGGGCATCCTTTGACGTCGTCCTTCGGTTCGACGAACTACCCTTCCGTGAAGCCCACCGGGCCGAGAATAGGTGAGTTTTTTTATTCTTGACTATAATTCTTGACATTCACAACTGAACCTGCTGCTGTCTTCGGCGAATTCGGCAACCGCGTCGTGATTCTTTTAAGCATACGAAGTTGTATGCGCCTTGAAGTTGTAGGCTTTTCCCCCTGGACGTGACTCGCGGAAACGCCTTGAAAACCGGCAGTTACCGGCAGTCTAACCTCAACCAAGAAACGTCTGTCATCTTTGCCGTCCAATAAGATATAAAATCTCCACTTACGGCCCGGGTAAACTCATTTTTTTTAGCTACGTAGCGGGATTCGACACTCGCGCTCGCTGTGTCGCGGGGCGACGCGGTTTTGTTTATCTCTCAAAATGGCGGATATTACCCATCATGCATTTCGCGCCGGTAATGGCGAATAGGCTTATTGTAATGCCTGCACAACTTTTGGCCCAAGGGCTACAGAAATGGAGATGGGTGCCACCCTAAGCACCATACCAGTATACTTTGACATTGAGAGCAATAATACAAGACATTGTCTAAGGCATATTCCAGTATTTATCCAACAACATTAGTTAACGTTAAGAGCTGTTGAAAGTTTGATTAAGTATAACATAATATCCAATCATAACGTCCATTCAGATGACAACAATCCTATGATTGGTAAATGTGTATTTACTGCCTGTATTATGTAGGAGTTGCTGAGATTCCCTCGCCTCCATGACAGAACTGTGGAAGTCGTCACAAACCTGCTCAGAAAAAGGCTGCCCGTCACTAACTCCATGGTAGGTATCATAATGGCATTCTATAACATCATGAATGTAAATAGTAATTTTCCAGCCAACATTCCTAATTTTGCACGCATTTAAGCAAGACCTGAGTGTGTAGTGTATGTAGAGATGTGAATGTCATGTCATATCTGGACTGAACTATATAGTAATTTACAATTGTCTGATGAGTGAGTAATTGCATATGCTAGTATTTAAGACAACAATTTCATTAAAATCCTTGTGCTGACTTTTTGTGAAGAAAAATGCAACATATAACAAATTTGTGTTATGACTGCATTCAGTTTGATTGCCTTCATATACATGTAGATCTGCCTGTATTATTACTTCCTTACTTAATAGTTGATAAAATTGCAAACATTTACGCCATAAAACATCCATTTCTAACTTTTATTTCTTGACACCTTCAGAACATGTTAGCTACTAAAATAACTTGTTTTTTTGTGTGTGTGTTGAATTTACACAAATCCTTTCCCCCAAGCCTTAAAATAACCAACTACTAGATGTCTGACAGTCATCATTCCGAGTGGCTGGCCTGCCTGACATGTGTTGCCCCGATTATAAGCCGCCACTGCCCCACACAAGCACACAGTGTGCCAATCTGTTTACAGGTTGAGAACCTGGTAGGTATCGAGCTGTCTTACATCAACACCAAACACCCCGACTTCGCCGACGCCAGCCTGATATCCGCCCTCGTCAGCAGCCAGGAGGTACGACGCATGTTACACACGGTTTAAACACCAGTTTCTCTCTTGTCTTCTCGCCCCCCTCCCACACCCCAGGTTGAGAACATAGTACAAATAGAGCTTGCATACGTCAACACCAAACATCCCGACTTTGCTGACGCCAGCCTGGTCTCAGCGCTGGTTAACTCCAAAGAGGTACGGTCTCTGCTTGGTGTTCTTTGGTCTCCTGTTGGCGTTTAGATTTACTAACTTTTATCTGCACTGCTTTAGTGATGGATTTAACAAGAGTTTATGATAGTAAAATGTTGAACATTATTCCAACACAAGGTTTCACAGAGATCAAATTTTCAATGACCACTGTCTGATAATGAATGACCAATCACTTCAGAACGTGATCTCTTGAGAGTTACGGTTACAAACATGTTGAAGTGATGATGAAGGCGACAGTGGTTGCTAAAAATTTGATCTCTGTGAAATCTTGAGTTAGTTCAACATTTTACTTTGATTATTACCAACACAGATGAACTTTCGTGATAATAAGAGTTTATGATATAGATAAACATAACACTCATACCTGTAATGCTGAGACTCTAGCCAGGCATTGCTCATGATTGTGAAAATTTACTCAATCTCTACAATTCACAGCTAATTCACTGTAAGTCTGTGTTGAAGGAAGAAATGAGAAGTCCAGTGTTACATGTGGTTAATGTTGTTCTGTTGTTAACAGGAACTCCGTAAGCAGCAGCGGAACCGATCAGTCGGTCCAGGTGACCACGGTTTCCACTCCGTGCAGGCGGGGGACAGCAAAGCTGTGAAGGTAGGACTACAGGACGGTAGCTAACATCATATAATACCAGGGCTCAAAATTCACTTTTGGGAATAGGTGCACTGGTTCACCCAGCCCAAGAAATTGGGTGCACAGGAATTTTTTTTTTGTCACAGAAAAATAATCTTGTACAACTGTTACAAAAACTTTACATTTAGATGTCAAGAATATACTGTATACTAGTATACATTAGATATACATTAGATATCTTTACATACATGTATGTAAGCCTACGAAAATATTTGGGTGCACAGCTCCAATTTTGGGTACACCAAGTTGCACATGCACCCAGTATTTCGAGCCCTGTTAGTTTAATACATAACTGTCAATAGTCTCAGAGTCACTCTCACTGTGTCTGTGTGCATGACTGGTCTTGTACATCTTACTGCTTGTCTGTGTTGTGACTCAGGCTGTCCTGTTGTCATGCTATTGTCGTCATGAAACAATCATCTTTACGTTCTGTGCGCCCCTCCACCCCCCAACATGGCAGTTATGTTTTTTTTAGACAATCATTTTCAAGGAGGGGCACTGACTCAGAAATTTTTTCATGATTTAAGATGGGCAGCAAATTTGTGGCATTCCAACATGATAATATCATGATGCAAGAGAAAGACAAAATATATTTGAATAGTGTTTTTGTTCTTGAAATGGCAGCCATAATTGTATTTTGAATTAAGATCAAACTGCCAGACCAGCATGGTTGTATGCATGTCAAGTTGTCAACAAATACATGTATTAAGTTCCTAAACACTGTAACAAAAAGTACTTATATAATTATATATTAACCTAACTCCTCTTGTACTAATCTTTCCTAACATCGCTGTCACCAAGTCCTAAGTTTCCTTACGATTGTCTGTTCTTTTGCTAACTTCACAATGCTGCACCTTTTTGTAGCCTAGCAAGGTAGATTTCAAACCGACTGAATTTTCCGTTCACGCTGCTTGATTGTCTGGGTCGGTCAGACTCAGTCGAAGATTCTGACCAAAGTGGGTCTGAACCAGGAGAACTGGAGCGCGCCCGTGTCCCCCGTACCTACGGTTAGTCGTGTAGATTTCCTAGCCGTGTACGTGTGGTTTCTGGCAGCTGTGAGTGCTTTCTTTTTCCCAGTCCGTGACATGATGACAGGAGAGATTAAATAAAATATTATATGCAGCATTTTCTTTGCGAACCTTCATCGGGGCTGAGGGATTTGTTAAACAATGTTGAATTAGCCTGAGACCAGTAAAATCTTTCATATTTTCACTGTATAGAAGTTACCTTAAGGTGATGGTTTATTGTATTTTTCTCATGTCTCTATTTTTCTCAACACTCTATACATGTATTTTCAGATTGTTTAAGCTAATGTTTATGCTTTTTCTTTTAAAAGCTATACATGCAGGTTAATCATTTCCACATATTCCTTCTACAAATGGACTAGGTTAAAATAACAAAAATTCTATTAAAATTTTCCATTTTAAAAATTTAAGAAGTTTTATTACATAGAAAACAATTTTTCCATTCAAAAGTCACAGTAAAAGCTTCCAGATCTTTTTATCTTGTGGTAAACTTGATAATACATCTTCTCTCTACTTCACAACGCATGTTGCGAAGAGTTCTTCTCTCTCTCATGGTTTGTTTTCTTCCCTGTTTGATGCCCTGAGGACCGGGAACAACTGTCCCTCCACCTCAAGGTGCTTCAGACTGTAGTATATACAGTTGGTTTTACTGTTCAAGCCCCTCCCATGTCCAACCACGTCTCATTCCTCTTCAGACCACAGCCTGATCGTCTCCCTCAATGTTTTCTTGTTAACGCATTTGAGCTAAGGAATTTGTAATGAGTTTATACAGATTCACACATGGAAGAAATTCATAGTTGTTGGCTGTAGAAGGTTCTCAATTGTCTGAGAGGATCATATGACAGACAAGTCATCTTTCCAGATATTTTCATCGTCCCATTCAATACATTGAATTTTTAATCCTTAATAAGTTTTCCAGAGATAAAATTGAAGTAAAATGATATTCTCAGCCAAAGATTTTCAGCTTGGTCACATAGTTGAATTCCAAATTAAAAGTAAACAGTCTGCTATACGTTTTTGTTGGCGAATTTCTATGGAGAGAGAACAAAATTGTTGAGGTGTGAAGTCAAAGGGCCTTGGAATTCTGTTTCTGTTTTCCTTTAGATACAAATGAAGGATTTAGACTACTGACTGATAGTTCAAACTGTTGGTAGAGAATCTTGTGTTGGTTGTTTGTTCATCTACAGTCTTCACCAGACAGTATAACTGGTCCATCCCACATGAGATCATCACCCAGGACATCCACAGGCCCCAGGGTGAATCATCTCATACCCCCCTCCCAGCACATCGGCAGAACGTACTGCGCCTGCGCAGAACTCCGCATTTTCGCATTTTTCGTTGGGTTTTTGGTCAATGTTGCATCAGAATTTTTCCCGTTGCAGAGGATATTCTGTTCGAAACAAAATTTGGAAACTTCTGTCGAAATGCTAACCTTATATGAGCGAATACAAGCTTATATGAGACATTCTGCCAAAATGCTATGTACAATACATTACGGGTTTCGCGCAGGTGCAGTACGTTCTGCCGACGTGCTTACAGGCCCCAGGGTGAATCATCTCATACCCCCCTCCCCCTCCCTCTGTCTCTGCTTTCCGTGTTTCCATCTCTCACATCTGCTTTTCAACAACCCCTGTCTCTATACTAGATTAGTCGTGGTTCTCTCCTGTTTGTGGTTAAATGCCAAAACGTACGTGTGAAAAAATAAAAGTCTATCTGTACTGGTAACTGCTGGCTGCTTCAAAACTATTGGAAAATTAATATCTGCTGTTTGTAAAAGATAGCAAAAGTCGTTATGTGTAGTTTGTCTCATAGGAGTCCAGTGCATAGCATTCATTGCTTTACATCTATTGTGTTGAATGTGTTAACATTTGTGTAGGTGTGGGTGGTTAGCTTTGTTCTCTAGTTGAAGTATATATCCCAAACATGATGCTTGGCCAAAGAATAGTCATATATGGAATTCAATGCCTTACGACGAGGCATTTTTTGTTTCTCCTGTAGATTGTCTACCCAACTTTGCTATATAATACATAGTGAACTTTCTCATAGTATTTATAGTATGAAAGATTTTTTGTACTGTGCAGACATTCCACCATGCTACTTAGCATGTACATCTAACCACGAACTCTAACCTTTAACCCTAACTCAGCCTCCGCCCGGCCCGGCCATGCAGCCCCACGAACCGTCGCACGGCGTCGCAAACGCGGAGGACAAGGTCCTCGGGGCGAGCGCGTGGAAACTGAATAACTGGCTCCGGGGGTCCAACCAGTCCTCGGAGAACACGCCTGCCGGCACGCCCCCCCAGCAGAACTCACCCGTCCACTCACCCAAGACCTCCGTCACCGCTAGCAGTCTGCATGGGGTTAACCTGCTCGATACTGTAAGCCTTTTAACATAATCTGCACTGAAAGCATGTTGAAAGAACGTACTGCGCCTGCACAAAACCAAACCTGACTGAACCTGGCTTTTTGCCAGCTCCCTAGTTAGTCTTGGGTGGCGGACTGTATAGGGAGCCTGACAAAGAGCTTGGGCTTCACAGGCTACGGAAAACCCTGATTTTTGGCAGTTTTCGTTGGATTTTTGGTCGATGTTGCATCAGAATTTTGTCTATTGCATAGGATATCTTTTCCAATACAACATTTTGAAACTACAGACGGGATGTTAACCTTATATGTGCAAGTACAACCTTATATGAGATGTTCTGCTGAAGTGCTATGCACAATACATTACGGGTTTTGCGCAGGTGCAGTACGTTCTGCCGACATGCTTACACTAAACATCTAGAGGACTAGAGTAAAACTAGCCTCACGTTTGGCTTCCTTACAGGAGGTTGCTGTTGGCAAGAGCATGCTGGAAAATTTGTGGGTGTCTCCGGTAAGCAAAATTTCGCCTTTTTGTTTTATGCAACTTGGAAAAAAGCGTTGCAGATTTCGAATACATTTTCTGAAGAACACTAACTCACTCACTATCCGGTTTATCGTCTGTTGTTCCCCGATTTCCGAGGGCTAGATGAAAATCATGCAAATACATGTACATTGTACTGTATACATTTGACAATATGCAATCATTAATTTTTGCACTGTTAAAAAATTGCACTACAAGTACAACTTGCATGGTACAGAAAGAGTTTGACAGAATTAACGAATTTAAAAAAAACTAAACCATCTGAACTGTTGCAGCTGATGAGTATGACAGAATGAATGAAAAACTTTTGAATGAAAAACTGTTTTTTAAACCACCATTCTGCACTGTTGCAGCTAATCAAGTTACAAGCATGCTCTTGTCTTCCAACTTGTCAGGATCTTACCACAAGCCCAACTGGTGCTTTATCATCCATAAAGGACTAGTACTCCCTGGGCATTGTGGGAAGGTTATCCTGCTTCTGTGACTCAGAGGTTGAAGTACACAAAATCCAGCACTCTCCACACTGAGATATCTGTTTGACACAACAGCTTGGACTAAAGATTAAAAGTAGCAAATGAAACTATTTATGGATAAAAGTAGCAAAGTAGCAATCAATTCTGATACACATTGAATCCATGACTGCTACATGCACTGTATTCATGCATATCTGATCTTGATCAACATTAACAGACTGAGTATGAAATTTTCTGGATTTTCTTTGTTGGACAGTTGTGTTCAGGAGAGTGCTGCATGTATTGTTCTTCAACACTGTCCTCCTACATACAACATGAGGACAGAATAACCCCCTCTCTTACAGCAAAATGAGCCGGAAGACTCCCCCTCTAAGGTAGCTAGTGGCATTGCTGCGGCAGCCAAGGTGGCAGCGAGAACAGTAAGTCTGCAGAACTCCTGCAGCAAAGATTCTCACACATTGTCTCTACCTGCATGGGGAAAATGACATCCAAACTACATGTAATCTCCAAGCAGATCCCTTTCGGTGGCAAGACAGTACTACTAGTATCCATTAGCCAGAGAAGTTTGTACGAATGGACAGGATCCAGGACTCTGTCCAATGGACACTGCCGTGCTACCATATGATCTGCTTGGAGATGAATCCAAACTCCTTTACCAGCTTGTCTGAAAGCATTGCAATGTTTTTCTTTGGATTGTGTTTGTCTATTGTTTGCTCTTGAATTGGATGTTTGTGTCTTGTTTTGTATGTCCTCAAATTGATCTAATGTCTGTATCATCTGTATATGATGAAGGTTTGAAATTCCAAATTATATAGTCTGGCTGCATCTTTGTTTCTTTGTTTTTCTTTACTTCTGTTTGTACAAGTCAGGACCCTGCATCAGGACAGTTTGTGGTATGGTTAGAGGCAACACACACTGGGCACATGTTTTCAACTGGCCTTTTCAGTGATATGGTACTTACGTCAAATAACTACCCCATGGCCATGTTATGATGCTTTGACATCACATTTTATGAGGCTTTTAACCTTCTCCCTGCTACTAGCCATTTGGTGCCAAATTTCTATTGGGTGAGTAATAGGCAGAATGTTAAAGCTGCAAGTCCTAAATTGCAAGGCTATAGCTTCTCTGGATGTCCCCTCATGCAGTATCTATGATTCTAAGTTCAACTTAACTTTTGCAGATATTACAGAAACTTGGCTATGCCCCATAGTTTCTTGTCTCAGCCAGTTGACCATGTGCTCAGTGTAAGCTGTTGTTACAGCCTGGTTACTAACCGGCACTGTTGTGAAGATGTGAATGTCCCGCCCCCTCTGTTGTCCAGTTTCAGCATGTTTTGCCATTTGTGTTTCGCTACCAGAACCACCAGGTTCCCCTCCCATATGTACAGGTACGACAAGCTGACTGCAGGACTGACTAACTCCTCTAGGGGGCAGTTTTGAATGCTGGAATAACCTAGTAGGATATAGTGTTGTTAGCTTCATATTCGGGAGGTTATGGGTTCAAACCCCAGTGGGGTATACCAAAGACTTCCCAAATGGTACATACTGCTTTCTCTGCTTAGCTAGATGTTGGTAAAACAAGAAAAAAAACATAGAAAAACCACACATAGAAGACAACCAACAGTTGCACCAACAGACTGCACATGACAAAATACCATGCAAAACTGATATGGATGCTATGACATTTTAGGCTTGTAAATACCTGACTTCTTTCAGAATGTGTATTTAAGGACGAAGCTTTCAATGTGGAGATGTGGTGAGATGTGGTGATTGCTCCCTACCGCATTTGTGTCATTAACTTGTAAATTATGTAATTTTTAAACTATTAGTGTTGTTTAACGTCAATTTTATAAACTGTAAAAACAACTCAATTCAGACTGTCGTCTGCTAGTTGTTTGAATAAAGATTGATTGATTGATTGTGAGATGCTACTGAGTCCTTAATGCTACTGTTACATACACTTTTCATGCAACTTTCATTCAGTTACAAATGCAGTGTTCTAACCATGATACAGCACTCTGTCATGAGTAAGTTCTGTAGAACTAACACGGCCATGTTGTCTCCTACAGGCAACCCCCATCTCTCGCAAGCTTAGTCCCAGGGAACAGAGAGACTGTGAGGTCATAGGTAAGTCAAGTCATATAAGAAAACAGCAAATTATAGACACTTTGAATGTCTTTACACTGTTTTTAAACTGAAACCTTTTGGTTAGATTTAACTAGTCAAGCACTGCCTGTCAGTAGTTAAAGGGTCTTTTTTTCTCTTGTTTCAGAACGTCTCATCAAGTCCTACTTCCTGATTGTAAGGAAAAACATCCAAGATAGGTATGTATGATAATTCTGATCAGTATTTTCATATCAGAAAAGAAGTATCATCAGCAAAGAGTTGATATAAGACAAATCTTGATTGTGAAGCCTCACTCAGGAAACAATAGTTTATTCTTTAGCTTGCCCAAGGATTACTTTATGTGAAATTTTTTTTTGGTTTCATAACATTATGGCTTCTAATCCTACAAGACAAGTAGTTATATATGAAGATTTGTATCCCTGGCCAGTAGATGTAGTATAAGTTGTGAAGAAGGTTGTGTTGGATAATGATTCTACTACCCTTATCCTGATGTACCTAGTTTGATAATTTACCCCGATCCTTGATGACGTTGGGTCGAGTGGCATAACTGTAGAGTGTTCGGCCCAGACCCAAGAAGTCCCGGGTTCAAATACTGTCCGATGCCACCGATCTTGTACCCTTGGGAAAGGTAATTTACACTTTCCTCACTCCACCCAGGTGTAAAATGGGTACCTGACTTTGGTAGGGGAGGTACAAGGCAGTGGAAGGAAAGGATATGGGGTCCGCCTTCCAATACCGTGTCCTAGACATAGTGGATAACAACCCACTGCCTCTACAACCTTGAGAAAGGCTTCAGAACCTTTACCATTACCTTTTTATGCCCGCAGTGTCCCGAAGGCCATCATGCACTTCCTGGTGAACTTTGTGAAGGATAACCTGCAGAGTGAGCTGGTAAGCCAGCTGTACAAGACTGACTTCTTCACAGACCTGCTGCAGGAGTCCGACCAGATCGGCACACGGAGGAAGGAGGCAGCAGAAATGCTCAAGGTTAGTCATGCTTCTTTAACTTTCTTAAGAAATAAGTGAGTTGGTGAGCCAGCTGTACAAGACTGACTTCTTCACAGACCTGCTGCAGGAGTCTGATCAGATCGGCACACGGAGGAAGGAGGCTGCAGAGATGCTCAAGGTTAGTCATACTTCTTTAACTTTCTTAAGAAATAAGTGAGCTGGTGAGCCAGCTGTACAAGACTGACTTCTTCACAGACCTGCTGCAGGAGTCCGACCAGATCGGAACGCGAAGGAAGGAGGCTGCAGAGATGCTCAAGGTTAGTCATGGTTCTTCAGTTTTCTTAAGAAATAAGAGAGCTGGTGAGCCAGCTGTACAAGACTGACTTCTTCACAGACCTGCTGCAGGAGTCTGATCAGATCGAAACGCGGAGGAAGGAGGCAGCAGAGATGCTCAAGGTTAGTCATGCTTCTTTAACTTTGTTAGGAAATATTTCTAACTTAGAACTGCAATAGAAATTGTCATATGTAACAGGTATACAGTATAGAGCCTCTTCACTACTCATGTTCTGACTTCCACTTCAAACTTTTGACCTTTTCCCTGCTGAGGTGGCCTTGCATTGGTCACAAGGTACAACCAGCAGGGTGAAGGTTAAGGGAAAGCATGGTGATCCAGTCAACTGTTTTCTCTATGCCAAAAAAACAGTCACTCAAGCAACTGGATATGATTTTGGAAACAGTCAGACGTTTCAGGTAGCATCCACTACCATTCGTCAGTGACACTAGAGACTTATGCAGAAAGGCAGGTTTATAAGCAAGAACTATTGATTGGTGTGCAAATAAGTGAAGACAATTTTTGGGAAGTCTTTGGACTTTCTGACAAGTCTCTTGTGTCACTGACGAAAGGTAGTGAATGCTACCTGAAAACGTCTGACCGTTTCCAAAATCATATCCAGTTGCTTGAGTAACTGATTTTTTTAGCTAATCTTATTACCTGGATGTCTAACCTTCACTGACATAACTGTTTTCTTCAGGCTCTTCAGAAAGCTGGCCACATCATCAGCGAAATCAGGGAAACCCACGTGTGGTAACCCACGTTTGGTAACCATGACAACCACGTCTGGTAACCATGCCAACCATGGCTGGGTCATGGGCAACAGCCGGCAACTACTAACTACGATATAGCAAAGAAGGGGACGTCCAACATTGGCAGTATTAGTCATACAACACTGTGATATACACATTATAACTCTTACGTACAAGTAGTTCAAGGAAAGGATGGATATGGTCAGTAATTACAGAATCAAGTTGTAGTGTAGTGTTCTTTGTACCAAAGCCTGTACATGCCAATTTCAATTAACTGATATTATAATAGAACTGGTTTAAGTATACAAATTACAGTTACTGAGGAATTCATGGTCAATGTAAGCCATCGTAGATACATGATTGTGTATTGTAACTACAAAATACAGGCATGACAGTTGGAGTACTTGACTGTATATTCGTTGTCTGTTACAGCATCTACAGGAGACTACACGGGTGATTATTCAATGCTTGTAAACATGCTGTTTTAAGAGCCGCTCTAGCTATGGGTTTGATGTGACGCAAGTTCTTAAAAATGCAATTTCTTTCCCCAACCATTCTTTGTACTTAAAACAGGCCAAATCATTTTGACTTTTTGTGCCCCTGCATAGAATGTCTTCTTTTTGCCCCTGTGGATTTTGAATTTTTAAAAGTGGACTAGTCCTAATGGCTGTATCGGTGGGCCTAAGAGCCATGAGTCCATGTTGTTGTTGAACTGATGCTGCTGTGGTCTCAATTTGCCTGCAAACATTGGTGTCTGGGAGCACATCTGAGTGATAGAGCTGTAAAAATGGTGTCATGGTCAGCTCATTAAATTATTCCTCAGCTTTTTTATTATCGAAGTCTAGGTAAGAGCAATCCTGAATGCGGTTCCGTTGTCTATTGTCACAAATTTATTATAACTGCACGTTCATATGTAGTTGTTGCAGTGGAAAGCGTTAACTTGCAAGATATCGTCTTGATGACTACATCTTCGGGTGTGCAAAACTTGTGAGAGAAACATAATATAGTTAGTTGAACGAAAATGGAATAAATTATACAAAGAGATTTCTTGCTTACAGTGTTCAATTACGTTGCCCCCACCTAACACCTAATATACCAAATGTCAAAGTTTTCATACCTATGAAATTGATAGATATTAAGTGTTAAATGTACATATGATGGTCTCATTTCCTTTAAGGTTTTCCATGAAAGTGGCCATGTAAATTTTGTGACGTGACGTTCTTGTGTGTTCATCTGTCTGTAAAAGTGTGCTGTATGATGTCATCATGATAGAGATAATATGTAAACTCATCATCGTATTCAGTGTCATGAGATATGTTTAAAGTGAAATGTTTTGTCCGTAACTGGAGTTTAAAACATGGCAGGTTTCGCTGGACTTGGCAATGGGGCACACAGCTGGCTATACCGAAATCTTTGTTTTACATGTTGAAATATCCGTGAATAGTTTCATCAAGTTGGTAAGACACTAAGTAAAGAGACTCTTTTTTACACAACCAAGTCTTTTTACTCTTTCGTGAACCGTCTGTCACCTTCCTCAGGGCAATTCTGATGTGAACCAGTCAGAACTGCCCTGAGGAAGGTGACAGACGGTCACCAAAACGTCGGCTGAATAAAAGACTTGGTTGTGTGAAAATAGTCTCTTTACTCAATGTTGAAATATCACCATGAACTAAACGATAACAACAGCAAGACAACCAAACTCAGGTTCCAGAAAGAGTTAGTGGCAAATACAAAACCTGCTACAGCCATTATCTACTAAAAGCTGAATGAAATGTACCATGTTTTGAAAACTCCAGCTATGGACACTAGGGTGGTGCTTCGATCAGTATCTCTGGCACCACAGATTTTTTTGGCAAAGCCTAAGGGGCAGAGCCTTTCCCAGTTGTTCTATGCAGCTATGAAGACAGGATGAGCCAATGTGATCAAGGATAACTACGCTTTCCAATCAAGGATCAAAATTTGTCAGAAAGAAGCATCCATCGAAAGTAGGGCTAGAAAACATGGAATCTGTGAAATATTACATGTAACATGAGACCTGGGTGAATACTTGGTACTTAAGACGTAAGTCGTAACCACCTTTCAAGTGTAATGTGTTATCGACTTTATGGTTTTTTTAAAGTGAGACAACAGCAAGAGTTTTCAAAATGTGATGTGTGAAAGTTTAACTCTTTGAATCAGACAGGAGGTCTCTTCTGTGGTAACCCGTATCTGCTGCTGAACGAATCTGGGACTACATATATGTAACAAGGGTCATAGTTCATATGTAAATCTGGATGTTACATTTCATTTTGAAGTACAAGTGTAGTTAAGTAGTGATGATGATGATGAGTACTAGTACTGTAGTTAAATGTCAGTATATGTAGAATTTCTTTTCAAAGAAAAAAAATGAATGAAGACTTAAAAATAAAGGAGCATACGAAATTACAAAAGTGAGTATTTTTATTGCAGTTTGATGATAACCATGCAAAGGTAACATTTGAATTGGATAGACATGTAGTCTGTGACACATATATTAAGCATATCATCCCATACAACTGTTATACATGTATTTGTTTTGCATAACCAGTAAACCGCCTTTCTAGGCGTAACACACCAGTTTTCTACATGTAAGGACAAGCTGTGTAAAACCAGACTAAGGTTTGAACCACTCACACCAGGAAGGACCCCTACTCTTGAAAAGTGTGGTGGGTTGTTATGGATACAGACATTGTCTTGGGACACACACACAGCAGTCCACTCCACTGATGGTACTACACCTCACACAATGGCAAAGTCAATGGCAGTTAAAAGATCAAATGCCACCAAAGTTATCTGGCCTCTGACCTAATTCAATCCTTCTGTATCTGTATAGCTGGTATAACACACCATCTAGGCTACAGGCAAAAAAAAATGCTTCACCTTGATGTACCTCTATCACACTTCCAGGGGTTTTAGAATTGCTGAAGAACTCATACATTGTAGCTCACATGTAGATGTTAGAGACATTAGAGAGTGAGGCCTTGCCAGTGTTAACCCACTGGATAGGGCTGCCTGGAGGAGCGGTGTGAAGACCAGTACTACTAGCCGACTGCTGCTGACCCCTGTGACAGGGACAACGGCAGCAGTATAATCAAATCCTGGATAGTGAGTGTGGGTGAGTGAGATAATGAATCTTCACACTACAGTCACTATATCCATGGTGAGGAGTGCAATGCTGGCATTACTGGAACCCATGGACGAACATCCACTGTCATCTGCGACCTGAGCCACCTTGTACCCCCTGTGAGTCTTGCCTGGCTCAACTGGAAAATAACAATGGGATATGAGCAAGTCATTCTCTGAGTCAATCTCACATGTTCTTTACACATACACCTACAAGGTACATGTATGATATACATTGTGCGTGTGTGTGTCAGTGTGTATGTGTGTGTGTAGTTGGTTTGTGTGTGTGTGTCTGTGCGTGTGTGTGTGTGTGTGTGTGTTGACATGAATCAAATGAATGGAACCACAAACAAAAAGGAAGAATTAGATTTTTAGCTTTGAATGTTAGAGCAGTAACGTTATATGTTTGTGACTTTTGGCACTTTCAAGAAGTTTAGTTAATGTTATGCCATAAGCTTACCTTCTGGAAACCGCCTTTCCTTCTGTCCGTGACCACAGCATCTACAGACGCCCCAGCCCGGACCATACTTGACCCACACAGCTACTCCCACTAGTCCGGCGGTCAGGCAAACAGCAACACTCGTCAGGACGGCGGCCAGGACCGGGGGAGTGTCGGACTTCAAGCCATCAGGTGCCTCTGTATGTCGGGGAAAAGAAAATGATCCAGTCATCAGATAACCTACATGTTTGTATGTAATAAAAACGAAAGCGAAACCAAAGCATTACAGATAAAGCCGCATATAGTTCGTGGGACCAAGCTGTGGTACCTTACGTACCTGTTCTTGGGCATTCTCGGCAGAGAGGGGTGTCCGGATGCGTCTCGCACACCGCACAGTCCACACACTTTCCTAGGAAATCGTCCCACGCGTACCCGTTCTCACAAGTCGTGTGAGGAAGGGTATTGCCATCGTTGGTTGAGGGCACTACAGAGACTTTCTGTGGACCACTGTTAAGAGCTGACGTAGATTTGCAGGAGGTACACAGAGGCGTCTCGGGGTAAACTTCACAGATCGTACAGCTCTGACAGGCCTTAAGGTGAGAGTCCCAAACTTGGCCTTCAGGACAAGATGGCGAACTTGTGGGGAACCCGGAAGTCAGGTCAACGTTGCATAGCAACGCGCAACAAAATGTCAGCAGTAGGAAAGCCATGTGCCCAACATTATTCGGCACAAAAACTCGATAAAATGCGATTGGTAACTATGTGGGTTGACTTTATATCCTTCTGCTAACGGCATATTCTATTTCTATTTCCGATACGCAATACGTCAAACCTTTAAAGCTTGGACAAAGGATTGTGACTTTGAATCAAGTGACTATGAATCATATGTAAGACTTGAACAACATGTTTTCGTGTCTTGCGCTGATTGGTGAAAATGATCTCTCATGGTCATGAGCAAGAAAGAAGGTCATCTCGAACAGGTTTAGCTCACTGAAAATCCCCTAGTATGATGACAGACGCTATGTACAGTATACGGGAAATTCCGCCTTAGGTGTTTTCGACAGGAAGAAACAAACAGTGGACCACAGCTGAACGTTCCGTCAGAAAGACTGCAACCCTTTCCAGTAGCGTACATGTCGGACACGAATTCCGAGCAGGGCCGATGATCACTGAACTACCGCACACTAGTCTCTACCAGACTAACTACCCTCTACTCTAGCTACGTATACATATAGGAGAATAATTGCCAGGGGAGTTTGGCCGCCTTGGGGTTTGACTGGCCAGAGAAAGAACCAACCTTCCGCGGACTGACTCCCCTGACCAATTTTACTCTCCTTTTTGCCGAATTCTACGATCGATCTGTATTCCCGTATCTGTATTCCTGTATTTTCACCTGGTGGAGGCTATCCGCACACTACTTCTTAACAGAAGGCTCCAGAATGTTCTTGAAAGAAACCCACAGTTTGTGTATAAAACATAAAAGATTAAAACCGTACGCGACGAAAATGTAAACCCGAATAAGATTCATCCATTCCTTTAACACAGATCGCCAGTTCCAAGGATTCGTTGAACGTACATAAAAAGGCACTATGCCATGTCAAAACGACATGTATCTTTGTTACGTTTTGTCTGACCGTTACGTCTCCCGTCATGACCTCAATGACAAGCGGGCATTTTTGTTTTCGTTTTTTTGTGTTTTCATCAATAAGGAAAGGTTGAAACATGCAAGCAAGCAAACAAAAATAGAATAAAGGTAGATGGATCAAACAAAGCCTTAATAATTATAACATTTTATAGAAGCAACAAAAGTTTACACTGCATTCTTTAGGATTCAGGTCCTGATATCTGTAATAAATACATGTACATGAAATAGTTGACTAATGAAAAATCAGTACAACAAAGTCTACACTTTAGGTTCAACATTACAGATAGATACGCTTTGCAAAAGCTAATAAGTTACACTGTTAACCTTGTAAATTCTTCAGGTATATATCTCATGAAAAACTTGTCTCATGAAAAACATAAATATCAATGTATAATGGAAAGCATACTCAATCAAGTAACATGTGACAGTGAAAGTGAAAGTGTGGAACACTTCTTACATCCCTGAACTTGGAAATGACTATCCAACTTTCAAGTACCTAATATTTCATTTTCTTCAAGACAATTAGTAACATTTTCTCGGTTGTAACTCAGCTTTATTTTTCCTTATCCTGTTCTAATATTCTAGGCTCTACTCCAACAATACAATTGTTACAACTTTGTGAGACGCTAACACCAATCTTTAAATCTCTCTCTGCAAAAGAGTTCTGCAACATAGCGTGCTCCATAGTTTTCTTAGTTTGTTGTCCCTGTTTCATTCTCACTGTTGCTGACAGCTGGTTATGCGTAGGTCACATTTCCAAACCGGGGCCCGGCCGGGCTGTTTGTATGAACGAAAAATTAACAATTCATATCAAGAATATACAGAAATAGTGCCCATGATTATAACTGATAACTTTTATGTGTTTTGTTGTCTTTCATATCGTACTTTTCTTTTCGTCCCCAAAAGCTGCCCGGCCGGGGCCCGTGTTGGAATTGTGACCTCAGCATTGCACAAGCTTCCTTCTCAGGCATTCCAGGTTAGGTCGTTTTTTTTTGGGGGGGGGGGATTTTCTGATCAAACGTAGATCGCACGCAATACAAGCTCCGGCCGGCAACCCTACATAGCCATTCCTGGGAAAGAAGGACAGCATTACACGGCGTTGTCCTGAGGCTTGAGGGGCTCCATGACGCAGGTGTCGCTGTCGCTGCGGCTGGAGACCAGAGAAGACCGGCCGCTGTCGTCATGACCTGTGGGCTGGGCGATCCTCTTCCCGTTATTCGTCTCGTCCCCTGGAAAGGGATACAGGGCTCTTTTAGTTTTGGCGATAGTCTGTATCTGTATCAGTATGGCCGGTATAACCGCCTTTCGGCATAACACACCAGCTTCGCAGGCACGCGGCGCGGCGGCAGCTGGCTACAGTGCACCGAACGACTTGTTACACTTAACCCTTGAACATCTAACTCTAAACATTATTTAAAAAGTTATCTAATGATAATTCCTCTACTGTGCTTGGTGACAACGAGTTCCACTCTGCGATAGTTCTAGGAAAGAATGAGCTTTTGCACGCCCCAATCCTTGGTTGATAACTCTGGTACTTGAGGGCATGCCTATATCTTGTTCTTTACTGAGCTGGTGTTAGGTACTGAGTAGGCGATGTTTTGGTTTTTAGTTTTGGCAATGGTCCAATGTGAGTCAACGCGGACGGTCAACAATAGTGGCATTGTATAACTGCGCCCACACCCCAGTTACTAGTAAATACTACATGTATATATGTATGTAGACGTTTTGTAGTCTAAAGCCAAAGACAACATCAAAGAATGACAAAAATTCAGACGTTTTCAAGTAATTAGACCATGAAAATTACTTTTCCGTGACTTTACCTTTATGTTCTTTCTGGCAGCAATGTGGGCATCGTCTGTATCTGACTGGTACACACTTGGCGACGATGGCGGCGGCTAGAAGTACAAGAACGAAGACGCAGAAAAACGGCAGCACGACCGCTACGATGATAACGACTGGGCCAGGGCCATCACTGCGAGGGTGTGCAGGACCTGTAGGCACTAGGAACAAACAAACAAATCACTTGGTTATTCATTTGGAGTGCATTATGGTTTTTTGTTCAGCCTAAAAAAGACAGGGTCTCTTAATGGTACAGTACAAATGCATGTTATATGAACACGAAATTCTACGAATGACGAAAAAATGGCGGACAGCGGACGACTACAACGGCATTAATAATCTCCAAGCAGATGGGGCAAGTGGACTTTATGTTGGCCACCTGTATCCATTTGTGTGCCCACGTGGGATACTAGTATGGGACAATGGATACAGGCGGCCAACATAAAGTGCCCTTGCCCCACCTAATCTGCTTGGAGATTACAACGGCATCATAAACTTTACTTTTGGCTATGCTCTGGAATAGACTCTAGAACTACTAAGTAAATGGTTAGGCGTGTATTTTACTCGAGAAATTTACTGGGTATAGTATGTGCTTAAGTGTGGTAAAAATATCTCACCTGTGGGCGGTACAGTAGGGCACACCTGGCATATATAACTGTCCGGGTGCGTCTCGCAGATCGTGCAGCTCATACAGTTCTCCAGGAACGGATCCCACGCCAGTCCTGCTGGGCAGCGCGGAGAGTCCTGTTGGCTGCTGCATGCTTTACAAATCGGCGTGTCCGGGTGGGTCTCACAGACCTCGCAAGAAACGCAGCCGTTCTGGAAGGAGTCCCAGACCGAACCTTCCGTACATGGCGGCTGCGTTACTTCAGAAGCCGCCAAATCATCGGACGAAGTGGGACTTTCTGGGCATAAGCCACAGTGTGGCGTGTCAGGAAATGTCTTACAGATAAAGCAGGAGACACAGCTTCTTAGCGTGTCGTCCCAGACTTGTCCCTCGCCGCAGAACGTCGCTGGTCCGGCTGTAGGCAACCCGGAAGTGAGAGTGACCTGTATAGTCAGCAAAACATAGAGAACGATCGCGATTACTAGAAATGACGCAGCACGAAATATTCCGCGGTTTTCGTCCATGCTGGCAGAAGGATGACGAAGCAGACTGTACTGTAAGAAAGAATGTGAGGATGTGAACTACGTACTCACCAAGGGGAAAACCAGTGACTCACATATCCTGGGAATACCGGTGACTCATCTTGTCGATTGTTCTCGACCTTTATTCAGTTGATCGCTACAAAACGGACCTGATTTCTGTTAGACAGATTTTCACGTTTTTAACGGCGAAGTGTAAAAGTACATTTATCTGTCTATATCTTTATATACGGAGGAATTCCTAGCTTTTTGAACAGACAGGTTTCGTAACGCATTTCAACGATTTTGGGGGTCTGTAATATGGTGATATTTGCGTTTGGATGCGCGCAGCATACCTGTACACACCTGTGCATACCTGTGGGTTCAGTGTGTAAAGTACACCGTGCGGGGGTAGGATGTGTACTGCTTCATTGAATGGGAAATGACGTTAAACGGGAATTTAAACCATTGCCAACGGAGTGTACCTTACGTAATACCACTTACTTGAAATACACACCTGTGAAAAAGACAACGTGTTATTTTTCGGTGCTACAATGATTGTTTGGGACTGTTATACTTGCAGTATGCGCCAGATCGCAATGGTTGTTCGGGTTCAAGTTTGTTTATCTTACAGTGTTTATCCAAGAAATATTTTGATGTGTCTTGAGGGAAGACAAACACTAACATATATCATAAAGAAGTGGTGTAAAATCACATCGAACCAACTTAAAGTTAAATCAAAGCACTGAGGCAGAAAACACATTTCATTGGCGTTCTCTTTTCTCTGTTGTCTCCCTAAGGTAGTTATTCCAGATTCGCCCTACGACACTTTCATTCGCATTTTGTTTCACACAATGGTAATACGTCGTTTGCTTATGATATAGTCTCTACCAGACTAACTACGTTGGCTAAAGGGAGAATAATTTGCCAGGATAGTTAGCATTTGCCTGCGCAATACAAAACTATTCACAATACAGACGTGAACACAACTCTGTCGTGAAACCACTGAGCATACAGTGGTGTTGACTGAAACGTTTGCTGAAAGAAACTTTATAGGTATTTTATGTAACTGCACATAACAACGTGCTCTGCCTTGTGAAATGCAACAGACCATAGCCCTGTAACCTGTTACGTACTAGCCTCCATAGAATGTCAAAAACTGGGGGTCTTCAGGGTCTTTGGGAGCTTTCATGTGCTATTTTCTGATTGCATATAGACAACATAGCCGGCCCGGTTGAATTACCCCCGCTTTGTTAGAACTGGGCTAATCAGAAAACAGCCGAAGACCACCAAACCCCCAGTTCTATAAGCCTGCTACGGAGGCTATTACGTACCCCCTCTGTGTAAATACCATCTGTTTGCTCTACAGTTCGTGTTTCCTTCTAACCTACATTATATCTGTATCAGAAAAACGATACAGATAAAGGTATACATGTTTACGTATTGCCTTTCGTATCGTCTGTACATTCCGTTATACCTATGCAAGGGGCTGAGCAAAGAAATGTGGGATGTACCATTTTATATGAGGATATTCTGATGCCAATACTACGATTTTTATCAAAAACATTGTGGATATGGTACGGCAATTTGGGACGTAGTTAAACAAAGGCAGATTGTATTCTAAACCCTAGAGTTGCAATTAAAAACGGTTTTTGAGTGCACACACCCCCGTGGTTAGACGGAATGGTTGGGTCTGTCGTGAGGACCTTTTCAAGCCGTATAATAACTTGTAACAGAGAGAATCAACAGGTAGTTGTCGCCCAGTGCGCAGGCTCCACACAATCAACTTTTCAATAAACCGGGGCGGCCCTGGCGACGGTAGCAACTGTGGGGCAGTGAGGATACACAGCTGTGTCTTGAAACTCTATAAACTCAAGACTTTTTGTAGGACACAAAGGCCAGGATTTTCCATTTTAGAGTCTTCCGTTGAAGTGACGTGAGTAGCAGGTGTCATAGATACGCTTGCACAGGTAGGCCGCGTACGCGTACCGGTCACCCCGGAAGTGTCGTGAGCGAAGGATTCGGACAGCAAGATCGTCTGTATGCAGTCGGGGTAGAGTCGCACGATGGGATGCGACAGACAACGACATTCTTGAGGAAGGAATCGTACAAAAAGTTGCAGTAGTTTTTTCCGGGTTTTACCATGACCAGTTACGAGCCTTACGACTACCCCACGTCTGCCGACACGATCCTGGGACGACTGCGACCGAGGACTGCGACCAGTTCCCGAACTAGCAGCGCCCTTTCGCACAGACAGGTAGGGTCTAGTCTCTACCAGACTAACTACGCTGGCTATATGTTTGAGAATATTTGCCAGGGGAGTTTGGCCGCCTTGTAGGTTTGACTGGCCTTCGGAGGGAAAGAAACTATCTCCCCGCGGCCGGACTCCCTTGGCCAAATTTAATGTTACTCTCTCTTTTTTTTTGCCGAGTTCTACTATCCGTATTCCCATAGAAAGACCTGGTAGAGACTAAGGTAGGGTCATTTTCCACTCATTAGCGACAGATAACGAGCATTACGGCCTCGTTACCTTCTGTGAGCCGTAATCCTGCGTTTCCTACCCTCAAACAAATAGGTCACATCGCTCGTAAAAAAGTTTGGGGTCAGCTTAAGTCACCCTTAAACGAACAATAGGTGTAAGTTTCCTAATGGAAATCCCTGCACGAAGGCCTGCATTCCGTATCTAGGCAGCAAAGACAAGTTAAGACTACCGTCTATCGGCCACAGAAACTGCGCTTTTTGTCACCCAGGTGTTAACTCGATAATGTTGCCTGGAAAAACAGAGTCTTGTGTGAAGAGATTTTCTCATGAATCGCGGTCCTAGTATAGTAAAGATCCACTTGCGGCAGGTAAATAGTAAGGCGACAGGTTCGTTTAGAAATTGGACATTTACAAATATAAGTAGAACACTTCACCTGGTCACTTCTGAAGTGCGTCTGTGTGGCAAAGGTTTGTTGTCTCTGCCTTTTTCTGTCTGCTTGTGTATGGATTTTGTCTGCCAAACATTCATGCGTTATAGAAACGACGTAGATTCCTGTACTTTACAGTCTGAGAAACGTTGTTCGTAAAAAAAAAACGGGGTAAAAAGAACACGCAACAATTTGTTGACCAGAACAAACACTACAAAATTCATTGTCGGAATATTTGCGGGCAATTAAACTTGTTTTGTAGTGGTAATTGTTCAAAGGAGCGACGGTAACAAAACGACACTACCAGGCAACAAAGAACACGGTTTCAATTACAAACGGCTCTAATTATAATACATCACTGTTAATAATTACCGATTACTGCCAAAAAGTAGTCTGCAGACGCGCACATTTGGAGATAAAACGTAGAGGACTTCAGATCATTCATTTTACAACCAGGGCTACCAGGAAAATTTATGTGGGCAATTAGGAGCCGGTATGTTATAGGGATCGTATTGTTTGCTGATCAAATTTGCCCAGCCCTTTGTCCACAAGTCGACCCCAGATACTAAAAACATGTTGCACCAGGCTGTGGACCTAAAGGTCAACAATACATTGTTGAACATAGTTCCCCTGCATGGCATTGAAGTGAATTTTTCCCATCCCATTCCCATTTGTAAACTTGAACTTGTACCTTAACGAATATAGTTGTGATTTACAATGTTTAAGGCAAATACACCCTGCCACTTATCACAGACACTGATAAAAAGGTTAAAAGTATGTGGCACAGATAAGAGAGGCATTCCTTACTCATTTCTCTTTGTTAATTATCTACATAATGACCTATTTAGACAGTAAAGGGTCTTTACATGAATTTGGAAAATTAAGTTCAGCAGTGTTGGATGCTTGTCTTTCACAGCTAAACCAATAAATAGAAAATAAAATGTGTTTTTATTGCTATCTTCTTCAAACCTGGTTTGTTTTGTTTGCTCCTTTTGTACGTCAAGTCTGAACTATACAATACTCTGGAACTTCCTTAAGTATAATAAATGAATGAATGAAATACCTTTATTGTATGTTTGAAGCTCTTACAAGCTAAGTACAGGTCACGAATAAGGTGGAAGTAACAAAATTACAGCAATATCTTATCAAAACTGTATATACATTAGTATACTAATGTTAACTACTATGTGCATGCCTTGGACAATTACATGTATTCAATTTGGAAGGGTCATCATCATCATCATCATGCTGACAGGATAGCTTTGACTTAATTACGGAAGCAGTTGTTCTTTCATAAGTCTGAAAATCAACATTGACTTTTGTTGATTTGCTGTTGTTTTTCTCCTATGTTTTTCTGACTATCCCAGGAGAGAGACAGTAACAAAGCCATCGCTGCAGTCGGCGTGGCCAACAGGATAAAGTCAGCCTCGCACCTCAAACCTCGACAGGAAAGGACACCGACCTCTCCCGGCCCCTCAAGTTCACGACTAGCGACCTCACCGACCTCACCTGGAACCTCAAGGTCAAGGCCAAGTACAGGGGTCAAAAGTCAGGTCCAGTACTGGAACAAAGGTCAAAGGTGGCAGACCACAGCATGGGATCACTTCACCTCACCAAGTAAAGAAACTACTGCTAGTAGGAGTACTACTAGTAGTGCTAAGAAGTCTGAAGATGGGACAACAAGGAAAGGTCAAAGGTTAAAGGGTAAGAGGTCAAAGAAGAGGTCATCCCCCAGGGTGCCAAGCCCCACCCACAGCCACGGGTCCTCACCCAGGGGCATCCTGCGGAGATCAAGCTCGGCAAGGTCATCAGGGCGGGGCAGCAGACTGTCTGTCAGAACACCTGAGGAGGAGAAGGAAGGAGAGAAGGAAGAGAAGGAAGAGGATAAACAAGAAGGTAGGGGGCAGCAAAAAAGATGCATTTTAGATATTTGGAAGCAGTGTTCAATTGATTACGAATCATTGTAAGGTCCTTACAGATTCTTAATGACAAAAAGATTCATTTTATTTGCCTCTGAAGAATCCAAAGTCTTTTAGGTAGAAAAGAAGCACATGTACTAAAGCCCACATAAGATCAAATCCTTCCCACACATTCCAGTGTACATATGTATGGGTAGTGCCCATCCCTTTTTGTAAAGCTGCAGGGCAACTTTGCAGGGTTGTGCTCACACTTCAGCTGGGGCTAGTAAGCTGGTAGCAGAGTGTGTTCACCTATCAACTTTCATATAGGTGCTGAGTGCCAAGCTGAGAAAGCAGTACATTCCACTTGATATGTTATAAAAAAAAACCTAGTACATGTATTGGAAGCCATAGTATAGAAATTCTTGTCTCTGACAACAAGTTGATCATCATCCTTCCAGATGCAGAGATTTCTGCTGTGCAGGATGATGGGAGTGACACGGACTGGGTGGTACCCAGGAAGAGGAGGAGCCCCTCCCCCCGCCGTCCCTCCACCTCACACACTCACCACACCTTCTCCGACATCTTAGACATCACAGCCTCCGACGAAGACTTCGACACTGACTTGGAGGAAGACTTTGCCCCACGTGAGTAACCTACATTCTCATTTATCTGCCAGGTTACATATATGACATATAGTAATGTATTGTGCATAGCACTTCAGCAGAACGTCTTGTAACCTCCAGGACACAGGAGTTTTCTTTTACACAACCAAGATAGACTAACCTTGCTGACATTTTGGTGTCTATCAGACATCATCTTTAGAGCTTCTGACTGGAGTTCTGCTTCTCGCCGCTATATGTAGAACTCCAGTCAGAAGCTCTGAGGAAGGTGTCTGATAGACACCAAAACATAAGCACTTAGGTGAGACAATCTTGGTTGCGTAAAAGAAAACTCCTGTATCCTATACTTTACCAACCTGATGAAACTATTTTCAAAAGTGAGTAACCTCCATTCTCATTTATCTGCCAGGTTACATTTTATATCTGCAGTGTTCTAGCTTTCCGTCATTTGACTGAATTTTACTGCTAATGACAGACCAAAAATTTTGCCCACTCCATCATCTTTGACCTTAACCAAATGATCTTTTGTATCTTTCAGCTCCTGAGAAGCCATACGACCCAACAGGAATGCACCTGTATAAAGAGCAGTGTAAAAATGATGGTAAGTGTCCCTGTCCTTGGTACTGAAATCCTGCCTCACTACATGTAATATGATGCTTTCTTTCTTCCCTGATGCGGTTTTGTTTTTGTCTGGTATTTTAGAAGACAAAATAGACAAATTCAAGGTTCAGAAGTGATTTCTCATTCTGGTTCAATCCCAGGTGTGACATGTTTGAGTTGAATATCTTAAAATGAAGTTTCAGGTGCGTTTGAGAGATCTCTAGCACAGCACTGCCTAGGATTACACAATTTAGATATGCATGGGCAAGAATTGTGTTAGAAAATGGCAGCTTTTGTGAACATGCATGGTCTTGACTGTTGCAGGTGTTGTCCCAGCTTCGTACCTGATGAAGCACCTGGGAGATGAGCACCTGGTGATGAGGCATCACTACCTGGGGGAGAGGGGCTGGAGACCACTGGCCGCTGCACTCAGGGTGGGTTTGCTTGTTTGTTAGAGACTTTGTTCATGAAATGCCCAAATCTAGTCTCCAAGCAAATCCTATGGTAGCAAGACAGTATCCATTTGTCAGAGCTGTCACCATTAGCCTCAGCTAAGGTTCCAAATGGTTACAGGGTGGCTACATGTTGTAATAGTTAAAGCTCTGACCAATGGATACTGTCTTGCCACAGTACGATTTGCTTGGAGATTACCTCAAATTGGCCGGCTGGCTGCTTTTTGTTGAGGTCATGATGGAAAAGGTTAGGATCAGACAAGTATGATGTGTATGATGTTTGTTGATTATTCAAAGTACAGTTACTACAATGTTACCGTAAAGTGTACTGTACATACGTTTCATTTGAACAGGCTTAATTATATAACGTGCATCTTGTTTGTACAAGACCCTAAAAGCCCCTATGGCAACTTTAATACTGAACCAACTTTGATATTCAATCATTGCCTGTTCCCCCACAGAAAAATGTCTGTGTGAGGCACCTGGACCTGGTGGATAACCATCTGGGTGTGGAGGGGGCCGTGGCCATCGCTGGGGCGGTCAAGGACAGCTCATACATAGCTGAAATGGTGGGTGGGGAAAATAGTATCTTTTAAAATCATGTTTAAAGTTTTGATCCAACACAGTATAAAGTTCTCTCACCTAGAGCTTTTGACCAGTCACTCTGGTCTTCTTCAGTAGACTGACCCAGTGAAGCTTGTCACGTGGCTTCTTTGAAGTGTGACGTCAACACTGCTATACGACATATCTGGTAGACGATGTCGGCCCCCATATTGGTTTCTTTTAAAATATTTTTTATTGCATTAACTATGATGTTTGAGAGTCATGAAAGCTGGCTCACCCCAATTAGCTAACTAAATATGTTTTTGTTTCAGAATCTATCTGAGAACTTTCTGGGCCATGGTGGAAGTGCCATTGCCAGCATGTTAGAGACCAATTCTGACTTGAAGACACTAATATTGAGAGGTAAGAATTAGTAAAAAATTGCAGTAAAAAGGAATGCTCTTTTTGTGAGTTTCAATCTGTTCTATTGCTTCTGGTATTCCACTTGAATCTTTACAGAAACACAAATTTCTTGTTTTTTATATACATTATTCCCCTGAGAAACTGAATATGCATTTACCTTTTCTCCCGTAGCTAACCAGTTAGGTGACCACGAAGCCAAGACCTTTGCAGAAGCCCTGAAGTCCAACCTGACCATGACAACCCTGGACCTCAGTCAGAACAAGTTTGGAGAGCTAGGAGGCATTTTCCTGGGAGCTGGCATTGTAAGAGCTGCTTGTAAAAAAACAGGTTTTATAAGTACTGCTTGTAAAAGACAGGAAACCATAGCCTCTCTGTTTCTGTGTCTTTTATAATTTATTGGAGCTGGCATTGTAAGATCTGCTTAATAAAACAGGAAACCATTGTAACAACCTCTTATAAATAGATATAAACTCACAAAAAAGGGAAACCATTATAAGATCTGCTTGTAAAAACAAGAAACCATAGCCTCTCTGTTTCTGTGTGTTTTATCATGTTATCATGTTACTCTTGAACTCTACAAGATTTTTCTGTCTCATAGCACTTAATGCAACAACAGATATAATGTGTTGACCTCTTGAATTTCAGGGTGCCAACGGAGGCTTGAACTGTCTGAACCTGAGCTGGAACCATCTGAGATTGAAGGGAGGTGTGGCCATCGCCATGGGGATTAAGGTCAGCATACAAGCATCATTCTTAAAGTTTGGGAGTGTTTTAGTCTCAGACTTAAGATATTATGATAATACACTTCTTTTATGCATTACAATGGATGTTGGGAAAAGTTTTTAATAAGCTTGCCCTTCACATTTTACACAAAACCTGTGTTACATGTTGAAGTCAAACCATTCAGATTTAGTTTTAGACATAGATAATAGTTTTAGACAATTACCTTTTATTATGTAGATTTTGTAGTTATTTTGTACTGTGCTTCAATGTTCTTTTATCCTTGCTATTTGCAATTAGTCTTCTGGTAGGAATTTGCAATAAACTTATCTTGTATTTTATCCAGGTGAACCAGAGTCTAGAAGTTCTGGACCTGTCGTGGAATGGCCTGGGTGATTTGGGAGCCACTGCGTTTGGGAAGGCACTCAGGTTCAACAAGACACTCAGGATGCTGGACCTCAGGTAATGGGAGTTCTGGCATGACATAAAGGAACCTAACAAAGTATCCTGATCATGGTTATTATCTTGCTTAGTTCTGAAACATTCTTGTTCTGTGTTGTACTGCATGAGCTACTTGGAATTGTATAATATTCATATGATCTTTATTCATGACACCAAAACACTAATATTGAAGTTTCCAAGTATTGTTAGGTGATATCTTCAATTTCTGTTACATTGTAAATCAATGAAAATAAATGTTGAGAATATGAGCTGAGAAATTTTATCTAGTAACAGCTTATAGTAAAATGTTTAACTTCAGTGACTTGTACATGAAAGCTAATCCCTGATCTTACTACAGTAAGATGATTGTCTGTCTGTCTGCTACAGTAACAACAGGATCACTGTGGAGGGAGCCAAGAAACTCAGCCTGGGGCTGGCCAAGAACGAAGGGCTGGAAACTCTCATGGTTAGTCATGGTCCAAACAGATAAACAATCATCCCAAAATGCTACTTTTTGTGTAGAAGAAAAAGTCTCTGGCAGCAAAAAAATCTGATATTTATGACCATGATATCTTTGCCAATTTAAACTTGGACTTTGGACATAACATTTTTTGCACGAACCACCCTGTTTTGTTTTGTTTTGCACAGCAAAGTCATAGTTTTGTGAGACTGGCTGACTGACAGTAGTAGTAGTAGTTACTGTAGTAGTAGTAGTAGTTACTGTAGTAGTTGTAGTAGTACTGTAGTAGTAGTAGTCACTGTAGTAGTAGTAGTAGTAGTCACTGTAGTTAGTAGTAGTAGTTGTAGTAGCAACAGCAGCAGCAGCAGCAGCAGTAGTAGTAGTAGTAGTAGTAGTAGTAGTAGTAGTAGTAGTAGTAGTAGTAGTAGTTAGTAGTAGTAGTAGTAGCAGTAGTAGCTGTAGTATCTTCTGTGAAGCTATTAGAGGCTTTAGTTGATATACCTTTGTGTCTAGTTGGGCACCAATGCCATCGGTGATGAGGGAGTGAAGGCCTTGCTGAAGGTTCTGGAGAAGAAGAACACGACCCTGAAGGTCCTGGGACTACAGGTAGGGATTAGTATCTATTGGCTAAGATTTTACACAAACGAGATGTTTTTCACTTAGCGCATGACTGTAATATTAACACATAATTTGGTTAGTTTTCTTAGGTGTTATGCTAAATTACCATAATAATAACTTTATTGCACAACAGTTGTACAGGGTACAAACTATGGCATCTACTAACTAAAGTTAGTACATATCAACTACATATAGCCAGAGGGTGTCGACCAAACAGAAGCTCCATTTGCCATTGGTTATCAGGCCGTAACCTCAAAAGTGGTCGATAATTAGAATAACCGACCACTTTTTGGTCCATACCATTATACAGGGGACAGGGCACTAACTTACTTGTAGTATTTATCTATTGAAAAATTAACTTTTGTGGAGACCACTGTTGCTTTTAAGTGTTCTTTCTTTCCCCAGGACATCACAGTGACTAAGGAGGTGTACAAGTCCATCAGAGAACTGGAGGACATCAGAGGCATCCAGATTATACATGGGGGACTCGGGGGGTACGAGAAGATCAAATATGTGCCTGTAAGTTTTATCCATGTGAAACAGCCTCTTTGTTTTAGATATTTTAAGTAAAACTAAGACTAAAATGTAACGTGCTATCAAATTGCAACATGCAAAATAATGTAACCCAACACAACAGGGTTTCTGCTACACTAGTTACCATAGTGACAGACGTCTGGTCAAGGTCATTGACCTTATGTGTTGGAACAGAATACCGTAGTACCACTACTACTACTAGTAGGCTTGGTGCTATTTAGTAATTAATAGGTTTATACTACCAGTTCCTTAGTAGTAATAACAGAAGAAGAAACAGCAAAAACAATACCTTCTGCGAATGTAAACATGAAAATGAGTTGATCTTGTGCGTAATGTCCCCCCTCCAGCCGCCCAGTGCCATGTCCATCCTGGACACGTTTGTGCAGGAGAACCGGCTGCGGATGATTGACATGTTCTCTCCCCCCCACAGCCTCCCAGTGCCATGTCCATCCTGGACACATTTGTGCAGGAGAACCGGCTGCGGATGATTGACATGTTCCGACAGTTTGACAAGGACCAGAGCGGAGACATCTCAGCCGAGGAGTTCAAGGCCGGCCTCAAGGAGCTGGGGCTGGTGGTGGATGAGGTAGGGGTGCTCTTAAAGCTATAACATGCAATTTCAGGGCAGCAAAACAAAAATATATTCTAGATGAAGAAATCTGCACATTTTCATAATCATTTTCTAATAGAAGCATTTGACAAGCTACGTGAGCAGTCCAAGTCTAAATACAGTTTACGTTAGATTGTTGTTAGATGTTGTGTTATGGCATGTCAGTTCTGAAGACAAAAGCATGGTTGAACTGTCTGATATGTCACACATGTAATTTTACTTCCTCCTTCCATTTGTGTAGGACCAGTTGGATGAGATGATCACCCAGCTTGATACTGACAAGAACGGCAGGATAGACTACCAGTGAGTATATGCTAAGAACTGAACTTGTAAATTTGTGACTGTGTAACTGTAATGTGTTTGCATCTGACTGCAACTGTTTTCAACTGTTTGACTGTATTCTACGTACATACATAAAGTTAAAACCAAACTGGCAACGTCCAGCCTTAACCATTCAGCATGGCAGACTTTATTCTTATGTCACAGTGATGAGCAAAAATCCTGTACATAATAGATACTGGTACACAAAGGAGAGATTTCTGAATCGAACGTACAACTCACATGTACTATTTCCTACATCCCAGAGAGCTGATGACAGGGAGAGTCATCTTCCGCACAGAGCAGAGGTACAAAGCCAGGAAAGCGGCCAGGGCAGAGAGACGGGAGAAAGAACGAGAGCGACACCAGCTACAGGTCCCTATACCGGAGCTCAGGGGTCTCTCACTGTAGCCTCCAAGCAGATCCCTTTCGGCAGCAAGACAGTATCCATTAGCCAGAGGAGTTTGTATCATCAAGCCACCTATGTAGATAATGGACACTGCCTTGCCACCATATGAATTATGATCTGCTTGGAGATTGTCTCACTGTAGTTTCACTCAGCTGCCTACAGTGGAGCTATGGGGTCTCTCACTGTAGCCTCACTCAGCTGACTACACCGGAGCTATGGGGTCTCTCCCTTTAAAGGAGTACTAACCTCCAGAAGGAGGTGCTATATTTCGACAGGCATTTATTTTTGGAAGTGAAAAATGCATATTATTTTACAGTATACAATTAAATGCCCGTTTTGCGCGCAAGTCTTAAAACGCATCGAATCCAAGACAAACTCTCCAAATACCCTCAAAACTATCCCAGAATACACCACGCTACCCCATTGGTGTCTATGTTTTAAACAAAAAGTTGCGTTACAGACCTCATTTCGGGGGCGATAAGAAAAATTCGTACCGTTTTGTGTTCTTTGGTATCTTACCAACCATTGCCCTTCTTGGTGTCCTTATCGCCCCTCATTTATGCCACAAATATTGACGATGAAAAAAACGGCGTAATCTAGTTATCTTTTCCATAAGTGGCGTAATCTAATTATCTGTTCAAGTAATACTTACATGCAAATAAGTTGAGAAAATCAAAACACGCAGCGTGAAACTGGCGCTCACTGTATTCGACATCCTGACATTATAATATCCAAGCCACAGGTCAAGCAAAGTAAAGCAAGTAATTTCTCAATAATCAGCTTGTTAGTGTGCTTGTCTCCTACCATTTTCGCCAAAAAATGTTTATATTGACTTGAAGTGTATGAGTTTTGCGTAAGCCAGAGTTCCCGGATGTATCAATTGTGGTTCAGCATGGGGGAAAATCATATTAATATCACTTTACAAACATGCGCCGCGCAAGCCGTACAAGCGAAATTATGTAAAAAGTCGGCTAGTTATGTATTCATTGCAGCATGATGTATCGGAAAATAGCACTTCCTTCTGGAGGTTAGTACTCCTTTAACTCAGTAGCAACACCGGAGCTATGGGGCCACTCACTGTAACTCAGCAGCCTACACTGGAGCTAAGGGGTCTCTCACTGTAGCCTCACTCAGCAGCCTACACCAGAGCTATGGGGTCTCTACCTGTAACCTCACTAAGCAGCCTACACTGGAGTTATGTGGTGTCTCACTGTAGCCTCACTCATCTACCTATGGGGTCTCTCATTGTAATCTCACTCAGCAGCCTACAGCAGTGCCATGGGGTCTCTCTTCGTAAAGTCATTCAGCAACACACAGTGGAGCTATGGGGCCTCACCCATTAACTAACCTGCAGTACTAGTACTATTTGCTTCAGAAATCATTTTCAAGTTGGTTAATTTGTTGATGATAGTACTCACTACAATACTAGAACGTACACTTGCTTGTTTTGGATGGAATTTTGAGTTCTTTCTCAACATTAGATGGCACTGGTTGGTGATGAATATTATATGCAAGAAAAGCCACTGATAATTTTGAGAGCCACATTATTATAAATGATCACTTTTCACAATTGAGAGATATTTGAGATTGAAGTTAAGCAGTGTATTATATTGTACATGACTGTATGTATATATGATATAGTCAATATCGAATTGTGTTGCAATTGACCACCTTTATTACACCATGAAGTGTAATATTAAGAAATGATAAGATTGTGTTTCAGTACTTACAGAAGATTTATTTTTGCACTAACAGGTGTTGTTGTGCTGCACAGGAATATAAGCCATGTATTACAGTAAGTTGTACTTCTTCACTACAGATTTGTAATAAACAGAAATGTACTTCACTGACAAGATTCAAGATTAGTTGGAAAATTGAGATCATATTGCTTTTGGCAATAAACATAAGATTTGGAGTACGAAAGCTTGGATTTAATTCTCTAATACCTATGGTTGCTTTGATTTGCAGTGAATCAGAAAAAATATAACACATAATGCTGTGTACTCTACAGATATTCTGAACATAAAAGCAGCTGCTTTCAGGAGAAAACAATTACACATTATCTTTATATTACATACTTCCTCACTATTAGTAACATCATCATACATGTGTTTAATTTTGTGGTGACTACGTGAAACATTGAACTATTCCACAAATCATGCTATATTGTCGTACTGCGCCAGTGCCAGCATGACAGTAGCGTATGTGTACGGTTCGGAGGACCAGAAGGGGAAGAAGTTTTCCGGACCGTTGAACCCGTCAAACTTTGTAGGCGTGGCGTATCCGAAATGGGGCTGCTCAACCATCTTTTGGTACTCATCAGGATCTGTAAATAGAGAAAATACATTTGATTTGTGAATAATTTCATCAGGTTGGCAAAAGACTGTACTGCACCTGCACAAGATCCGTAGCACTTTGGCAGAACGTCGTATTCGCGCATATATGGTTGCCACTCCGTCTGTAGTTTTCAAATGTTGAGTCGGAAAAAGACATATTCTGCAAGAATTCTGATGCAACGTTGCAAGGGTTTTGCGCAGGCACAGTACGTTCTGCCGACGTGCTGCTCGAAGTTATAGAACAAATAGCTCAACTATCAAAGCTAAATCTACTCTAAAACACAGGGATATAGTGATCGATGGCTTGGAAAATGGCCATACTTTGACTTGTTTAACGTGAATCACTTAGTGCCCCCCCCCCCACATTTGATGACGAGATTTAGAGTGACGTACCGATGACGCCAGTGACTCCCGCTATGACGTCAAACGACACGTTGGCAGCAGGCGGCACAGCCGAACCGTTCAGGTACTGCACGAAGTTAGCCGGGTACAGGAAAGGCACCGACTGGAACAAAGCGAAACAAGCATTCAGCACCAAGGACAAGTCTAACTAAGCGATGGTTTTCTGATTAGGGCAAATTATTGCAAGTTTTCCCCCACAAAAAAATTAATTGCAGGTAAATGTAAGAAAACAAAGGATGGCATTCACTCGTGAAAGGGGCTGGCACCCAGGCTAGTGTAGAGAATGCAGACTCACAGAGAGCCCCTTGGTGGATCCGGAGAAGAAGGCGTTGTACGGCTTGTACCTGCCGCTCAGGGTGTTCTTCTCCAGCCAAGACACGGCCTCAGACACCAGGGTCTTCACGTCTGCGGGGGTTTCTAGGACAATAAGGTCGGCCTTACATCTTATTATACTGATTTCTTAAGTTGCTGTCACTCGCAACGTATGATATGTTGGCGTGGGTTACATCATGTTGCAATTTTATAGCAGCAGGGATTTAGACTCCTGTCTGATCATATGAATGTGTTTGAGTAAGAATTAACAGAGAAGACCGTATGCAAAGGTAAACATTATGAATTTGCTTTGCAATATTACCTAATATAATAACATGCTTTGTTAACATAATTCTTTGTAAACATTATGCATTTTGCTTTCCAAATGTTACCTTTCTAGTTTTCCGATACCTTCTACATACAAACTTTAAGATACATACCTTCTATCCACACCAACTTCTTAGAGGTCCTGTTGAACGTTGTCCAGGTTGCCAGTAGCGTATTCACTACCTGTGCTGTGCTGAAGATACGGTCTTCTCCATGGATCTAAAAAGGTAAATGTAAAGTTAAGCAAGTCCGTTCAAGTACAATTTGTATTCTAAAATGTATTTTAGTATAACAAATAGAAAAGGATCTTTCTAATAAAGTTATGATGTAAAATATTTACAATGGTTTAGATTTCCAACTTGGCATATTCAACGTACAAAATGACATAGCAGACAAGAGCGAGAAGCATTCAAATAGTGAAAAGCAGAGGTCTAAAATATCACTGACATATCACAGGCATATTATACTTTTGTTGTGTCAATTAAGATTGTTTGTTTCTTTGTATGTATGACCTTCGGTCTTCCAAAGATGTCCTTGTCTCCGTCCCCCAGAAAGTCGTCAAAAAACGTCTCTTGTCCGCGGTCCGTCTGCGCACGCGCCAACAGTTTAGGTGTAACGTGGTCTCTGTGGTAACACAAAATAACATATGACTTAACGTCATTATCACACATCTAAATACAAGATCATAGTATTCACTGCACCAAGAGTTGGATTTACCAATGGTAATAAATGCCAGTACAGTCGGGAGATTTTTACTTTGTAACCAGTTCCAGAATTACAGTTACTGTAGTCGTACACAAAAGTGCAAAGAAGTCCGTTAATTTCATTCACTGCGACTTTTTACAAAATCAACATTACCCGAATTTAGTGGCATTTACTACCATCAGTAAACCCAATATTCCTCGAACTGCCAATGTACCAGCATTGCCAGTATTGCAAGTCCAACACATTAACATCATCACCTGAATGTAGTACTGTAGTAAGAATCTGCTGCACATCCCTGACAAAGTCGGGTTAGTGTTGCAGCCTGTCCTGTCCTACTACTACTTCTAACCCTACAGACATGTTACTGGAAAGTTTGGGTTGTTGAGAATTGTACTTTGTGAAAGGTCCTACTCACCTGAATGTCGTGGTAAGAATCTGCTGCCCGTCCCTGACACAGTCGGGGTAGTGTTGCAGCCTGTCCTGGTTGGTCTACTACTACTACTGACCCTACAAGCTGGTTACTATACTGGAAAGTTTCCTACTCACCTGAATGTCGTGGTAAGAATCTGCTGCACATCCCTGACACAGTCGGGGTAGTGTTGCAGCCTGTCCTGGTTGGACTGCAGGAGGAAGAGAGTTCGGGAGGAGTACCACAGGAAGTTGTAGAGAGATGGGTAGTACGTCATCACCAGGTCAGGGCGGGTGAAGATGGCCTCTGACGTCACGGCCCAGGAAATCATGGCGGTCGTGTTCAGGTAGATTCTCTATGTGGGAGTAGATTCTCGGTTTAGTGTTTCCGCATATTTGTGGTCATCATAACTCATGTGATGGTATTTGGTATGTGGATACGTCTTAGGAAGACAAAGGCCAAGGTCAAATTTAAGCCCGCTGGTGGCTGAACTTGGTACTGCAACTGTACTTCCGGTTTTTGTATGTTTTCTCCTGGACATGCTATGGCCTTGATTTTTCTAATCTTTATAAACTGTGTACTGAGGGTGTGTGTGTTTGTGTACCTGCACGTCGTGGTCAAACCACTTCTCTTGGTTCACCAGTCCCGCCAGCAGGGCCTCCGTGATGCCGGCCAGCGTGTTGGCGGCCACGGTCACGTCCACGTTGTTCAGGTTATACGGCATCAGCACGCCCTTCTCAACCATCACGCGCAACTCAGCAAGATTCTGCAGCTAGAAGTCAAACAACCAATAGGGATTTCATTTGATTTATTGAATTGCAACAGTGCAATACACGTGGAACAGAGGCAGCTGTTGCTGGTGTTGTGTCCCGCATATAGAAACGAATACAGGATAGACAGTACCCATTTTCACTTGAGTCTAGTGGGAAAGTCGTATGAAGTGCCTTTCCCAAGGGCACAAGATCGGTGGCATGTGAGGACTCGAACCCTGGACCTCTTGATTCCGAGTCGTGCACGCTGCCATTGCGCCACATGACCCCACAAATAAAGATTTGTCAACAGCAGCGTAGAGGTAAAATGGCATCGAATGCACGCAATGAAAAGGCAATAGCGGTAGCCATGGCCCTTCTTTGGTTCAATAACTATTCCATGTGATTATCTACTCTACGTTTGACATTATTGATCAGTTATTAAATACCTTTCTGTGAAATCAATTTCCCTCTGAAATTTATGGGATTTCAACAATTCTTTGGTTCCAATAGGTAAAAGTGATTTTGTTTTGGTGAAACCCTGAAGGAACCCCGACTCACCCATGTAGTTACCAAGGCGATCTCGTCCCCTTCCCTCGCCGCCTTTTCCAAGAACGGCCGCATGTAGTAGTACGTTCTGGGGTCGATCGTGTCGGCGTTGTTGTCCCTGGACAGCGGCCGGTAGGCGTACGACTTGAGGTGGTTCTGAAGGGACTGGAGGTCCGTGTTGTTGGACGCCCAGGACCGGTAGGCGAGCGGGAAACTGTCCTTCAGTTGGAGCAGCTGGGCGCCCAGACCAAGGTTCAGGAAAGAGTCGTCGAAGTCGGGGGGAATGCGGTAGGCGTGCTCCGTGTCTTTTCTGAAAATGAAGGGACAAGAGATGTATACGTGTCAAACTGAACACAAGCTACGTTTACGTCTACTATTACTGCTGCTGCTACTACTACTGCTACTACTACTGCTACTACTACTACTAGTACTATAATACTACTACAGCTGCTACTACTACTACTACTACCACTACTATACTACTACTACTGCTACTGCTACTACTACTACTGCTGCTACTACTACTACTGCTACTACTACTACTACTACTGCATGCCCTGCTACTATATGAACTACTACATGTACTACTACTACTACTCGTAGTAATTATCCAAGTTATTCGTATCGATGCCACTTGCTGTAGTGAATAATACAAACTTAAGGTTTTATGCATGGTTTACAGCGAGAAAGTGTGGGAGTATCGATATCTTTTTTTAACTTACAGCACTTCGTGCATGTCCGCCACGTCCTTCCACAGCTTGTCTAGGCCGAGGCCCAGCAGGACTTTCTTGATAGTGTTCCACGGGAAGTCGTTCTCCCCCAGCTGCATCACCTGCAGCAGGTTCTCAGGTGACTGCACCCACACACCTCCCGACTCGTTATACACCTGCGGCCAGAAGTCCATGGCAGACTGGCCCTGTCACGTGCAAGGATCAAGACCATGGTGTTTTTTTTTTTTTGCCAAGAAGACAATGAGAGTTCATCAACAATCAGCGACAACAGTAGATAGTTTTAAGCTCGGGTTGGCCCAGTACATGGGCCATCCCTGCCCCCAGAGGTAATCAAGACCCCAAGTGCGGCCATGTAAATAGAGTTTAAGCACAATTTCGGTTCTTTTTCTTGCACTTTGTTGTTTTCATGTTGTTCTTTTCAGCACCACCACCCCACCGGCCGCACTTAGCCGTGCACCCAGCACCCTGGTCGTGATGCCCCAGTGAGGGGTTTTGACCAGTATCACATAGAAGTAGAAATCAGTTAGGGACGTCCTCTTGGATGGGACGTAAAGCCGGAGGTCCTGTGTTTGAGAAGCGGTTTACCAATTATGCAAAACAAATAAAAATCATTGAATAGAGACGGGGGCCGTTACAGACTTCCAGGCATCTCTCGCTACTGGACTCAGTCACGTGCCGCAGGGTGACGTGTCTAAAGATGTCTGTCAGTCTCCCTGAGGAAGGCTGAAAATTTGTATAGTGCAAAAAGAATGTTATTTTTGTTGTTGTTGTTTACTCTTGAAATTCCTAGCTTCGGATACATCAAAGTGGCTGTAGTACTTAGTAGTAATTGTAGTATACTACTATTGTGTATGTCGGTGAAACATCAATAGCGACAGAACGTACAGGCAGATTTTTTGAGTGGAAGGTGTTGACGGCGTCCACAGCCAGCTGCAGGCGGCCGGGGTCCGGGGCAGGAGCCGTGCCGTAGGTGTGACTCTCCAGCAGACACGTCACGATCCACAGCGTGGCGAACGCGTTGTTGTCGTACAGACCCATGTCTCGGAGGACGGATACCTCAGGTGGGCCGTGCACGTTTAACCGGATCTGATGTGTTAAGGTGGAAAGTATATGATACAGATATGAATAAGCAATTTTGAACATATTAAGACATACGCCTATGATGTGTAAATGCGGTTCTGTAACGTGTATTAAATGTTTTTAATATCAGAAACCAAGACTGTGTAGCCGTCAAGGGTTTTAATAAAGTACATCTATGAGCGTAATTCAGCCTCCAGCTGCAATGTTCATGCTTGATCAATAAACCATTTTGATTGAATGACCGGATACAATAAAATGCCGCAATGCCTGACCTAGTATGCTTCCCCAAGGCTGGGCAAAGGCCAGGTCATACTGACCTAGTTTCTAGTTTGTTAGTTTAAACAATTACATCATATATCCCCAGTTTTACGCTATCCTGTCCCCTCCAAAAATCCTGAACACGGGTTTGGATCTTATACAAAATCAAATCACTTCCTTTTGGGGTCTACAAATCCTTAAAGTCACAGGATACTCTTGTGACTTATCCTGTCCGCAAACAAGCCAACTCCAGTGCAAGTACAATCTTACGAAAGAACTGAATCGGTGACGAAATTTCCTAGCTGTTATATCAATTGAATAAAACTCCATTTGAAATGGTTATACGATACAGAAAGAAAAGCTCTGAAGGAACGGTTTAGGACGTCCCAAAGTGGTGTATTTTTTGCATGCGCAGCGCTCTGTGGCAAAGCGTTCGCTAAGTGATGTAACAATGCATGGGCTTTTCGTCAAAGTTTGCACTGAGTCGGTTATGGAACCAAATGTTTTTTAAGGGATGTTGCAAACAATTTTCTATTGAAAACTTCCACTCTACCCACCATACTAGAGTACAGCCCCTTCTGCCTCGCCTGTCCGGGTATGACGTCCTCATCGTGTAGCGCCTGCAGGTCTGCGATCCTCCTGTTCAGGGCAGCGATGGTGGGTCTGACGTCTCCCTGCACTTGGACCTGGAGGAGAATCAGGACGTGGAAAACTGCCAACAGCGTGAGACCTCCGGTAGCCATACTTCAGGTACTACAAGATGGAAGAATCTCCTGAAGACGACCCAGTTGAGAACTATGGTGTTGGGCAAAGGTTACTTGATACATAATGTCCAGGGTGTGAGTGGACTTCGGTCATGCATCCTGGCTAATAGAAAATGTTGTAGTCTTTCCCCTGCACTTTTTGTTGAAGTCTGAAGATGACCTAGTTGGAACTTTGGTGTTGGGCAAAGGTTACTTTTAATACATAATGTCCAGGGCAGACAATGTGTGAGTGGACTTCGGCCATGCATCCTGGTTGATAGAAAATTTTTGTTGAAGTCTGTTGTGCATGTTTGTGCTGTTACAATCGAAGTTCATAGTACTTTTGCCTGGTCTGGTAAGCCGATCTTCTTTTGCGACGTAAGATGGCATTTCTAGTTACAATGTAGGTACTCATTTCAAAGTCTCAAGTCTCTGAGGAAGTCACAAATGTTCTTAAAGAAGCAGTTACAAATACTAATATGTGTGCATTAACATCATTCAATGTAGATTTGAGATGATATCTTCCCAGGTAAGGAATATGTCAACTGATAATGCAAAGTGACCTTTGGCCTACAAGGGCAGTTCTAAGTTATGAGGTTCAGCTTAGTGGCAGCCCATGTCAAGCATGTTGATGAACCAACCTTGCTTCAAGTGGTCTATCGTTTTTTTTTATACACTCACTCATCTTTATAATTTAAGTTTTTCAACCAAAGTCGGGGATACATGCTAACAGAGATGACAACTACAAAAAATTATCATTCAGCACTATTTTCTTTTTAATATACAAACCAAAAGGTGCAACATCTTGGCAGTGATTGAGTCCCCTGTAAGAACTAATAAAACATTGAAGAGATGTATGTACAAGACTGGGACATGCCTGCAGTGGTGACATATTCCTGTAGATCAGACTATAAGGAAATGCCATTATGGTTCAAGCATTGGCTTGAAAGTAGTTCTACCACATTAATTTTTGTATACAGATGCTGATGTCCTGATGTAAGTGTATGGCACAATGCGATAATCTTCATTCTTTACCCTAAAAAGAGTACTGTTTCTTTTACACGTGTAGAAACTAGGGACTATACAAGCTTGTCTTGTAAGCTACAGTTAATGCTAATGAAAGCAAAACTACCAACTAATCAAAGAATGCACCATTAGTTGTATGCATTCTACCTGACACGATTGTTGGCTACACAGATAACAATATTCTGTAGAGTTGCCATGAAAAATGAGTCATTTCGTACAAATAAACTTTTAATATGTACAACTTTAAAATGTTCAAGAAGTTAAGGTTAGGAAATATTTCAATAATTACAAGCATCAGATTCTATTCCATGTGAAGTGTGTACTGTAAGGGCTATTGTTGTAAAACATGTGTAGTTGATATACCAAATGATACTGCCTGTAAGTTGTGAAAAGACACTGTGGCCTAACCGACATACATTTTGCCCTGTTTATGAACTTATTTTACACACAGGAATGATTTCCGAAGACTTATTAACATGACTACATACAATACAGAAAGGCCTAAGATGGGAACAATGCCAGTTCTGTTATGTTACGATGTCTCGTAGTATCTTTGTCTCATGATTTTCTTGACAGACTCCTTGTAAGTGTCGCCTGCCTCTGTACCGTAGGAGCTCCCCTTCATGCCCAGACCTGCACCCATGGTACGCTTTTCCGCCTGCAAAGGGAAGCATTTGTGTTACTGTAAATTCACTCAGGTGTGTGCCACGTTGAAAACATTGAAGTACCTTTGAATTTGTGGTTGCAGCAATGAATGAACACCTCCATTGTACATCTGGCCCCACTGGACTAAGTACAGATCACAAAAAGAAGAATTTAAAAACACCTAGAAATAAGTATGCGCAAAACCCTGATTTTCCACAGTTTTTGCTGGATGTTTGGTCAACATTGCATCAGATGATCAGAATTTTGCCTGTTGTAGACAATACCTTTTCGGACACAACACTTGGCAACTACAGTCAGGATATTAACCTTATATACCAAAAATACAACCTTATATAGACGTTCTGCCAAAAAAAAAAGAGCTATGAATAATACGTTACGGGTTTCATGCAGGCACAGTACGTTCTGCCTACATGCCAGCACTCCCACTAGCCTTACCGTGATGGGTGCTGTGATTCCCTGTTTCTTCTTGCCCAGCCCCGTGCCTTCCGCCCAGCCCATGGCCTTCAGCATCTTGTTCCCGATGTTCTCACTGCCGATCCCGTGTTTGGTGGGCTCCTCGTACGAACTGTGGGGCAGAAATCACTGACTCTTCAAGTTCAGCAACATGTACACTAACACAAGTGTGCACTAACAATGAATGACGCAGTTAGAGTATATTCAATTTGTCAACTATCTCTGTTGAGCATTATACAATGTAAAAGTACCCAGAAAAAAGTTGTGGTCAGCACATTCTTTGCACTGTACTTGTTGAACAATTTTCACTCAAATTTAACAGAAAGTTTCAGTTAAGTTTTCAGTTTCTTTCAAGGTGGATCCTTACAAGTATCTACAACCACATGGTGAGTACCCTTTTAAAATGTTAACCATTTTGCAGGAATTTCTAATGTCCCCCAGCTCTTTACTATCACTGGTTTTACAGATAGAAGTATTAGGATTATCCCACCTTTGCACTTTGCCGAGATAGTCCTCCCTTTTCCTCTTGGGAGGTGGGGGTTCTGGAATGCCAAATTTTTGTCTTCTCTCTGCTGCTCTGTCTCTGTACTTCATCTAGTGGGAAAACAGATGTCAAAAGTTACAACATTATTAGAACAGGCCCATCCTGTGAAAAAAGACTGTATTTGTTTTAGGCTAAATATCAACACTACTAAGTCACTTGATATTGTACGTATTGTAGTGTGCTACAGCACATTGGGACATGCTTCGAGTCTTTATAAGAACTGCAGATGTCATATGCATAACTATCAACCTGATAAGTAGTGTAAGATGACTGCTCACCTCTCTTTCTCTTTTCTCTAGTGCCTCCAGTTCCTCAGCACTCATCACTGATCTTCTTCTCATCTCCAGGTTAGTCTGTGGGACAAAGGGAAAAACATGTTACTTCACATGCTTTATCTATAGCTGGACAGTTCCCTCAAGACAAGTAACATATCATTATTAGTCTCATCAGTCTGTCTTAAAACACACCTGCAATTTTTAAAACCAGCATCTAAGTTTGTATACTTAGGTAATAGCCAGGTATAAAATACCACTTGGTTACAATTATGACTGGTTCACTATGCACTGAAGCTAGGTGTTACTGACAAAGTAGCTTCAGTGCACAGTGATCCAGAAACACCTAGCTTTAGTGCACAGTGAACCAGTCATAATGGTGGTGGACAATTTGTCAATGCTAAGTGCTAGTTGCAACTTCAAACGGCTGGTAGCGCTTCAAACAAAATGGACTAGCGAACTAAGTGTAGGAAATCACTTTTCACACATACCATGCATGATATAATCACAGGTTTAGTCGAACGTCTTGTCCCTCTTTAAACAAGTTTTTGTGAATAAAGTACTTTGTCATATATTCAGCCAGCTCACCTTGTGTAGATCAGACAGCTGCTGATGTCTGGACAGAGCCTCCTTGCTGGGGAACTGTCTCTTACAGAGCAGACAGGCCATCCTCTTCCAGTCCAGGAGCTGTTCCTCATCAGGTGCCAGGGACGTCTGCCTCTTCTGGGAGTCCTCCTCCTCCTCTTCACTGTCACTGCCGCCGCCGTAGGCATCCACCAGGGAGTTCTGGGCCACAGGGCTGGGCTGGGGACATGGCAGGATATACATGTAACAGAACGCAGGGCTCGAAATTCATATTTGGGAATACATGTAGGTGCACTGGAGCACCCAACCTAAAAAATTGTCAACCTCAAATTCCTGCTGAATACCACCCAGATTCTGAGACCTTTGATTTCCTTCATTCTGCCTGTCAATCTTCCCTCACCCATGTGCTGTCACCCTACAGTGTTCCAGGCAAATACACAAAACCAGAACTCAGCCACATAGTACTTCCTTACCCAGAAGTAAAAGGATATAAAATACCATTACGTACATGTCAAAAAGTGCAGATCATAATAAATAGATCAGATCTTGTAACACTCACCTTGACATCTTCTTCCTTTTTTCTCTGTAAGGCTTCCAACACCGACTGCTGTCTTTCTGCAAGGGAGGCCTGAAAAAAGGAATCATTTGATCAACAAGCCCAGTTTGCCAAGTCCACTACACTTTGATGGACAAATCTACCATATAATGTGCTATGTACGTTTGAGAATAATCTTAATCCTCTCATTATGTTTATCGATGGAAAACATTGTTTTCGATTTGTTTCTTCTTCTTCCCCAAACAAACAAGGTCAATGACCTGTACCAGGAAAACATATTGTTTTTGCTCAGTTTCTTCTTCCTCTTCTCCAAACAAATAAGGTCAATGACCTGAACCAGCTGTCTGTCACCATGGTAACTAGTGTTGGGTTACATCATGTTGCAATTTTATAGCAGGAGGGATTTAGACTCCTGTCTGACCATATATATGAATGTGTTTGAGTAAGAATTAACAAAGCAGACCATATGTATTTGCTTTGCAACTGTTACCTTTCTAGTTGAAATTAATTCATAGATTTACCTTCTTTTCTAGAATGGCGTAACCGGCATCAGCAGTAGCTGACAGTTTCTCCTCTCCAGACTTCTGGGAAGGTTTAATGCCAATGCCGATGGGGACAAACTTCTTTGTCTCCTTCATGGAGTTCAGACTCTTGGCCCACCTCTCCATGTCTTTAGCAATCTGGCAAATACAACAATTAAGTTTCAGTTACTAAACGAAGAAATCATTCCCTTGACAATGCTCTAATACATGTATATAAGTATCAATTTAAAAACGTTAAAAAATATGTTACTTAAAACATCCAAATGTACAAATGTTTTTAAAAATAACTTGTAATGTTACAACTGAAAATACAAAGTAGATGATTTGGTTTGGTTTAGTGTATAGAAAGAGCTCTCTAGATAATGCTGTCATATATTATCCAATAAAAATGCTAAATATTTCAGGCAAATTTTTCTTTGTCAATTCACAAAATTACATTCCACACAGACTTTCAAGTACTTGGAATTTACTACTTCTAATTTTATTCCCAAGGCCAGTTCTATTCATTCTGCTGGTGCATACAATTACATCAACCCATATAGGATTAAAGTTGACACCTATGATTGATTCCAGTCGTGATGTACAAAGTTAGGAATGCGTGTGAGGGAAGCCGACACGGTTACTGTAACAGACTCTTGTGTTTACAGCCCACTTAAAATGTTTGGTAGTCACGAGAGCAAGAATCCGATCCCTCCCTGTCATCTCACGATGGGAACAACTGGATAACAAGTGTTATATGCCCCATTTCTGTCTAACATGGGTGAGATAGTTCATGGCATGCTGAGTGGGACTAATCCATTTCAGATATTTCGAGGGGGGGAGAATTTTTTCTTGTAGTGATAATGAAAAGAGCAATCTACAAGCCATAAAGGTAGAATTAGACTGGAAAGTTGACATAAAACTAAAATGACTAGGAGAGGACAAAAAAATGTGTATCTTCAGATCAAAAAGACTACAATTTTGAAAACAGCTACAAGTTTCAAAACAAGAAACAAGCCTGTCCCTACATCAGGTTTTAATGTCCGGTCACTTATGCCATGCAACATTATGGACACTCAAAGTTGGCTATTGTCAAAAGGGCCAGCTGGACTGTAATCTAATTACCTTTTGAGCAGATTTTTCCTTCTTTTTCTTCTTCTCCTCCCTGTTGTCCTTGCCGTCACCGCCCTGTTGTTCCGCTGCGTCGGTTGGTGCAGGCAGGTACGACAGTTTCTCCTGATCCCAGTATAGGTACTGCTGAGTCTGAGAATTGTAGAAGTACTGGAAACAAAAATGACATATCAGTACAGATAATGCACATTTAAAGAATCATAACCTGTAACTTACGTCGATGAAGGTTAGACATCCAAGTACTGTATTGAGATATATACAAGAAAACTGTTACACAGGAAAATCCATCCAATTGCTTGCTTGATAGTTTTCTTGTGCATAGATTGTTACTCTTCGGCACTTGCGGAATACCAGTGTTTCTTCTGAACAGATTAAGTCCTTAGGAGATGGCAAGAGTTGCTGCTAGGATTGTGTACTAACCTGTGTGTTGGCATCGTAGTAGAGCCCAGTCTGTGGGTCGTAGTAATACCCTGACGTCTCATCATACTGGAAGGTGGACAGGTCTGGGGTAGCTGTGGCAAGAAAACTTACAATCAGCCTTCTTTCTCATGTCTATTTTTTGTAACAAGCAAAACTATGGTTCCTTCCATTTAAGGGTTTTTACCAGGGCTCAAAATACTGGGTGCATGTGCACTGGTGCACCCAAATATTTTTGTAGGTATTTTTGTACATAGTATAATAGTATACAGTATATTCTTGGCATAAAAGTCCGAAAAATAATGAAATTTTTGTTGTAGTACAGCTCCCATTTCAGATTCAAGCTCGGAAGAGGAGCAGTAAGATCTTTATTTAGGTTTTCTTTTATATTGTGCACGCCTTTTTTTTGGGCACCTAATTTTTTAGAAGGGGTGCACCTGTGCACCGACACCAAAAAATGAATTTCGAGCCCTCAGCTTTTCACTCAAATTGAGGATTAGGCAAATTGTACTTACCATGAAGGATAATCCCAATTATACCTCACACGAACTATTTGGGTATATCATTTACCTTATGCAGTATTTCCTATGCTTATCGCTAGGTGGCGCACGTGTACAAAGCTTTAATCGCAAAGCATCACGGGATATCATGACGTAATGACAATGTTCGCCGCCATTTGACGACGTGCGAGAAAGAGTCTGTGCTGTTCACCATGGGTGGGCATTTTCAGCTACTTGGAAGCTGAAGAACAGCAAGGGTGGGAAGATATACCCAAATAGTTCGTGTGAGGTATAATTGGGATTATCCTTCATGGTAAGTACAATTTGCCTAATCCTCAATTATACCTGCACACTCCCTATTTGGGTATATCATTTACCTTATGCAGACTTCAGAGCCGTGGACAGCACAGCCTGGCCAAACGTGTGTTGGTTGTTGTCCCTCCTGTAGTACTTCAGGAAGGTAGACTCTCGTGACCAGTCCGCTGCATTCATGATGCTATGTAGAGACACCCCAGCAGCTGTAGCAGCTGAAGTGGATGCTCCTCGAGTGGAATGAGCTGAGAAAGTTGCTGTGTCAACACCTGCCGTGCCTAACACTGACTTAACCCACCTGGCCAGGGTCGCAGAACCAACTGGCCTGTGTGGTCTGCTGAACGATATGAACAACTTCTGCTCCCCCCCCCTTCTTTCCGAAGGGAAGAAGTCCGCCTTAGATATTCTTTCAGGTATGTGAAGGCACACAAGCGCCTGTCCTGGCGGGAAGGCCGCCCAAAAACACTTTCTGGCAGGTTTCCCTGGTCTAGAAGTTTCAGCAGGGTAGGAATTGTCCAAGAAACACCGTTTCTACATTTTTTTTTTTTTTTTCATGAATCTCAAGTCAAGAGCCGCTAAAGTCTGACCTCTGTCGGCTGACACCAATGCCGCCAATGTTACCAACTTATGAAACAGCTGTTTCAAACTAAGACTATTAGCTTGGCAACAATGCAGAAGGTACTCTAGGACCCGACTGACGTCCCATGTTGAAACATATCTTGGACAAGGAGGACGTTTGTGAAACAGACCTCTCATCAGTTTGGACACTAGAGGGTGACTACCCACATTACAATGGTCTACTGGTAAGTGTACAGACGAGATCGCAGAACGAGCCACCCCAATTGACATACAATGTATAGCCGTAGTTCTGACTGAACATCCATTCAAGATATTCTACTACGCTCTCTATAGAGCCGCAAACTGGATCAATCTCCCTTCTATCACACCAGCTGGCCCACTGAGCCCATGCTGACTGATACTGTCTAGAAGTGCTTTCTCTCCAAGCCGAGAGGATGAGGTCTGAAGCCCCTGCCGAAAGGCCCCGACCCTGCAACTGTCGCCTGATCTTGGCCACGCGGCAAGCATCAGATCTGGCAACAGCGGATGGGGTCTCCTGTTGTGCGGCAGGAACAGCAGATCCCAGCTCTGTGGCAGGAGAACCGGACTCTCGAACAACATGTTCAACACCTTGGGGTACCAAGCCTGAGACTCCCAAACTGGAGGTATCAAAATCACTATTGCTACGTCTGACTGGACTTTCCTCAGTACCTTGAACACTAGGTTGAAGCGGGGAAAGGCATGCGCTAGCCCCAGGTTGCCTCAGTGAATGTTTACGCCATCCACCGACATGGCCTCTGGTTCTGGGCGCCAAGAGACATACTCCTTCAGCTGAGCGTTCATACGAGACGCAAACAGATCTACTGTCAATGCATTGCCTGTCCAATTGTTCAATGACAGGGAAAAACTGAGCGGTTCAGTTGCCACTCTACCTTGTCCAGAAAAAAAACCCGCGAACACCTGTCCGCTAGGGTGTTTGTCAATCCGGGAACGTGAGTTGCAGACAACGTCAGGCCTCTTTCCAGGGCCCACGACCACATCTCCAGGGCCAAGGCTGCCAAATCTGGCGACCTTGTTCCCCCCACGTGATTCACATATGCAACGGCTGTTGCGTTGTCCAGCCTTAGCAGATCACGCTGAGTATCTGCGCTCACAAAGCTTCTTAGCGCCAGGGAGGCCGCTTTCAATTCTAGTCAGTTGGTCACAGTGCATGCGCGCTTCTGTTTGCGACCAGCGCCCGCCTGTCTCCTGACCATTGCAATGCCGCGCCCCCATCCTTCCAGTGAGGTATCCGTGCAAATTGTCAGGTTTGACGGAACAAAGACTTTACTTCGCGCACATGACCGATCCACCACTGTAGATCTTTTGCTGCATCTGGGGTTAGACTGACTAAAGAGTCAAAATTCTCTCGGCTTCTTTATGCCGAAAATTGAGAAGCTGTTGCAGAGCCCGGAAAAGTAAGGGCCTGGGAAGAATGGCTTGCTTGGTGGACTCTAACAGCCCCACCACGCTGGCTAGCTGTCTGATTCCTATCACCTCC
>NW_017802503.1:372235-372876 GCF_001625305.1 Branchiostoma belcheri
TTTTCCACGGCCAGGAATTTTTCCTGACTAGCGTTGGGAAATAGGCCGCTTCTCTTGCCGTTACGACCCGTCTGGTCCTCCGAAAGGCTACCTGAATCGCCCTCGTGGGCAGAAGACTTCGTTTTATCCTTCTTTTTGGGCCTAACGCCGAAAGAAAATCCGAAAACATAAGGAGTAGGGAAACGAACGTGCACCCCTCTGCGAACGCACAAGGAAAATGGCGGCGAACATTGTCATTACGTCATGATATCCCGTGATGCTTTGCGATTAAAGCTTTGTACACGTGCGCCACCTAGCGATAAGCATAGGAAATACTGCATAAGGTAAATGATATACCCAAATAGGGAGTGTGCAGGTATAACCGCCCTTCGGCTTGTTACACTCAATCTTTGCACATTAAATTGCAGGAGTTGTTTAAAGCTTTCTAGTGATGATGCCCCAACTGTGCTTGGTGGCAACGAGTTCCAGTCTACGATAGTTCTGGGGAAATACGAGTTTTTGAATACCTCAATTCTTGGTTGATATCTCTGATATTTGAAGGCATGACTGTTTCTAGTTCTTTTATAGGCTGGTACAGATACTTAGTAGTTGGTACGTCCACCAGTTTAGTTAGTTATTTTGTACATCATGCACAGTCTTCC
>NW_017802503.1:372939-420439 GCF_001625305.1 Branchiostoma belcheri
AACTCCTCCGAGTCCGGAGGAAATTTAGCCGGGGCGCGGCAGCTCCGCGCCGTCTCCTCCTTGACCGATGTTCCCGGTGCCAACGCCAAAGGGGCATTTCGCTCCCAAGCGGCGGATGTTCCCGGTGCCAACGCCGAGGGGCATTTCGCTCCCAAACGGCGGAATGAGGTTGGAGTTCTTCTCTTTTTCCTCCGAACCTCCAGCTGTAGGAGCGGGGACTTTTCGTTCACCCGACTCCTCTTCCTCCTGTCCGGAGGCATGTGCAGGCACGCCTGTTCTTTTCCACGGCCAGGAATTTTTCCTGACTAGCGTTGGGAAACAGGCCGCTTCTCTTGCCGTTACGACCCGTCTGGTCCTCCGAAAGGCTACCTGAATCGCCCTCGTGGGCAGAAGACTTCGTTTTATCCTTCTTTTGGGCCTAACGCCGAAAGAAAATCCGAAAACATAAGGAGTAGGGAAACGAACGTGCACCCCTCTGCGAACGCACAAGGAAAATGGCGGCGAACATTGTCATTACGTCATGATATCCCGTGATGCTTTGCGATTAAAGCTTTGTACACGTGCGCCACCTAGCGATAAGCATAGGAAATACTGCATAAGGTAAATGATATACCCAAATAGGGAGTGTGCAGGTATAATCAAATATATATAGGTATTGAAAGAAGCAATGTACTGAATCTCTTTGTCATTTCCATTTGTGAAAGAGTCCGGAACTCACGGTAGACAGGGTAACTGGGTTGGTCCAATGAAACCAAGGGGATGGTCAGGGCGGGCATGGCCGGAGTGGTCACCGTGGAGACGGCCGCCTGGCTTGTCGCCGGGGCGACAGTTGCCGTGGAGACCGGGACGGTGGTTGCCACGGCGGCAGCGGTTGTCGCGGCGATGACCTGGGTCGCCACCGCGGCAGGGTCAATGACCTGCTGGTACTGAGCTACCTGCTGTGACCACTGCTGCGCCTGTAAGATTCCAGGTGCCCACAGCTGTCAGTATACAGCTGTGTCAGTCACTAGTTCCATACAGGATAACATAGGCAACAAAGGATTCATATTCTCTATTGTTCTAAATATGGTACCATAAAAAAAGGACAATGACAATGAAATTCTGACAAAAATAGGAGTACTACGGTATTTGATTCAACCTTTCAATGGCCAAAAAAATGTTTCTTATAAATCTGTCCCGTGAAAATTTTCAGGAAGGCCATATTACTTTACAAAACAAACACTTACAGGAAGAAGGAGAGGAAAAGGGAGAAACTACAAAGTAAAAGTACACTATAAGAAGTTTTCCACTATCTTGCTATGTCTACTAAGGTGAAAGCTTAAAGCTTGAAGGAACTCACTGCACTGAAGGTACTGGAAGTTGTGGAGGAAAGATGTAGTGACATGATCAAAGGTTCTAAACAAGTGAGAGTTACAAAGAATAGGCTGATTTATATTCTGTCACTTAATGACCACTACTACAGCTAAATTATTACTTCTATATGCTTTCTGTGGTACAAGCAAGAAGTGGGTATACTTTGTATACTTGTTTCTCATTCAAGGGGTACCAAAAAAAATTGCACATATCCAATTGCAAAAATTTCACATACTTCATAAAGAAATTGGCAACAAATTTCAAAGACAACAAATACACAACGAAATCAGACTTGACAAGCACTAAAAGGGAAAAACACATTGAATTTTACTCAGGTTTACAACACCAAAAAGAGAAACTTTATCCAAAGAGAAAAAGACGAGAGCCAAACTTAAACTTAAAGGAGTTTCCACACCAGAAGAGGACGCAGACAAGCCGTTGAATGGAAGCAAGCGTAAGGAATTAACCCACCTGTCGCCCGAGCTCTTGTGCTGTCATTTCACCCACCTGCAATGCCAGTCTCTCCTCCGTGGTGAGCTCGCTCAGCTTCTGCTGCTGCTGCATCTGCGTCACGATCTGCTGCTGGATGATCTGCTGCTGCTTCTGGAACTGCTGCGCCGCCTGCACCTGTTCCAGGGCAGTCTGCGCAGCACCCGTGCCTCCTGCAGCTGGGGAATACATTACAGGGTTCCATAAATGATTTCATCAGGTTGATTAATAATTGAATAGCAAAGTTCTTTATTCACAACTAGTCTTGTTTAAAAAGAGCTCCTTTCCTTGAACAAGTGGTTTAAAGAACTTTACTATCTAAAGTACAGAGTTCCTTCAGCTCACTTGTTATCCAGGACTACTATTGGCTTTAGTTAATATCTTCCCCCAACCGCAACATTTACTATATATCTGTGGGCATCTCTTGCCAATCTGACTGATATAGTTTGCATCAGTACAGCCCGTTAGTCATGTCACATTCCTGTTCTAAACCACCTGAAATCTTCAATAATGAAATATTTGTGCTGCAATATGAAGAAAACATTGCCATTGGGCATCGTCAAGTGTCTGCCTCCGTAAATTACGTGGCCACAGTTTTTGCCCAGACGTGCCCCACAAACAACCTATCTTGCTTCTACACCCTGGTAATGCAGTGCTTGCTACAAAATTTTGCAGTTAAGATGCCCCATTTTCCATTGGGAAATGTTAACTGAGAAGTCCCTTCTGTATTTTGTATATGCCCTGGGTTGAATCTAGGCCTGGACCTGAGCGTGGGTTTAGGTACACAGTACTAGCAGTGCGTTCTGCTGACATGCTGCTAGAGCGTGTGGAAGCTACACGTTAGACTCACCAGCAGCGGCCTGAGCTGCAGCTGCTGCCAGCTGCTGGTACTGGGCCAGGTCAATGCCCTGCTGCTGGTAGTACGCAGCGTAGTCCCCGCTCTGGAAGTACGCCGCATAGTCCGCTGGGTCCTGGGGGAACTGCCCGTCCTGGGCGGCGGCGGCCGCCGCAAACGCCTGCTGTCCCTGCTCTGTACTGTACTGCTGCTGTGTCTGGTCCCATGATTGGTCGGTCCCCTAGAGTAGTGAAGAGACAGATGTCTTCATTGGCCAAACTTAGTTCCACCCTTCAACAATTCTTAAAACCTCATGAAAAAAATTTAACGGCTCTCAGTGGCAAATGTTGACACATTGGCGTACCAAATCTGTAGTGTGTTTTTGCCACACAGAAAGATTAGCCGAAGAGGCTTGGTGGGCGTCACTCCACCGTACAGGTGGGGAAGTCGTGTAAAGTGCCATCACCAAGGGCATAACGTTGGGCCATGGTATCAAATCTGGGACCTATTGGTTCTGAGTCAAACGCTCTAACCGCTGCACCACAAACACCACTATAAAAAAAATCTTCAAATATAAAACATAATATCTTATGTATTCATGTCTTCAAATTACATCAAAACAGTAATTACATTCTACAACTAAACATAAGTGACTTCATCCTAAGGGAAAAAAAGGGTGTGTGAAGATCAAGCTAATAATGTTGTTCCTGTCAACATTCCCTCTATTTCCAGCACACCTCTAAGTTACATTTAGTGTCAACTTACTCAGTGTTCTTTTGAACTGTAATGCTTTCATCTGGCTCTGAGACAGCTATTCCTGATTTTGTTTTACTGTTTTAATGCATTTGCCATGCGACACATCTGTTTCCTGCTTTTTTGTCATGGGTTGACGTCTTATTTTTACTGCAGGCGTTGGCCATGTAGTTGCACAGGGCACATACACATGCTATTCCCTTTCAAAGCACCGTTGGACGCTGGCGTCTTTTAATAAAGTTAATCTAAAGTCAGGGATTAGGCTGGGATTATGAAACTCGACCGCACTGTAGCGTCTCCAAACAGCTGGGGAAACCATAGAGCTGACATTCCTGATGTAACATGTTCCTCCTAACTATGCAGTCTCAGCAGGCTGCCACATACAGACAAATTTGAAACATCAATAATTATAGACACAGACAACAGGCTTAAAATGCCGCAGTTGGACCAGCTATGAGACTGAGACATCGGTGAAGGTTAGACATCCAGGAAGTAAGATACACCAAAAAAAGTTACTCAAGCAACTGGATATGATTTTGGACAGTCAGACGTTTCAGGTAGCATCCACTACCTTTCGTCAGTAACACTGAAGAGTTGTCAGAAAAGCAGGTTTATAAGCACAAACTATTGACTGATATGCAAATAAGTGAAGACAAATTTATGAGACTGGGAGATTTCTTACCTGTGCTTGTGCCTGCGACCACTGAGCGGCTTCTATTGCAGCCGCGGCAACTCCACTTGGGGCACTACTTCTGCAATAAGGGCAGATATAAACTCATTAGAGACTACCTGGGACACAATGTGTACATCAGATGCCCTATCCTCAGAATCATGAACTGTCACACAATACTTTTAATAGAATGACGGTAACCCAGATAGTGAGTGTGTGTAGTAGTCAACTTCAGAAATACAAATTCAAACTTACCCTGCTTTTCCCTGTTTGGCAAAGGCAACATTCACTGTAAAAGAAACAGAAAAAGTTTAGTAATGTTAGCATAATAAGACCTTGCTCACACAAGACTTTACTGATACTTGACGTAAGCAATTGATCAAAAGTGCCTGGTGAAGGCAACAGTAGTGGTTGAAAATTTGATCTCTGTGTAATCTTTGTGTTGGAATAAAGTTCAACATTTCACTATGATTACTACCAATACAGATGAACTTTCATGCTACCTTGTTTCCCATCGATAGCGAAGGCAGGTCTAACTGCCATAAGCACGTCCATCATCTGTGCAGCCTCCTCCAGCGTGTTCATCTCCACGAAGCAGAATCCCCGCGAGGTGTGCGTCAGCTTGTCCTTGATCAGCCGGATGCTGTGGATGTGGACCGTGGACAGAGCGCCCAGCGTCGACCGGATAGTCTCCTCTGTCGTCAGGGTGTCCAGACCTCGGAAGATCAGAGCTGTAAGAGATGAGAGATTTGATTTATCAAAATTGTAACAATACAATACACGTGGGACACAGGCAGCTGTTGCTAATGTTGTGTCCCACACATAGAAGCAAATACGGGATAGACAATACTCATTTTCACTAGAGTTAAATGAGGAAAGTTGTATAAAGTCCAAGGGGTCCAAAGGGTCCAAGATCAGTGGTGTGTCAGGACTCTTGGTTCCGAGTCTAGCACTATGCCGTTACCCACACAGCCCCACATAAGAGATTTAATGTTATGGTTTGAAAAAACTACAGTATATTTTTCACAATGTTTATGATGGTTACTCATCCAGGAAAATTTTCAGTGCTATCCAGCAACCTTCATGTTAAATGAATAGGATAGAAATACCTGTACGTCTCAGTTACAAGTACACTATAAAACCACAATAAAAACAAGGCAACCATACTCTATATAAATACTATAATTACATTGTTGTAGATAGCCGACGTTACCCCTTACACATACTGCTCTTTAACCTTCTAGGGCAAACCAAAATAGAAATGCTGAGGATGTATGCCAACAATATTGGGGATGGCAGAAACAAATACAACATGTACAGATAAGCCCAAACAATCCTTCACTTCGTTGGTAAAAAGTACATCATTATGTGGTAATGTTTAGCTTCATTATAATAATGACTTACTATTGGATGGCTGTGAGCCCACTTCATTGTACCCCTCTCCCTCCTTCAGTGTCTTTGACGATTCTGTGGGAAAACAAGAGCGTTGTTATTTGCTGTGTGGATACAGTCGGTCGCACCCTCGCACTGCACTGCCATGCTGTGGCTATCTGAGCCCTGGCCACACGGACACTTACCAACAGCTTCTTAACAACAATCCTTATAGGACATGCACTGTGGAAAACAGCTTACATCATCTGTCTTACTGTTCTGCTGTTACTTTACACAGAGGGACCCTCTTAGGCACTCCAAGCACAAGGGAGAGACAGTTAATCCAATGGATAAACTATGTTGGAGTAAAAACTAACCCATAACAAAGGCTTGGAAGGAACACTGTGTATAACCAGCTACACAAAGTGCAGAAAAGCCAATGGCACAAAATATATATACCACTTCTTTTTCCTAGTACCAGTAACTACATGTACATCAAGGATCAAACATACATTTTAACCCCACAAGACCATCTTCAAGCATTAAATAAAGATGTGTGGAATGTATTCCAATGACTTGAAGTTAAGCTTATTAATATGCATATCTCAACAAACTGTTCAACCAAAGTCCACAACATGGTGAACCCTGTTCTAGGTGCATAACCATTTAGATACCAACTGCCTTAGACTTACAGCTTGCTTTATATCTTTACCACAGGACGTTAGACTAAACTGTGTTCCAAGCCGTGCTCTTGAACCACAGCATGGAAGTGCAGCTTCCTCGAACGTGGGAATTAGTAGTACAGGAGAGCCGATCCAAAGACAAGACAACCTGTCGTGTTAGTGCAACAACATGGCATTAGCCACAGAGCTCTAGTCCTTCGTACTTACTCCACAACAGGGGTGTTTTTTGCCGCTATGCTAGCCTAGGGGGAGCACTCACCTTCTCTGGATATGCCACATTTGAAACAGTGGTCTCGGCGCTTGAAGTTGTGCACCCCACACTAAAAGAGATCATTTAACATAACATTTTATGTGTGTGGTTATGCACAACAGTTTATTCCACAGCAGTGGTTTGTCACACCTCAGGAAAAGGGTGGATGTTGTAGTTGTGGGCATGAGGGCTAGACAGGACTGGACTGTCGACTTTGGCAAAGCCAAACTGTTACAATCATCCCTAAATTGTCTGCTAAAATCACCCAATATTCTCAGAGACACACCATTCACACAGTCGATTCCAGTCACTAAGGACTCACTCTTACCACCACATCTTTTTTTTTTCAGGCAGTTACTTTGTGTATCAATCTATCACTCAGAAAACATGTTTACAAACACACAACAGTCATGCAATTCTGATACAACTGTTTACCAATCTCTCCTTGAACATTCATACTAAAACCTGTGCTTTTTCTTAGCCCTAGGTGTCTTCATGAAACAACTTGAAAATTTTAAAATCTAATCCACGAATTCTGGCATCATTTTGAGACTTTTCATGCCCTCTTTTTGCATCCACAACTTTGTAGGAACCAAGGAGAAAGAGATGTGTGTGTAGGGGAAAGGGGGGGCACTTATTGTGTAGTAACAAAGAGATTGTACAGATCCACACCTTACTACACTGCCAGTCCTCTTCCTTTTGAGGCTTGGGTGTGCTGTAGTGCATGTTCACACGCTGGCCACGCAGCATCAGCTGGTGCTGTGAGGGGGAGACAAACGATAACAGTCGTCAGTACAGGCGCGGCGCAACACAGACAACAGCGTAATATGGAAAACCCTTCAACCTTGTGGGGGGACAGTTAGTCATTGGTTTGGAAGAGGGAGCTTCTGGGAGTTCCTCCTGCGAAGAGAACGGGTGAGTGCGGCGGTGTCGGGCCTCATGCCTTCCATGCATTGACGGGTCCGTTTTTTAAGCTGCGTACGAGTACATCTCTCAGGGTAGAAGCGGTGGGAAGCACTTCCATGACAGAGCGGAGGGGAGGGCAGAGCTTGTTTTTATTTACAACTGGCGGTTGGTGGACTGTGTTATCGACAATCACAGTGCTTGGTGCGCTGGACCTCTCAGAGGGTACATGTATGTACAAGGAGACCCCCTCCCTCACAGCTCAGACTTGTCAAGACAGATTTAGAAGGTTCAACCTCAACTGCTTCATCTAGAATTGAATATTTGCTTCTCAGCAAATGCGTCTTGCGTTATTTCGCCTCTTGGTAACAACATATGCAACTTTCCTTATGACTATGTTTTCAGAATCTTCTCTAATGTCCAAAAATAAAGATAGAAGCATTAGCTTGGAATTCCTGTTGTTAAGACTAGATGAAGCAGTTTTGGACAGTTCAAACGTAGCACACGAATCCTGCTCGCATCCCTAACCCCATGACTTGACCACCCAAGCAACTTTATAATAACACCCCTGTTGAAAATGGTAACAGTGAAAGCAGGAATATGGAAACTGTCGCCTCCACAGTGTAACATCTGACCACAGATCATTTTGAAGACTGTTTTGGTGTGTTTGGACTTACTTTTTGATTTTACGTCACAATTAAGCAGCATGCTCCCACCCTTAGATGAACTATAGGCTATAAGCTACTGATTCACCACATAACTAACAAGTACTACAGGCAACCCATAATAGTCTCATCTTACTGCACATCTAGACAGACCTGCAACCAAGTCGTTGGTTCTTATCCAATCAGATTTCAGAATACATTAACATCAAAAATCAATTTTAGTTCTACTTTTAGTAAACTTGCAGATCGGTTCAGAGCAGCAGATATATGTGTTGATAGAGTGTTAAACTTTAAAGGAGCACTGACAGAATTTCATGGATACAGAATAGAAAAATTAGAAAAAAACAAAACAAAATTTGGAGTCAGCTATATTTTTTGTCTCAGCCAAAGAAAGCCTAGCCTGAGTGTCAGCCTTGTTAGCTTTCGTCCGCTACCCAAGGTCCGTTGGCGGGGAGCGGACCTTGGGTAGCGGACGAAAGCTAACAAGGCTGACACTCAGGCTAAAGAAAGCCTGCAATATTTCAAACATAAGTTTGTCTTTACTACTTTGACATATATATATTCAAAGGCTGCATAGCTTTAAAATTACTACTAGCAGTGTCAAACCAAGGACCTTCTTGGACAAACTGTGTCTTACTGTTGTCCATTGCATGGCATGGACATGGACATATTTCTGTAGAAAAGAAAACAGTGCTCCTTTATTGAAGAGGTGTGCAACCATGTCACAATGTGATAGGCTAAGATGTCCATGTTGACAGTTATGAGGAAAGTCTTCTTCAGTCTTTTCTTTTGGCGATGTGTCGGCTTTGTAGTGATACTTCTATCTTTGCATTTATGATATTATCCAGCCAATCACATTGTGACATGAGGTGTGATGTAAGAATGTATGGGTTGCTCAGTACTTGAAATCCCATTCCCCCACCTAGCTAGAGCTTTATAACATATAGACAACAAGCACATGCAGATGAAGCAGACTACACTATGGTTTTAAAAAATAAAACGTCTCCGTAACTGGCTTTTTCCCTTTTGGGGAATTCGTTCCCATTGAATCACAAGTGTGAGAAAGCACACAACGAATGAATGAAAGAAAAGGCCACCAAGAAGCTTGAAGAAATGATATAACGTTTCCATATTTTTTTCTTGTTTTTCTTTTTTCCTGGTGATTCCAGTTTGAACACTACCAATGGAGGCTTGACTTGACTTGGGAAGAGTAGTGGACACTGCAGTAGTGGTGTAAACTTATGACAAAACCTGATTCTGTTCCATCCAGCGAGTTGCGTCCTGCAAGTTTTCAAACTCCACAAAGGCAAAGCCGCGGGAGGCACCTGGGGACAGGCATTCAGAACGTGGGGTGTTAGTGTGGGGTCTTCCAACCCTGCGTATTGCGGACAACACTTGTAAAGGCATGGCAGTGCAGGCACTCTACCGTTTTTCTCTTTCTCCTTCTTTTCCTTACAAATTTTTCAAAATTGTCACTCACTGAAGAGCACTCTAAATCACAAAGAATCATACTACTACTCTAAGATGGATGCCCAGCCCTGATACAAATGTAATGTAAAACACATTTCCCCAGTTAACATACTACTGACATTGTATTTTCTGGATTCTAGCCAAGCACGGTTATAGTAGTAACCCCTAGTGTACCCTTGAACCCAGCAGTCTGTACTTCATGAGCTAGAATTACATGGCCTGATACAATCACCACAGCTTTGGCATAACATAGGGAAAGAGTATACTCACCCTTACTCACTGCTCCAGATGCACAAATAGCTATCACCTTACAAAGAATCATCTTTACCTGTCACATTCGTCAAATATGAAACTGGGCGGAAGCGTGCTCAACATTCTCGCTTTACCTTTTCCGGGGGTGCGGACGTGAGGGGTGAGCGCCGCTATGCTCCCCAAACGTGACAGTCTATCTATGCTTCATTGTCACGGCTCCTTACCACAGTCAAAGTGAACAACAAGGTTACTATTTATGATACTGGTTCATTTAGAAATGTGACCCAATGGTGCCAGTTGTCTTTGACAGAGCATTCCACATGAAACCCATCCCTGTGTCTAAAGTTCCCCCAGACCCAACAACATAGTGCTTTTCAGTGAGTGACTGCCTAGCTGCCTGGCCAATGTTGCCATGATGCCTTTTTTAAAACTCAAGTACAATACGAAACACAGAGAAAGGGGACTGCGTTTGTATCTCACCTGTTTCTTTCCTTTTCATGAGCCTGACTTCCTTCAGGGGTGCACCAAAAGCTTGCAGCTCTAAACGGATCTGGAGAGAAAGAGAACAACAATGACTTAGCAAGTTAGCAGTCACTACTAGTATTACCTCCCGAAAGTAACAGTAATTTGAATTAAGTGTTTTCTCTCAAGGAAAAGATACTGAAACTGAAACAATCTTTCAATCCAAGACCATTCTGCAAAGATAATTGTTAAAACTTAGACAGTCAGAAACACACAACCAAAAATATTAATGTCAAGAGGGTTGTGTATGTGTCAAGAGTGTGTCACGTTGTGTGTCGTAAATAAGTCAACTGTGCCTGCATTCATGTATGAAGTCATGTGAACTTGAGCTTCAACTCGACTAGGACAAACCTTTGGGTCCATGATGGGCTCCTCCACTGGATTTTCCAACTAAAAACATTTACAAGAGTCAGATTATGGCAAAACACCTTTCATTTTCTAACAGTACTGTAGAAATCTATCAGCTATTTCCTACTACAAGAACTACAAAGCAGAGTTTGTCATGCTCCCTTGTAAATTGTACACCATATTTTTCAAGACCAGTCTTTTTTTCTCAAAAGCAACTGATTCTTTTCAAGAACTGTCAAAACATCAAGCAACATTATATTCACTGAAGAACACCTTGAACCAACATTTCTAATGGCAAGGGACTCCACTAAATATGTACACATTCCTCCTGTCACTTCCAAAAGTTAACTGTCTGCTCCTCCCTGCCTTGGTGCTGAACTAAACTGACAGTGAAGAATTGCAATCTTCACACTTGAGTCTCATGGGTGAGGAGAACAGGAAAGCTAGGCACACATTCTAACTCTCTCAGGACCATCCTTTTGCCAACACCTGTCTCCAATCATATCTGCACCTGTCTTTGGAGCTAAACCTAACACACACATTTGTGTGTGTGTATCATACTTCCCATACTTTCTACTGGCTAGAAAGGTTTACCAAAAAAGCCGGACAACTCTAGAAAGGACTCTAGGGAACCATTTCCGGCAGTGAACTAACTAACAATCTTATTCCCTGCGCAAGTTGGCCATCCAGAGACAGTAAGATAAAGACAAGCCTTTTTGATACTAGAAGGAGTGAGAAACGACTGCATGTAAACTCCATCCCCCAGGTGGATCCAGTGCCGCACGTCCATCGCCATGTTTGCCAGGTCTCGCAGTCTTATCCTGTGTGATGGGAAAGAACAGCAGGAAACCAGCAGAGATAGAAGACTGTTTTGTAAACACGATGTACACAGCAACTACCAACAAAAATCGCAGCAAAGACAATTCACAACAGGAACATGAATCGTCAACAAACGAAACTCGAAGAATCGCAGAAAAGACCGACCTTGCGATGAAAGTGGTTGGAAGGCTTAGGAGAGAATGAATGAAGGGGAAACAAACGCAGGATAAACCGAGAACTCTGAGAGAGAGAGAAGTGGAGCGGCGTACGGGTGCAGTGCTACAAACCAGCGCCTGTTGTAACACTGGTGAACCACTAGGGTGCAACACAACCCACCGGGTCAGTCCAAGGGACAGCCCTATAAGGCAGAGTGTCATGGATGCCAAATTAGGCTTGAAGTTCCCAATGGATATCCTCTGTCGGGCCCTGATCACGCAACCACAGGTCCAGTCAGGGAAACTACATACCACCTGTAACACTGGAGGAATTCTGAAACAAGAGTCACTTTATGGCAATCCTCCCACTGTGCGATCAATCCTTAATTACCGACAGGTCAGTCACAAGTATCTGAGGGTAAGGGTTGGGCTTTAACTAGCCTGTAGTTGCTGACAAATAATATCTTCCAAAAGACTCGTTCAGTTGACAATTTAATGACTTTTTTGGTTCCATCACTCGTTTCTTCATGTCCGAGGACAAGATGAGAGCATGAAAAGTGGCGACCGTTGACCGCCGGGTTAAATGCACGGATAAAAATATCTGATACATCTCGATAAATCACGCAGCGGGCACCCCGTAAATACGGGTCTCGATTTTATATATGGACGTGTGTGATTCTGGGGTGACATACTCCGGCGCACCAACTGTCAGCCGTGATTTAGACTTAGCAGATGTCCTGTAGTGTTACCCCTAACAGTCGCCAGTCTAAGCCCCCCCTGCCATATTTATAATTACACTCCTATATATAGCAGCCCTCCGCCAAACGGGGGAAGGGTCGTACCTGATTACCGGACGTGCTGGTGACACGATGTTGTTACCAAGGCGAAGACATGTCCCGCCGGAAGTTGGCATAGCAACCGTTGGCGTGGCAACCACAAAGATGGCGGCCAAAGCTGCCTAATCATAGCCCTTGCCCTTCCCAACAGAGTCAAGTCCGTAAAACAAGGGCAAATCATCGGGGTGGGAGTGGGTATCAAGGTCATGGGTATTTTTAGGGCAGATGAAACAGAAGCTGTGAACACATGTCCTCTGACTGGACCATTCACCAGTACTATAAAACATCACTTAACTGGGCTACAGGCACTGGAGTAAGAGCACCTAAGGTTCTAACAGTAAATGTTCAGAGAGAATACTGTAGTCAACATGTACAAGTTTACATACGTAGGTCGAAATCTCAGTGTAATAATAGGCAGAGGCAAGTGATAGTAGTCATCAATGCACTTGGAAGGCCATTTTTTCCTATGTGGCTTTTACTATGCTCAGTCATCATCGGTACGAGACTGGTGGTGAACCCAAGCCGCGGCCACGAGCTACGGGAACCAACCGCTGCCTTCCCATGCAACCGTGTTCCAGCCTGCTGCCAGGGGCAACCGTTGGGACGCGATAATTTATTTAATGGACTCCTGACAGGCCGGGCTCCACTTGTCAGTGAGTCGTTGAGGTGTGATGTCGTAGATGTGACCCGGGCCGGCCGATAACGTCACTAGTAAACATACCAGACGTCGTCACTTGTAAAATCGCCATGCCGACCCCGGATGGGGGTTAAGTGATGATCTATCACGTACACCTCTCGCCGACTGACGTACAGCGCAATGCTGACCGACATTTTGTGCAGCAAGTTTTCCCGCCGCGCAGAAAATATGGAGGGAGCGCGCGATTTAAATCTGGACAATGTGACAACAATCGCTACCCACCACGTGTATCACAGGGAACGTGGCGCAGACCATTGAAGCCATCCAATGGTTAGTAAGACCACTTTTATCCATTGCCCATAAAATTGACACTAAAATATACAAACTTATACGTCCTTATACTACTATCAAACATTTTACAACCATAATCACAACCGGATAGCTTAGTTACAAGGGATTAACTTCAATTATCAAGGCAGAAAAATATGAGCAGCTCTAGTAGAAATCACAACAGTAGCACCATCAGTAGATATAAACAAGATACTATGGAGTTAAAGATAAGCCTTTTGACAGGGTCCTTTGAGAACTGAATGAACGACAAGTGCAAACTGCATAGCATACTGATACATGCATTCCTATGATACCTGCTATAAAGAGCAAAGGCAAGACTCCTATATTTGGACCTCTGACGTCAAGAAGGGACAGGGCACCTCTCTACGGACCAGATAACATGGAGGCTTCAGCAGAGCAGAAATAGAAAGTCCTCGTAAAATGTTATGAGTAGTGTAAGTGTCAATTGTAACGGAAGTGGTCACAATGTACTGTAACAACAGTCAAATACACTGTCACAACTGTTGAACAGTCAATCAATGACTAATTGCCATAGCTCATCAAGTTGAAAATCTATGAAAAGTTACCATTCTGATGCTGAACATCTCTTGCTTCCAGGCACTTCTAAAGGTGATTGGCAGAGTATTTCAACATTTTAATTGCTATGCAATACCAGTTCTCTGTGCTAGATGGCACTGCTGCGAAGCAGTGACTTGGTGACAACTGCAGTTCCTTTGTGCATTAAAAGATGGCCCAAAGTGTAACTACATATCAGTCAAATAGATTATATTGAGACAGTTGACTCCGAAAACTCCATGTTTTCCAACACCGAAAGATTCAATCCAACTTTTAACAGACAGTTCTCCTTCAGATTTACCTATACAAAACACTAGTACTGGTACCTGCCCGGCCTAAATGCTTAGGCCAGGGCTGGACCCTGCACCTCTTCAATTAGATGACAATAACATTAACAGAAGAGCGCTGACAATGTGTGTATGTGATGTATACTGTGTCAGTGAGTGATACTGTGTTTGTGGGGGCAAGTCCCTGTGTGACCGAAGATAAACTACTGTAACTTAGTGTAAGTCAAAGGCCCCAATCTTACCTCATCTTCGTCCACCGACTGTGGCAGCCCCCTCAGCATGATGATCTTGCTGGGCTTCTCACTGGCCGACGTCGGGGGACCTCGGGAGTCACGGTCTCGCTGGTCGTAATCTCGCTCAAAGTTTCTTTGGTCGTATCGCTGACGGTCCTGAAACACAACAACACCTTTGAATAATGGCCATTTTATAATTGTTAATATAGGATACTTACATTTTGATTGGTCATTTGTACCATACTCATCAGTGATAAAATTTCTTTTTAGACTTTTTTTACAATTCTAGCTCCCAGTGTCTGTTCTTCAGATGCAGATGCTGAATTCCACAAGATACACAATCATGACTATGCAACCAGTGTAATATAGCCAGTTGCCATCACGCCATGTACCTGCCAAGCTGGTATGTTATGCCAAAGGGCAGTTATACAGGCTATACAGAGTGCAAAGTACCAAACAGAGTGCAAAGAAAATTATCATGTGTGCACTCTAACCTCATATCTATCGTTTCTCTCCCTGTCCCTGTCCCGTTCCCTGTTGTAGTCCCGCTCCCGATCCCACTCCCTGTTCTCCCTGTTCGGGGCGCGCCGGTAGTCGTAGTCACCTCCCTGGTCCCGGTAACGTTCCCGGTCCCACTCTGCACCGCGGTCCCGGTTCGTGAAGTCACCGTAGCGGCCCTCTCTCCTGTCCCGCCTTCTCTCATCCCTACAAAATAAACAAATGATAATTAATGTTAATATTACTATTATTAACTCTATTAGTAAAAAAACAACAGTGCCTTACTTACTACTCTTCCTGGAGTCATGTACATTAAAATTACATCATACTACGGTATAGTAAATACAACATGACAATTCTAACGTCATTACTTTAATAATTACAATATAGATAGACAACACTACAACTTGTACTAGTACGATATAACAACTACACAATAATTACTTCATGTGTACTTAATTGTAACTACATGTATACATGGTCTCATGATTCAGTCTACAAGTTGTATTCAAGTACAAATGGAACCACTGGTATGATTTGAGTCTGAGCTAACACCTTCTTTGTAAAATTTGCTAATGACTCTTTCAAGTCTTTGATTGCTACTATACATGGTCTCACACTTCAGTTTACATTGTATTCAAGTGCAAATGACCCCAGACTAGTACGATATGAGCGAACGTTTTCTTTGCAAAGATTATGGACTCCCTAGACTATCACGCACTTGTTCAATGTTGTCTTTACACTGGATTTTAAACAAATGACTATGGTAACGATTTGATTTATATTATCTTCACAGAACAATGTTTTGTAAAGTAAACTCTTTACCGGTCAGTTCCATAGTAGTAGTCGTCTTTCGCCGCTTCGAAATTGTCCTCCTCTTCGAAGTGATTTCGACTGGAGCCACCACGACTGTTGTTGTTGTACCTGGCCATTCTTCCTTACGGTGAAGTTTACACAGCTTCTACTTTCTAGTGACTGCCTAAAGGCTAAACTACAGCAATCTACTGAACCCTGAAAAGGAGCAAAACAACATAAAAGTTAGTCACATACAATTACATACATCATCAGAGTATCAGAAATTCTTCAAATCACAAGATACTTACAGAACCCTTATCAAAGTATGCGCGTGATCTATATGCTTGTTTATGTTACCACATTCCTTTAGTTCTTCAAGAGGCTTACCACGGTACAACAAAAATAGAGGAAGCAAATTATTTCAGTCAGTAATACTAAATTTAGATTGTCAAAGGAACAATACTTTCTCACGTTTCTCAAGATTTTGATGACACAGATTTAGACAAAGGTTTCAAGCTGAAGATAGGTATGAAAACACCACATATAAGTACACTTCCTCGGTAAATCTCTTCAAGAAACAACAACGCCCCCACAAGCCAAGCCAAGCTTGCTGAGCAAACCAAAATATCTCGTCCGATTTCTCCGGATCAACCACCAAAACGGCGGTTTCTCGAGGATTCCCTGACAACTTCCTACTTCTGTGGGGCCTTCGATCATCAAAGATTGTCCTTACCTACTCACTAGGCCCCAGCTGAGGTAAATTGTTGCAAAATTGGACGATTTTTGCTGCCACTTTCGCGGGAAAACACACCAGTCCCAAAATGGCGGCTTCGGCAATGATTTACCTCAGTCCCCGATGTCCATTTCCCGGGAGCCTTTGCGCATCTCCCATCAGCCACCGGGATTCAAGATGGCTGCGCCCTTGTGGTGACAGATATTTTGCGATTTTCCTACTATTACTCCAATCTATACCCGTAGATTCATTCTAACAATTACCTGAATTGGAGGATTGATACTTCTGTATGTTGTAGGCGCAGTCCCGGCCAAAGGAAAGGACGTGGACTTGCAACAGTCCTGTTCGATGTGTCTGCCGACCGTCTCACCCCTTTAGTGCATAGTGGGCGTTTTCCTTGGTCCTGAACATACAATCCATGCAAAATGGTTTTCCCACAAAAATACTCTTCTGTACCGGGCAGCTCTGTCGGCGCCCGTTGGCTGTACAGCAGTGCACCAAGATTATTGGACAGTAGCACGTTATCAAAGCAAAGTTTAGTTATCACTTCACCGAATGCAATTGCAGAGCATTGTTTACACAATCATGCAAATACATGTTTGCAAAGTTCAGCTGTTTTCAGGAACTTTGAAAGAGTGGGCATTTCAAGCCATCGCGAATACAGAACAGAGAGGAAGTTTGCACTTCCTTCCATGTCAACCTTAGGGGAACTTCTGAAAACTGCCAAGAACAAACTTTTACTCACAGCAAGTGTGTATGCAGCAGAGCCATTCGTAGAAGTAACACCCGACAAAAAAGAAACTTCAGTAACAACAACAAATGCACCGCAGAAGCAGACTTCAGAGGGTCCCACGCATGTTTCAAAAGAGGATGACACAGAAACTGATGATGTTGTAGTGCCGGCGTGGTTCCTGGGAACTAGACCTGTCCCTGAGACGGGCTGGGAGAGGCTGAGAGATATCTTTGAGATCAAAGAGGACAAGAAACTGTGAGTTAATGCAAATTTACATTGACCTATCATGAAAAGTAGTGTAACAACAAGTTCTAGTATATAGACATCACCAAATAACCAGCCCAATGGGTCCTGGACCTTTTGGCTTAATTGGTTGGTGCGCTGGTTGTGAGCTGACAGCGCAGGTTCAATGGAGTGCACTTTGACATGATACACGGAGCTCAGAATCTTCAATAATAATCAACAAGCATTTAAGAATACATTTGCCAACAGTCTTACGATACATAATATTAATATCTGATGTGTGAGTGCATTTATTTGAAAAACTTAAGTTTTATTAAGTGGATCAAGGAGTATACACGGATACACGGAGTATAATGTCCTTGAGTGGATGTGTGACTTGATAGTATAATGCTCAGTTGAGATGCTGATGAGTGTTTCAGTTTTTTATGACTTGTGTGTATTGTACAGGTACTATGAGAAGTACAGTAGGGAGGTGACAGACTGGATAAACGTGATGGCGGCAGGGTTCATGATTGGGTTTGTGTACGGCGGTGTCCCTGCGGCTCGCCAGGCCAGACTACGCTACATCGAGCTGAGCCACACGCAGGTTTACCAGGGCCGCCGGGACGCAGTGGTGGGTCATATCAGTATGATACTTGATTTTTGTCATTGTAGTAGTAGTATATGTAGAGAATTAATTGGATGCTACTACTAAAATACTAGTAATTGAAAAGAGCTTAGCCACATGCATAATTAAAGAACTAACGTTGCTTTCATCATCACATACATGTATACCAAGGCATTATAACCTATTTCTTTTATTGATTATACTAGTAACTTTTTTTTTAGTAGTAAGTACACGTTTCCACCTTAGTTTCCACCACAAACCCTATAGAACATACATTTACATGTATACTGTAGTAAACATGTATATGAAGTCTACTAGTGAGTACAACAACATCTCATTAAAAAAGTACTAATGGCATTTTATGACTGAACAGAATGTGTTCAATGAACACACTCTTTTCCTCTCAAATTTGCTTGAGCAGTGTACTTTATACCAACATTTATTAGAAAGTTAAGCTATTTTATGCGTCGCATCTTGCGCTGATGTTGTGTTGTTTCCCAGGGAGACGCCCACAAGGCCGCCCACAGGGGACTGATCAGATATGGGTACAGGTGGGGCTGGAGGGTTGCTGTGTTTGCCGGCATCTTCCAGTAAGTAGAACTGCCCCTGGGGCATCGCCAAAAAAATGCAGCATCCCTCACGCTGTATTAAAGAAGAATCAGTCTCAAATCATTCTATTGAAAATAAAGTCTGATGTATTTTTACAAAGCTCTGTATCCTGTAGACATTCTCTTGTTGGTTCACCCTACCGGTAATTATCATAGTAAATGAGTACTTGTTGTTTTCAGTGGAGTGTCCACGTGTCTAGCTATATACAGGGACAAGGATGATGCTCTCAACTATACTGCTGCTGGAGGTATGTTCATATAACTGTATCTAGCCAGTCATCAGTTTTTGTGTGACACTTCAAATGTACATGCTCCTACTCTGTTACCCTGATGCTATGTTATATATATCTTAAGAAAAAAAGGTACAGCAACTTATAATTATGCAGCCTAACAACTTAGTAACAAGTGGAGTGAAAGAAAGTTGCAAGAAAACTCTACTGGTGTGCTGTAACAATTTTACCTCCTCTCTCCTCAGCTCTGGCCGGTGGTCTGTATAAAATCAGTCTGGGTTTGAGAGGCATCATTGGAGGGTCATTTCTTGGGATTCTCTTAGGGTAAGTACATATATTTATCGACACAGCAAGGTACATTATACATAACAACAGTCGTTGTCTAACACAAATGATAAACAAGCACTGGCATACAGTTTTGTCAATGATAGCAGGTAAACATGTAGGTTTCGATTCACATTCCTCCTGCTGCCAAATGTAGTAACCAATAGAAAATTGGTTTCCAAATGGCTGCTTCAGTGTGTTTAAAGTGAAGGATGATTTCAATGATTTTTGATGTACTCTTTGATTACAGAGTTCCAACCGGCCTGCTGACCCAGCTAGGACAGACGTTACAGGGAGAGACTTACGTGGAGAGGAGACGGACTCTCAGGAAGGAGGTCCTGGAGCTCAGGAGGGAGGAATGGTACATGTAACATGGTCCTCATATACACTCTAAAACGGCTGTTGTACTGTTAATACTTTTACCTTTGCAGCAGTTTATTTGAGGTATGAGGAATAAAGAGGTTCTTGCAGTTTGAAGTCCACGATTGAAGCAATTCTGTTGTGGAAAAGAAATAGGAACCACATATTTGCAGTGACAGTGTAAAAAGTGTGAAAAAAAACAACACTGCAAAAGTAAATGCATGTACAGTATACTTCTATCTCCAAGCAAATGTTAGGATGGAATATCATGTATGTTTCTCAGTCCTCAAATGGTTTGTCTTTATGAAGTGGCAATGGACTCAGTTTTGGTTTGTACATTTTTTCTTCTAGGAAAGCTCGCCTTCAACTGATGGACGATTTTATCTCGGACACTTCCTCAGAGCAGACATCAGGAACAGAACCCAGCACCCCTGGTGGGACCAAACTAGCTGCAGGAACCGAACCAGAACCCTCTGTATCTGGTCAGGCGAAGGTTGTGTCCTACCAGCCATCAGGAACAGAACCCAGCACCTCTGGTCAGGCCAAACAACCTACTACATGTAACTCAGGAGAACAGAAACAGTCATGACAAAGTTGATTTTTAGATATTTCAGGTCTTTAATTATGAGGAAACTTAATGCCTGTTGTGGACAGTCAAGTTCCACGAAGAAAAGACATGGTTCTATTCTTCATTACTTGGTTTTAGTTTGCAATTAAATTAGGTTCTGGTACAATTTTGTAAAAATTAAAATTCTTCAAAAATGCTTAATATCCCATTATGTTGTGTTTTAATGTGTGAGCCCTACATCAATTTCCACTAAATATCTTTTTACCTTACATACCCATCCTTCCCAAATCTTACATGTACATACATAGATGAGTATACTGTGAAGTAAGATTAACCTGTCTAAAATTAGGTGTTATTGATGGAATGAACACAAACACAACAGTTTCCTTTTTTTTGTATATTAGAAAATTGTCCTTCACAAAATTTTCAAGAAAATGGTTCAGGCTTAGGCTAAATTAGCAGGTAACACGTTAATGTAGAAAAGGCCCCCCATACATGATGTAGAAATTTGTGCTGTTTCTTATTTAAATGCTTCCCACTACTGCATAGTGTAGAATCATTTTCTGGTGCATAAAGAAAAACCTTTACTATCACATCTCCTATCACATTTACAAAGAATCATACGAAAGACAATATGAGCTATTGGGAATGTCCCAATCATTTGGCAGTCTGACTCTACACTGATATTACTGGCAAAAATCTTTCATAAGGTCAGAAACGTTTTTCTCAAATCTTGTCCTGGTTGACATTTGCTCAACATAATTTATGCTTCTATAAGCACCAACATGAGCACGCAATCACATACATGTATATTTAACTAGAACACAAACATCCCTTTCTACATGTATATAAATCTTAACAAAATTATCTCTGTTGTCATAAAGATATTTTCATATGGACTACATGGAGTATTCAAAGTTTTCCTTGTTGGGGGAGCAATATAGCCCGGCCAGCAGGAATTGAGTAGGAGTATTGGTAAGATTTGTGACATTCCACCACCATTAATTAACATACAAAATGTAGGAATACACCATATCGTACATGTATTTTGATACTTGTGATACCATAATACAACAAAAATTACTATAAATGTCTAATAGTAGATAAATCACCTATAAATTGCGATATAATCCCTTCCGGTTCATGTCGAAGCATTTTTTCATAATTTCTTTTTACACACTTAACACTAAATGCACATATACATACAAGAAAAATGGCTACTTCATGGTAGAAACATCACATAACAAAACATTATCTAACTCTTACAATTTCTTTTTTGATTGACTTGTTTCAAAACACTGATCACTATCTTACACATGTCACTACAAACACAGCAGTACATTTTCACAACTTGTACCCCTACGAAAAGATTCATGAAAATGCCACCATTAGAAAAGCCACGTTTTAGACTTAACTTCATTTATACACACTGGAGTTGCAATGGTAGAGATTGTGCATTATTGCATTCATTTCTGTAGCTTGGATTTGAGTTGTCATTTTTTGCAGCAGTTGTATTGTAACTACGGACTAGAGTAGCCCTTTTCACACATTTGTCAGTTTTGTGCAATATAGGAAAAACTGCACAGTGTACATGTAGACAGCCCATCCATATGTTGTAGTTCAGTTGCATGCCTATCTAGTTACAAGATTATCATAATAGTCAAAAGTTGTTGGGTTTTTCATCGAAACTCAACCATTATCTAAATCAATTTACCCTTACTTCTTACGTATAGAGACCTTGTTTTGTAAGGGATGAGTTCGCATATTGTTTTCCTATTTTTTCTTGGCAGTAGAAAATCGCAAGTTGGACCAGGGTTGCACTGCAAAACACATTCATTTGTAATTTTGGTAACACTCAATAGTACTAGTAATCCAATGTGATTGGCCAGGCCACAAACATGTTACTGTGTGATTGGCTGATTCCTGACCAATCAGGGAACCTCTATGAATAGTACAAAGGTGTAGTCCTAATCTGCTAATCATATGTCAAAAAGGTTGCTGGATAAAATTGCAGGTTGGTGTTACAGGCACATATCAGCACTTTGATGAAATCAAAATCTTTATAAAATCTAAAATCAAGTTTTAATACAGCCATTTAACAAGCCATATAGCTGTATCTACACAAAAGAACTGAGATATCTAGTTGAAAGGGGTAAAGGAGGCTATTCACATCAGGGCCCATCACCCTTCACTCAACTGTGACGGGGGCCGACATCATCTACCAGATACCTTTGACCCAGTGTTGAAGTCACGTGACAAGCCTCACAGGGTCAGTCGACAGAGGAAGACCAGAGAGACTGGTCAAAAGCTCTACGTGATAGAATTTCTTTGCGTTGGATCTTAAGTTTTAACTTTAAACAAGATTTCTAGCCGCTTTTGAAAAGTGAAATCCTTCCCCAGACTGTAAGTTTAACTAGAAGGCGTGTTAGCGCCCCTGATCATCCGCCGTGGTCCTCTCTTCCCCGCGGGCCCCTGCGGCCGGGCGAACTTTTCTCGGTACGCATTCTTCTTTGGGTGGAGTTCATCCATCAGGAATTCTTCCGTCAACTCGGCACCATCATCAATTTCAACCTACGCAAAGATAACAAAACCGCATGGTTTTAAGATGCTGAAAAGTCTCAAAAGCCTCAGCCCCAAGTTGAAATCACAACGTTTAATAGGATGATCATGATTTCAACTTGAAGCCTTCTCTGACATTCATTTCATTTTGTATACTTTAATCTTGGCATTCTGTAAAAGATCAACTCTTTTTTGTTGGCGGTTGTTCTACATCTCTTCTTGTACAAATACAACAACTAGGAAACTCACAACTTGTCACAGAACTAGAGATACATCCCAACATTAAACTGATTCACTTTGTAACAAATAAAATCTAAATGCACCCTTGACTGTGGGAAGGTTAAATGAAGAATAAACTGCTGTTTCTGACCTTTTTAGAGACCGTGATGCCGAGGCTGTGTTCTGTCTGGTCCAGCAGTGGTGCCTTACAGCTGCTGTACAACATCCGCTCCTTAATGCTGCACTTGTACCCAGGCATCGAGTAGATGAAAACTGCACACACAAAAAGACGACAATTTCATTGTTTTAAGTCCAAATTCAATAGACAACTCACAGTGTCATCATAACAATCATCATTAATCATCAAGCAATAACTACTTTTGGAACAAAATTCCCTATCATTCATCTATCTTTAACCAATGATAAACTAAACAGCTCATCAGCAGTGCTACTGGCTTAAAGCACTGAAAAGGGTCTAGACAAATTCATGTTGACACTGTAAATTGTGAAACATTTGGTGTGATTTCATCATGCACACAGTGACCTCTCCACTGTCAAACCATCACACTGTGAACATATTTCTGTTCTTCCCCTCTCATCATCATGAACATGAATGACTTTACAGTATGAGCTTAGTGATGAAGAAGAGTGGTGGATTATCACTTGAAACGTCCGAAATTTATCCTGAGTTGCAGAATTGGCTTTATGACTTTACCGACAGATTCCTGGTAGTCCCCCTCATGTGTGTGTTTGAAGACAAAGAAGTGATATCTGGGGTGGTCCTCTGGCACCCTCTGAGGCAGGGCCTGCACTGTGATGTCCTCTGCTCCTGACAGCTCTATGGTTTCCCTGTCCATGTCCAGTTCCTGGGGAGCAACAGGTAATGTGTGTTACACACTAAAACTGTAGTGTACAAAATGTAAAATTACAAGAAAATCTTTATTTGCACCACCAAATCTTAGAGAAAACTAGACAAAGTTTGTCTATCATTTGGAGAAATCTGAGGGATTATGTATTAATAGTACTGTAAGCCTACATTTGTAGGTACAGCTCTTTATGCATGTTGTAAAACTGTTAGCTCTTCTCCATTCCATCAACTACAAGTCATTTTATCTTTTTAAAATGCTGTACAAGTCATGTACAACAAAGAAATGGCTTCTTTTAGATTATATATTTTTTTAAATAAATTGTCAATGATAATTAACAGTTCTGTATTTCTTGTCAACTTTCTGATACATTTTGTCATAAAATTCTATGAATATAATCTATTATTACGAGATTGCTCCAGGCCCATTACTTATTTGCCTATAACAATACCAGTCCCACCAGTCTGACATAGCTGATCTGCCCTTCCTTCAGCTGCTGTAGTTTAGCGACGGCAGCCTGAGCGATGGGGAAGGCCACACCCTGCACTGTCTGCTGCCGAGTCTCCACATGGATGTGGGTACTCACTCCCTGCAAACACAAACATCACGCAAAATTACATGTTTTAAAAGAAATTATGGCTTTAACATCAATTTGTTAGAGTGTATTCTATAGAAAAAGTTTCCAGCTAAAAGTTTCTAGCTTGGTTTCCAGACCTATTATAGCTCCTGAGTCCTAGATCCTCTCCTAAAATTTGCAGAGAGAATGTAGGACTTGGGAGCTATGATAGGTCTGAAAACCAGGCTAAAAAGTTTCAGCCACACAATTTTCTTGCACTGAGCCAAGAATTAAGCTTAGTAACAGCAACAAAGAAATTACACTAGATACAACTCCTATACAGTATTATGAACATACAAACATGTACAAGACAATTATACTGCACAATTGTACATACATGTAACATGGGTGAAATGTGTAAGACTAAGAGAAGAAAGGATAGATGAAGAAGATACCCAAGAGGAAAAGGCTATGAATGATTAAAGTATAAGAAGGTCTCCAAATTCAGTTCACGAGTACTAGAGCAGAAGGGCTATGGACTCACCCTAGTACGGGGTCTTGGTGCCACGGGAGGTGGCATTCCGCGATTGTAGTATGAAAACCGTGAGTCCTGAATACAACTCATTTGAAGCTACACACACACAAACAAACAAACACACAGACAGAAAAACAAATACAGGAGAGACAGAAAAGATACAGCTTGTGACGTTGAACCAAGAAAAAGTCATAGTTGTAGATGATTGGACAGAGAGAATGAGTGACAGAATAGCACATGATGAATCGTGGCAGAACAGTAATCTGTACTAAGGGTGCAAAAGGCTCACCGGAAATTTCTACCAAGCCGTGCAGCAAGAAACATGGAAGCATAGATATAGAGTCTGAGTTAGATTTAGAAGATAGATCAGGTTGTATTAGCAAATAATCTACAAAGACCAGACCATCCTTTTATTAATACATAACAGACTAATTACTAGCTGAGTCAAAAATTAGCTACAAGTGAAATTTGATAGCACATTATATTATAGTACAATAAACTTACAAACTATAAAGAGGTCTACAGGAAGAGATGAAAAGAATTGAGCTCACCATGCGCTTCTAATGATGAAGCCATGTAGCAAGGAAGGGTTAGAAGGTTGCAATAGTAAGTGAGCCACACCTTGTTATTGAAGAGAATGCTGCTACGTGTATTATGGTTGTTTGTACAGTATGTGTAGTTGCCTAAATCAGTAAGTAGAAAATAGGTTTAGAAGTTTCATGCCCACTGCAGGGTAGAGGAACAGTCTTGTAAGCACGTCGGCAAAACCCCCATTTTTCACAGATTTCGTTGGATTTTTGGTCAACGTTGCATCACAATTTTGCCTGTTGCAGACGATATCTTTTCCGACACAACATTTGGAAACTACAGATGGAATGTTAACCTTATATACACAAATACAACCTTATATGGAGACGTTCTGACCAAGTGCTATTCACAATGCCTTGGTTTCGCACAGGTGCAGTACGTTCTGCCGACGTGCTAGAGGCACACTGTTGTATGTGTTCAGAGTTCAGGTAGCTGATACAGACTCAACCAATCATGGTGGTTAGCACACTCGACCAATCACAGCAGTCGACACACACCTCTTGTTGTTTGATGTACTTGAGCTCTTCCTCTGCCTCGGTCAGCGGTGCAGGTGCATTCTGGGCCTGCAAGTGTTTGTGGTAGCCCGCAAGAGAGATGTCCTCCTGTACAAACACAAACAAATAAGAATCTCAGGCCACACCAAATGATTATTTGTTGGTTCTCAGATTTGCCCGCTTCATTTTTTCTGATTTGCAAAAAAAAGGCGATTCAGGTTCTGAATCAACTCCAAAATGCTCTTATTTTGGTCCCAACAGTTGAAGGAAGTCCCTTCTCTTTAGAGTTGTTACAGTTTTTCCATCTATCAATGCAGTGGTTTGATTAAAAGTTTGAAATTCATTGAATTACAAACCAGCCTGGAATATTGACTTCATCGCTCCTATTGAAGCATTTAGGGCTATGAAGAGGATGCCTAAGTCAAAGATATAAAGATAACTCTTGATTTTCAAATTCTGTTGCGCAAATTTAACCGACTTTAGAGAAGTACTTACAGGTGCTGTTCCAAAAACTTCCTCCTTGATCTGTCCCTGTCCAAACTCCTTCTTCAGGGTGGCCCTTGTAGCAGCATATGTCATCTTTTCCCTTATCTATAATGTAAAAAAACGTAAAAGGTTGAAGTCTCTTTTTTGAGGCTGTATGTTTTTATCAATTTGCCAAGAGAAACACTGGCAAACAATATTCATTCTATGGTGTCTGTGGTTTCATGCAGAAAGTTAAACTATACTGCTTCAAATCAACATCTTGTGACTGGCAGCATATGCCAAATTCAATAACTACAGATATTGTAAACTCCAGGGGGCAGTTTGACATCTTGCCAGAGGCCACTTCCTGTCAGTAATCAACTTAATCTGCAAACCAGATTGGTCCCATAACCAGTTTTAGTACCCGAGGTGAATTAGTCATGGCTTCTGTTGGGCAATGTTCCAAGTTTCCAAGCTACGGTTTTAGCGGTCAGGTCACAGGATGTTCACTTCACTGATAACTAACCAAGTTCCGAAAATTATTCATCAGGTTGGTTAAGTATAGGATGTAAGGATTTTCTTTTTGCGCAACCAAATTTTCCTACCTTGCTTACGTTTTTGTGTCTTTCAGATGTAAGCAATTAATGCAATGTAGGAATATTTCGTTGCACAAAAGAAAACCCTTAGGCCACACCAATTTAATTTCTTGGTTAACCGATTTTTCTATCAAAATAATGGAGCGGGCGGGCGAAAAAAAAATAAAAATAAAAACAGGCCTAGGCATCCTATTATGGCCCAAAATGGTACGACAGGAGCCATGAAGTCAACACACCAGGCTGGTTCAAAATTTAAACAATGAATTTTGAACTTTTAATGATACCATTGCATTGAAAGATGGAATGCCTGTTACAAGTAGTAAGAAAATGACTGTTTTCAACTGTTCAGGGCAAAATATGAGCATTTTGCAGTTGATTCTGAATTTTTATTTTTATTTGCAAATCCGAAAAAAATGAAGCGGCGAATCCGTTAACCAAGAAATTAAATTGGTGTGGCCTTAAATACCATAAACTAACCAAGTTATCACAAAAAGTGAACATACATGTAGTGTGCAATCCTACTAGTGAGATACAGGTTAAGTAACACCATGAATGCCAGTCTTAGGCTATAATGAATAATTTGGATTTATTAGATGTAAATAGAGTTCAAGCACAATTTCGTTTTTTTTTTTTTTTTGCACTTTGTTGTTTTCATGTTGTTCTTTTCAGCACCATCACCCCACCGGCCGCACTTAGCCGTGCACCCAGCACCCTGGTTGTGATGCCCCAGTGAGGGGTTTTGACCAGTATTACATAGATGTAGATTGAAGTAGATCTATAGATTATCCCACTTATGGTAGACCAATGCCAATGATGTTCTGTTAGATAACTGTTAAATCACCAGTACATACATTGTAAGCTGCATAAGACCAGACTCAGACTGATCAAGTGAAATGTAAAGTACCTCTCCCCAGGGTACAACATCAGGGCTTGCTAGTGATTGAAACACCCAAACATTTATGATTAACTTCCCAGTTACAGACACTAACCCTAACTACAGGGCTATACATTGCCACATTTTCTGATCATATTGATGTTTTATTTCACAATGACGAATACTCACATGTGCATGGTCAGGAGAATAAGCGAGGAACAGCCACTCGAAGCCTCCATGACTCTCCCGACTGTCCAGCCTGTAGAAGATGTAACACGGCTGCTTCTCCTCCAGCATGGGCAGCACTATACTGTCCCAATGTGGGCTGGTTAAAGACTATGCATTCCAGTGGGATAGTGTGATACTTATAATATCAAAAAGTGTTTTTTTTCACTTGTCATGGTTTCAAATACAATGTAAATTAGATGATTGCATGTATGTGTTTACTGTCCTTTCAAAAATCCATGCACAGTGGCTGACTACAAACATTACTTAACTAAGTGAATAATAATCTTAGATGAATGCTATTTTATTTTAAAAGATAAATAGCATTCATCTAAAACTTGTAAAAGGATATCTTCTTCAAATGTTCCATCAGCCAGGCCAGAGTCTGACAGAACAAGAGTCTCTGAAAGATGAAAAAAATAATCTGTTATCAGAAAACAACACATAGCATACCAGTACTGTCACTAAGTTTCCATTTGAAATAGTATCACTTGCATCAATAATAAATAAAGTCTTTCATCTACAATTTGCATGTCATTGACACTCTTTTACAGTCATATTACTAGTAACTTAATTCTTCTATGAAAGATAAGCAAATCAGCATTAAACCTAATGTGACTATGCTTCTATGTAGAATGTATTACACACATGGCATTACATAACATCACAACAATTCTTAGAATTATTTTCATTATGTTTATCAGTACCAGTTATTTCTGAAGAATCAACTGACATGATAAATCCCTCACCAGACTGGATAGAACAGCCTCATAGATCACCATGGGCATCTAAATTGACCGTATCACGGTATCAGTTATGCCTCATCAAAAATCTATAATCCGAAGGCTGACCTGCAGTCCCGGGGGACTAGAGCTGTTCATCTCCAATATGTCACAGGGATGGAACAGTAGGAAAACAGACGGGACAACTTCCCAATATTTTCTGAACTGACATCTATTTACTAGTAGATCCGTATTTAGCATTGAAATCCTTGTTTATATGTTACCTGCAATATTACATAATTTCAATTCCAAAATTTTACCTTTGATTTGAAAATGTTTCTATGAATGTCCAACTCGTTGCCATACTTTTTTTTCCAAAATGTGACCAACTTTAAGCTAACAGTCACCATACTGCTATTTCAGTGCATGTGTGAAGTTGTTCTTTTCAATGAATAATATATAATTCATAAAGGCCTTTATTCCTTATTCGTTAATGGCTAACATGAGCTATGAATGCTGGTCTTCAAATTCTGTAGAATATGGATTGTTATGATTCTGTTCTGAACAGAGAGTTTCTGCCCAAAAGACTGTACACCTACCATTCTCTATGGACACCTTGATAGCCCTGTATCTTCCCTCATTTGCACCGCCTTTCTTACTGGCTGCAAAGAAATCTCGCAGCTCATCGGTTGCTGAAAGTAGAAAATGTAACAGTTCTGATTTAGTTCATTTATGAAATAAGAGTTGGGTCTGTTACAAGTTTTATGTCTCATCATTTACTGTTGCCACAATTTCAACAGTTATTTCAAAGTCAGACTATTATAATTTCTGTTTCTGCTAGGAATATGCCATATGTAAATTATAGAACAGTCGAAAAATTGTAATTTTGCTCAACCAAGGTCGATATAGATTAGGATAGTGTTGATCAATCATACCATGTAACTAGGGGACTTGAATATTGACTTTGAAAATCCAGTTTTAATGCCCAGAAACTGCACTGGGTGCCTTTAACAATAATCAATGGACCATCAAAATTCTTAGTCTTAGTACAACGTAAACATAGAATAACGAGCATATACAAGTTGGTATTCCTCCCATATAACGCTTACTAGACTAGATGCTATATTTAGTGTGGCCATCTTCCCGATATATTCCCGGTTGCGCAAGTCGGCCATGAAAGGGCTTAAGGTTGCTATAGAGTCATATATACGTCTGGACAGATTAAGTCTCATCGGAGACACGCGATACTCCAGGCTACACAGGGTCAGGAAATGGACTCCCTAACACAAACAACTCCTCTTTCTTTGTCTATGACTAAGTACTAAGTAATTGGGTGTTTTTCCAGTTTTAGAAAATATCTAGTCATTCTAGAGTAGAGTAGCTTGCTTTTGGCACTGAACAGCTCACATGACTCATGCTTGTGGAGATTCGTCCTTCAATTCGCTATATTCGCTTCAATTACATCATATTATGAATAGCCCTTTAACCTACATTTTTGTACTTCATGTACATCTTTGAAAGTAAATATTTATGTGTGATTAATTAAAGATAATTATTCAGACAAGAAACTTTGGGAATGAAAGAAAAACCCTTCCCAATTGTAACAGTTCTTTGCCCTTCTATTGGTGCGATTTTACACAGAATTTATCGGCATGTACATATACTAGACGGAGGCAAGATGCCCACCTACATATACCCACCTTTAATACGGCCCGCCCCTCCCACAAAAACGCCAACAAAAATTTCCCGGTAAGACACCGGAAAATTCGACGAGAAAACTCACCCAATATTCCCGTCTGGTGCGACATATTCCGGCTTCCTTCTGCCCCTGTTATCTGTGCGCGTTCAACTACGTCAAGAAACTGGCTTGTTGGGAACTAGATCCGTTGCCAGAGGCCGGTCTTTTAGGTTATATTTAGCTTGGCGAGAGCGATTTTGTACACGAATGTCTCTGTGACACTTCCTCCTGGTCATGTGAGACAAATGGGATCGGGTGGAGGTCAAAGGTGAACACGTTTTGTCAACCGGGCGCTGATTGGATAGAGTTTATCCATCTGTTTTCCTTTAGCCAATCAGGTGGGATGTGACAGGAGTGAGCTTGGCGGGAATTCAAAATGGCGACCACCATGCGTACGGAAAACGTCGGATTCTGTTTTCGTCCAGTTTTCTGTGAGATACAAGAAAAACGTCGTGTATATTCGGTAGTATTTGAAGGCTTTTATCAAGACAACAGTTAGGAATCATTGTATGAAGCCGTTTTAGGGTTAAATTTTTCGTTATGGCGTCCCAAAGTGTTTGGAAACCGGCGCATAAGTTGCGGGAGGGCAGGCGGACTGCAGACGTTCTGAACACCGAGGGAGCAGACTTCGCCTCTCTGCTGCTGACCGAGCCCGTACAGCGGGGACTCACTCTGGCAGGCTTCGAGAGGCCGTCTCCGATTCAACTCAAGGCCATTCCGCTAGGCAGATGTGGCTTAGGTATTACGTTTAACTTTAATTGAGTGAAGAAATATTACATAAATTGATTCGCATATTCGTGTAAGATCCATTAACTTATATGATTAAGTTTAAATGTTCTTCTGTACTCAGTCTCTTACAACAACACAAGAACAAATTCATGAACAAGATAGAACATGTATCATTAACATTACTTATATGCAATGCTAAGTAAGGAGTTAACTTTTAAATACAGGTTGCCAAACCCAAAGAAGCTTTCTTTGAGTTTGACTATTTTGCAACACAGTATCTCCCATCATGACATAAGTACAGTAGATTCAACAACTGGCCATGGTGACAGTTGCAGGGCAGCTGAAGTTCTCTCACTTGCTGTGCTTTAATCATTTTTTCCTAGACCTGATTGTCCAGGCCAAGTCAGGTACAGGGAAGACCTGTGTGTTTGCAGTCATCGCTCTGGAGAGTCTGGTGTTGGAGACATACAGTACTCAGGTAAGGGGACAGTGCTTCAAGTTGATGTGCTTTATGTTTGAAGTTTTCACTTTAACCTCTTGCTGTGAACTCAGCACATTGCCTTTCTATATGCATTTCTATTAGTACAACATGTATCAATATTAGTCGTGTAAAGTGCCTTTCCCTAGGGCACCAGATTGGTGGCATGTCAGGACTCGAACCTGGGACCTCTTGGTTCCGAGTAGGGCACTCTGCCATTACACCACACGACCCCACATTGTTTCATGTGACATGTTTCCTGTCCCAGGTCCTGGTCCTTGCCCCCACCAGAGAGATTGCTGTACAGATCCATGACGTGCTGGAGTCTATCGGCCAGGCCATGGTGGGACTGAAGTGCCATGTGTTCATTGGGGGACTGCCTGTCCACGAGGACAAACAGAAACTCAGGAAATGCCACATCGCCATTGGCTCACCAGGTACAAGTCCTGAGCCTGTGTCGTTAAATTTTTGCTTTTAATTTTCATGTATCTTTTGGCACTCTAAAGTAGTAGTATGAGAATATGATTCCGTAGGGGTCTCCCCAGAAATTTGTAGGGGAGAGGTGCTCCCTAATCGGTTGATGCCGCTTCGAAAAAAAGTCTGCAAATTTTAATGAAAATACTTCGAGAAAACACTTAATTTGAATATTTTGGGACAATTCCTAGGATTCTAGGGAGAGCACCCTTGCTTCATTGCTTGGAGAGAGCCCTGTAAGGTGTTAGTTATTTTATTGATGCCTGAAGGAAACAAATTGGCCTGCTAGCAATTTTCCTACTCATAGTATACTGTACAGTACAGATTTTCCTATGTTAACATCCTGTTTGTTTGTATTTGTTTCCATAGGCCGCATCAAGCAGCTGATAGAACTGGGTGTACTGAAGACCAGCAGTATCAGGCTCTTTGTTTTAGACGAAGCAGACAAACTTCTGGAGACTGGCAGCTTTCAGGAACAGATCAAGTATGGAACATCATTGTAGTTTTAATAAATCTGTTTATGTTGAGGGATACGAATTATTCAACACACTTGTTACAAGTTGATCCTTTGACTTTTTGAGTCCCTCCATTTGATCACTAGAGATTGACAAAGTCTAAAAAGAAAAAAAAAAGATAATCCCTACCTACCAACCCTAATTTCTTTCAGGTCTGAAACAGGAAACAACATGTGCCATAAATGATGTATGAATTATGATAATATTGAAGCTGACCAGGATGTTTTGTTTGACAGCTGGATTTACTCGTCACTACCTGACAACAAACAAATGGTTGCCCTGTCGGCGACCTACCCAGAATCCCTTGCACAGCACCTGCAGGTGTACATGAGAGACCCGACCTTCGTCAGGCTGGATGTCCAGGACCTGTCCTTAAAAGGTAAACCTATCCTTAAAAGGTAATATACTTTTACTCAGTAAGGCCATGTTGATGTGATTATATGGATGACATCCTCAGGGAACCCCAAAACTGATAAGAGTGTGTGAAAAAAAGTTTTGTAAAAAAGTTGCCTTCATTATGAAATCTACATGGTCATGAAAGTTGAACCAATGAAAAGATACACAGTGTGAAATTGCAAATAATAGACTCTTCATTTCTTCACATTTTGTTCTTTTCCTTTGGAATTGAATTTGGCATTACTAACATTTTTTTATATTGTAGTATTCCTAGCTGGTACACTAAAATATCAAGATAGAAACATGTCTTATCATATTGTTTTACCCCAAAGTGGTTGTATGCAGTGTCTTTTCATTGTACTTTCTATTTTCCAGGGATCAAACAGTTTTACAGTGTCATGCCTCAGATGTCTTCAATGTCCAAGGCCTTCCAAGCTAAAACAGACCAGCTGATCAAGCTTTTGTCCAGAGTGCCTTTCCACCAATGTCTCGTCTTCTCCAACGACCAGGGGAGGTATGGGAATTCTCAGCCATCACAGTGCTACATGACTGTTACATTTTATGTATTAATATTGTTGACAATACTATAAGTAAAACCAAACTTAACGTGACTTGAAGAAAATCCAGGCCAGGTGACCACTATATTCAGGGTTCACCAGAAAGGGTCCACAATTGCCGAGTAGTCTTTATGTAGAGGTAGTCACTGGTACTGGTGTGATGTGTGTTGTATGGTATTTTGCAATTGATGTTGCTTCTGCATTTTGTTGTTACAGAGCCCAGAGGCTTTCTGAGGACCTAAACTCCAAGGGATGGCCAACAGCATACATTTCAGGTAAGGTCTTCAAATCATACTTTGATTTACAGAGATGTTTTTTCTTCACAAGTTTTCCCAGTCACCAGTATGTGGCACTGACTTGATCTATGTGTTGCTCCCATCTGTAGGAAGTCAAGAACAGACCCAGAGGCTGAATGCGATGTCCCAACTCAGGAACTTCCAGTGTCGAGTCTTGGTGTCAACAGATTTGGTGTGTGGTAATGTTGTATGAAATACTATTATTTGTTCTCTTTGATATAATGAATACATATCATTTGACCTACTGGAATCATTCAATGTAGTATACATCTATATGCCTTTCAATGTTATACTATTCATTTTGGTTTCTTAGCCCATTTCTAAGGCATCTTAGTTGTAATGATTGTAGAATGCCTTTAATGTAAATACACTATATTCCTTTCCTTTTGAATTATTACTTGTGGGAACCAACGTCGCCATGGTCAATTTTTTAAATGCCCACCTTGTTGTTTGTTTATGTTCCTCATCAGACTGCCCGTGGCATTGATGCAGACAAGGTGAACTTGGTGGTGAACTTGGACGTTCCCCAGGACTGGGAGACCTACATGCACAGGATAGGCCGGGCGGGACGGTTTGGTAAGGGATAAACCACTAGTGGTGGTGGGAGGGGGTCCTGTCATTTGATCAGATCAGATCAGATTGTCCAATCAGCACCAAGGACAGGGAAACCTTCCCCCCAAGATCAGATTGTCCAATCAGCATCAAGGACAGGGAAACCTTCCCCCAATAACAGATTGTCCAGCATGAAAGTTCATCTGAGTTGGTAAATTACATTATGAAAAACTTTTCTCCAACTCAAAATTTGACTCACCAGAAATTTACGACTGAATCACTCAGTCTTCCTCAGCTATCTGACCCAAATGCTGTGGACCCGTGATTTTTCCCACGTGTGACATCAGCACAGATTGTCAGCACAGATTGTCCAATCAGCACCAAGGACAGGGAAACCTTCCCCAAGAACAGATTGTCCAATCAGCACCAAGGACAGGGAAAACTTCCCCCCAGAACAATTGTCCAATCAGCACCAAGGACAATGAAATCGTCCCCCAAGAACAGATTGTCAAATCAGCACCAAGGACAGGGAAGGCTTTTCCCAAAGAACAGATTATTCTCGAAAATCCAGTCAAGATAATCTGCTGTTGTGTATTATGTATAACATTTGAATGGTATTAGCAACATAAAGATATTAAAGGTTATAGTGTTCTACATGTTATTATTTCTTAAGTCTTAGTGTATTTCTCAGGAACCCAGGGTGCGGCAGTGACGCTGGTGTACAGTGGGAAGGAGGAGGGCAGGCTGGAGAACATCACTCAACACTGTCGTCTGTCTCTACAGCCTCTGCCCAGTAAGTCTGCACTTAATGATTGGCACTGCTGTTATAAACTACAATGTATTTGATGAAATAGGACATTGTGTGATGATGATGAAGAGTAAGAGAATTTTCTGTTCCAGACCCAATCCCTTCAACTCTGATCACAAGCAAGGATGTTACATCTCAGGAGGTGATGTCCTCAGGTGACCTGGTAACCGTGACAACCCTTTCCACAACACAAAAGTATCCTGAAGAACAAGAGTCACTTGAACCACCTGGAGACTCCTGTAAAATGGTACATGGAATCTGCCCTCATACAGCTGCATCAGGTAGGGCCGGTCCTAAATCTTTAAACACAACTAACACAAATGGAGCAGGAGATGGAAACAGCCTAATAAGGCAGAAAGCTTGCTGTCAATCACAGCAGAGCCAATCAGAGCAGTGTTTGAATGACCAATCAGAGCAGTCATTCAACAACCAATCAGAGGAGACTTTCAGCAACCAATCAGAGCTGTCCTTCAAAAACCAATCAGAGGAGACTATCATCAACCAATCAGAGAAAGTCTTGAACAACCATTCAGAAAACCCACTGAACAACCAATCAGAGCATGAGAGATGCAGTCAGCTTCATCAACAACCAAAAAACTCCTACAATTCCAGGGTCTCAACAGGTTCGAGATCAACTCTGTCAGTGAGTCTTTCTGATAGTTGCAGTCAAGGTAGTTATTCCCTCGATGAAGAGGCAGATTCCAATAGTTGTGACAAATCTATGCACGAAGTCTTCTTACACCAAAGTGAAATGGAAAAGGAAAGTACAGTGAACTTGGAGGGGGACTTTGAGAGAAAGTTGCCGGTGAGAGAAGTGAGGATTCCATCTCTAGCATCGTTCAAAGGACAGCAGAAAGTCAGGCTAACATTCCAACAGGCAGCAGAGGACCTGGAACATTTCCTAACACATGGTACAGAAAAGTATGGAGCCCACAATGTTCAACAGTTCATTGTAAAACAAACAATGAAGGAAGCGAGGAAAGACTCTGAGAGAACTATACAAGATGGTGATGTTAGTTGCAGTCCTGAAGTTCGTGAAACTGTTCCAAAGCGTGAGAAGAGAAAGCCAATTGGAAGTGGAAGGCTACAGTTGGCAGATGAACTCTCCAACATGAGCGACCATATAGAAGATATCTTAAACAGTTATGGTGAGGGTGCAAGTGTTAAAGCTCACCTAGATAATCCTCAGTATAATGAAGAGAATCTGAAACACTTAGTAGCAAAGAATCAAGACTCTCGAATGTCAACAGAAATAGATACTGCTGAAAAGACTTGGTCGACCTGGTCAAAACAAGGAGCAAGACCCAAGGGAAGTAAGGTATCCAAAGAAAATTCATCAGAATTGAACGGATTTAACGATGATGGAATACAAAAGCTCCACAGAACAGACAGGGAAGACAATGATTGCCCATGGGAAGAACAAGAGGAGGAAGAGTTCATTGATTCTGAGGGGGATGGAGGTAGTGATGAGGAATGGGAGGAGAGTGAGGGAGAAGAAACTGATGATGAATGGGAAGAAGAGGAAGATGAGAGTGACTCAACAGAGACTGGTGAAGAATACAGTGAGGAGGATTACGACAGCTACATCAACCAACCAAGGTCCTTCTATTCCAACAACCATGAGAACTACTATTACCAACCTGATAATACTTACCCACAGTACACTGACCATGCACCACCGCCATACTATGAAGGGTATCCTTGGTATGGTGAAAACACGACAACTGGCGAGTGCAGTGAACAGTACACCAGCGCCCCCTACTGGAGTGTACCAGGAAGGACAGCTATAGGTGAAACTTGGTGCTGCTGTGGTAGGCGAGACTGTGTGAGGAACAGGTGGTTGTCCACCTGGGCACGGGCTTATTCCTCACAGTGTTTATACATGGCAGCCATGCTGGGCAATAGAGACTTAAGGTAGCATAATGAACAAATCATATGGTAGACCTGGAGTAGGAATGGCAAAATCAAAGATTCGAAAGTTTTACTCATTTACTATTGTATTTAAAAGATGGGACAGCAAAGCAATGTCGTATGAATATTTTTCATGAAGTGTCGGATTTTTATACCCCATGACATGATGTGCTCTACTGAGTCAATTTTCTGTGATATAGTTACAGTATATGAAGCCAGCAATACTAAATGATACTTAATTATGTAGATTCAAATATCTATAGGTTAATAACCGTATGGTACGTATTGAAATTTTGTTTTGGCTCCTCTTTAATTTGGTAAGTTAGCTTTTGATTTTTGTTCCTGAAAAGTAAAAAGAACTGGTAAATGTACTGGAAGACTACCCTTACTTTGTTTATACATTTTGTGTATTTAAGAAAAATATGTACAAACATGAAGTCAATGATGCCAAGTTGTAAACACGAACATTTTGTTACACTTGTTGTACTGTAAAATAAAAAGAAACATAACTTTCCTGGCGAAATAAATGAGAAAGTGAGAGAAATAAATGGGAGTGTCTACAAGTATGAATAAAGTATGCTAATAACGAATGCATTGTGTCTTCTGAAGAAAATAGTTAGCGACCACATACGGTACTACTAAGGCATTAAAACTGTATTATCATGCTCTTCATCTGATCGTCTTTTCCAAATTTTTGAGAGAGAGGCAGAGAGACAGAGTGTATTATTATACTAGTGTTGCATTCCAAAACGTGTTCAAATCATGATTTGGAATAATATGTTTTGGAATGCAACAACTGTTATACTAATAACTGAACGTGGGTTGCTTCGAAATTCGCGCTCTGCAGTGAAGTTTATTACGTCATATGGTGTCAGCCAATCAGGAGCCACTACCTGAACCTCATTACATATTCATGACGTCACGTCCCTCACGGAAAGTTCGTAAACATTGTTCTGACCTCGGGACAACGTTCGATCGAAGTCCAAGGGCATCGGTGTGATGCAATCAGAAGTCATGGGAGGATAGATTCAATCATATAGGAATGATCTTTGGTCAACCGGTCATGTGTAAGTCATTTCCGGAACACAACAACTGAATATGGGCGCCGCATCCACCGTGGTTGTGAAACTCTCGGCAGTTTGCTTTGGTGTGTTGATTCTCCTGCAGGTCCAAGTACACGGAGACGTCAGATCCACCATCGCTGCCCTGAACAGGAGGATCGCAGACCTACAGGCGCTACACGATGAGGACGTCATACCCGGACAAGCCAAGCAGAAGGGACTGTACTCTAGTGAGGTAATGGCTGTTCTAATACCAACTAGAAAGGTAACATTTGCAAAGCAAATGCATTATGTTTACAAAGCATGTTATTATATTATAGGTAATATTGCGAAGCAAATGCATAATGTTTACCTTTGCATATTGTCTGCTCTGTTAATTCTTACTTAGCTAATTCTAGGCGAGAGCGAGGAGCTTACTTCCGGGTTGACGTGGCCGACACACGACACCACCAACAATAGCACAATGTTTTCGCGCTACTTTTGGCCGGGAGCCACAACACAGTACAGTGGCCACAAGGACACCGGCTTTAGTATGTTTACCGAAAAACATAGGAAAACATATTGTTTTTGCTGTTTCTTCTTTTTCTTCTTTTTATCTCCAAACACGTAAGGGCAATGACCTGAACCAGACGTCTGTCACCATGGTAACTGGTGTTGGGTTACACCATGTTGCAATTTTATAGCAGGAGGGATCTAGACTCCTGTATGACCATATATATGAACGTGTTTGAGTAAGAATTAACAGAACAGACCATATGCGAGGGTAAACATTATGCATTTGCTTTGCAAATGTTACCTTTCTAGTTTATGAGGTAATTTCATTATTTAACAAGTTTGAACTGTAATGGCCAACACACAAAAATTTTCGACTGCACAATTCCAGTCTTCGTTAAGGAATGAGCAATCTACCGCTTTCGTGACGTCAGGCAGAAAGTCTGTGGCGCCCCCCGTCTCTCTGTTGAGGGATGGTTTGTTCATTCCTTGACAAAGACTGGAGTTGTACAGTCGAAAATTTGTCTGAGTGCATTTTTTTCTGTTGGCCATTACAATTCAAAGTTGTTTACTGATGGCCTCTACCAACACAGATGAACTTTCACGATGAGGTAATTCCATGTTTAAACAGGTTAAGGTGAACTTCCATGGCCCGCCTGAGGTCTCCCTCCTCCGAGACATGGGTCTGTACGACAACAACGCGTTCGCCACGCTGTGGATCGTGACGTGTCTGCTGGAGAGTCACACCTACGGCACGGCTCCAGCCCCGGACCCCGGCCGCCTGCAGCTGGCTGTGGACGCCGTCAACACCTTCCACTAAAAAAACCTGCCTGTACGTTCTGTTACCTTCGCCAAAAAGGTTATGTTTCTAAAGTGTGTGTGAGTGTATATATATATATGTGTGTGTGTGTGTGTGTGTGTGTGTGTGTGTGTGTGTGTGTGCTGTATGTGTGTGTGTGTGTGTGTGTGTGTGTGTGTGTGTGTGTGTGTGTGTCCGTGGTTTAGCCCGATAACTCAAGAATGGTTGGCAGGCTAAGATTGTCATGAAACTTGGTAGGTGGGTAGGTGTTGATGAGACAGATGCTGTATGATTAGATTTTGAGTCCCCTCCGGTTTTGATATCTCGTGATCTGAACATGCTAGGGTTATAAAGTTTGGATGGTAGATAGCTCTTTCGGTCTTGGAGGAGTGACATTAGTTTGAACCCCCTAGCGGCTGGCCTGCCTGTATGTTCTGTTGTTCGTATTGCTTTCGTCTGACTTACAGGGTCAGACGGCCATGGACTTCTGGCCACAGGTGTACAACCAGACGACAGGTGTGTGGGTGCAGTCACCTGAGAACCTGCTGTATGTCGCGCAGCTAACCGACAACGACATTCCGTGGAACACCATCAAGAAAGTCCTTCTGGACCTGGGTCTGGACGACCTGTGGAATGCCGTTGTGTCAATGCAGAATAGGATGTACGCTTTATCTATGACTATGATATTTGAACTTTCTCTGTGTCAAAGAAACATATAATGTTATACATTTAACAGGTTAGGGGACATGCTTATACACAACTAGCTAAAAGTTTAATGGATCCAAGCACTGAACCTTTCTTCCTCTTGACTTAACATGTTTGAATTTCTTTTCTAAGTGGCATCCTCTTTGTGCAGGTTTCTTATGTAGAATTCCATGCAAATACCGTTTCCTTCTATGAAATACGCGTCGAACGCGTACAAGATTCCTCCCGAGTTGGTCGACTCTTTTCTGGATCCGGGTCTTTCTCCAGTAAGAGACATCGATAAGAATAAGTTTTGCCTACACTAATAAATGTAGCTGTACATAACGTATGTTTAGATTGACACATTTACATCTCGGTTCCCTTCAGGAAAAACATGGAAGCCGCCTACCGCATTCCCCCCGACTTCGACGACTCTTTCCTAAACCTGGGTCTCGGCGCCCAGCTGCTCCAGCTGAAGGACAGTTTTCCGCTCGCCTACCGGTCCTGGGCGTCCAACAACACGGACCTCCAGTCCCTTCAGAACCACCTCAAGTCGTACGCCTACCGCCCGCTGTCGGGGGACAACAATGCCGACACGATCGACCCCAGAACGTACTACTACATGCGGCCGTTCTTAGAAAAGGCGGCGAGGGAAGGAGACGAGATCACCTTGGTAACTACATGGGTGAGTTGGACTTTATTGTGCCTAGCCTCTATCAGAGATAACATGCCGGGGGAGTTGGTCCGCTGGAGAGAACAGTTTGCCGCTTTTCTCCCAGCAGACCAACTCCCCTGGCATGTTATATTATCTCTCTCTCTCTATTTGGCTCTCTATTTCTACTCTTTCCAGCCGCCTCCCCCGGAAGCCTGGTAAAGGCTATATTGTGTCCACATATACGTACTTATTACCACCAACAAGAAGGGTATGCTATTCATGTTGTAAAACACAATCTAAAAACGAAGAGTTGCTAGACACAGCAGACGTAAACATTGTACCTTATGAGTTTGACGGTTCCTCTACAAAACAAAAAGTTTCAGTATCGTCCATCCATTGTCGTTGCCCGCTATAGATTCAAAATCTCGCAGAATCTCGTGAGATGTTCATGGCGGGGAAGGGCGTGCTGATGCCGTATAACCTGAACAACGTGGACGTGACCGTGGCCGCCAACACGCTGGCCGGCATCACGGAGGCTCTGCTGGCGGGACTGGTGAACCCCGAGAAGTGGTTTGACCACGACGTGCAGGTACACAAACACCCTCAGTACACAGTTTATAAAGATAGAAATAATCAAGGCCATAGCATGTCCAGGACAAAAGATGCAACTGGGTGGTGAAGTCTACTTGGTTTGACCACGACCTACAGGTTTCCCTTCACTCACTCACTCACTCACTCACTCACTCACTCACTCACTCACTCACTCACTCACACACTCACTCACTCACTCACTCACTCACACTCACCCACGCACTCACTCACCAATTCACACTCACGCACGTACGAACTCACGCACGCACGCACTCACACACACACACTCTCTCTCTCACTCACTCACTCACTCACTCACTCACTCACTCACACACGCACTCACTCACACACTCACTCACTCACTCACTCACTCACTCACATACTCACACACTCACTCCCTTACTCACTCATTCACTCACTCACTCACTCACTTGACTGACTCACTGAATCTCTGAGTCCTGTTTTTCATACCCCCCTCGGGTTTTAATGATCAAGCTTTGTCCAGTAACTAAGAGTTTCAAAAGTTGTTTGAACACAGATTCTGAAACATAGCCTCGCTGACGAAGGACGAGCTTGCTCTGACAACATTGTCACAGAAAAGATTATGAGATCGTGGTTCTTCACACAGAGAATCTACCTGAACACGACCGCCATGATTTCGTGGGCCGTGACGTCAGAGGCAATCTTCACCCGTCCTGACCTGGTGATGACGTACTACCCATCTCTCTACAACTTCCTGTGGTACTCCTCCCGAACTCTCTTCCTCCTGCAGTCCAACCAGGACAGGCTGCAACACTACCCCGACTGTGTCAGGGATGTGCAACAGATTCTTACCACGACATTCAGGTGAGTAGGACCATTCACAATATAGAATTCATAACGGCCAAAACTTTTAGTAACCTGTCCGTAGGGATAGTAGTAGTAGTTGTAGTTGTAGTTGTAGTTGTAGTTGTAGTAGTAGTAGTAGTGGTGGTGGTGGTAGTAGTGGTAGTAGTAGTACTAGTAGTAGTAGTAGCACTAGTAGTAGTAGTAGTAGTAGTAGTAGTAGTAGTAGTAGTAGTAGTAGTAGTAGAAGTAGTAGTACTAGTAGTAGGCACTCTTTCATCTCAAAGATGATGGTAGCACTCCTGTCTTTGCATGGCAGGCAGTCAGGTTAGACATCTGTTTTCTTCAATTTTTGTTCCACTAACATGTACGGGGATGTATATTATATATATTGCCACAGGGACCATGTGACACCTAGACTACTGAACAGTGCCCAGACAGACGGCGGACAGGGTAGCTTCTTCGACGACTTCTTAGGAGACGGAGACACGGACATCTTTGGAAGACCGAAGGTCGGGTTAAGTCCTCGTCACGTATTTATTGTACGAAAGATTTTCAACAGCAAATTCAGAAAATTTCTTGGGACATCCGTGAATAGTTTCATTAGGTTGGTAAGACACTGAGTGAAGAGACTCTTTTTACACAACCATTACACAACCAGTCTTTTATTCAGTCAGAATTGCCCTGAGGAAGGTGACAGACGGTCACCGAAACGCCGGCTGAATAAAAGACTTGGTTGTATAACAAGAGTCTCTTCACTAGATCAATACTTGGGTCAGTTTGGTGTGCGTGTGTGCGTGTGTGTGTGTGTGTGTGTGTGTGTGTGTGTGTGTGTGTGCGTGCGTGTGTGTGTGTGTGTGTGTGTGTGTGTGTGTTTATATTTATGGCAATATTTCGTGACATGGAGCACAAAACAAGCTCAAATCCCAGTGAAGTTTAGTTTCCAGTTCTCTCGCCATTTTAGATCCATGGAGAAGACCGAATCTTCAGCACAGCACAGGCAGTAAACACACTCCTGGCGACCTGGACAGTGTTCAACAGGACCTCCCAAAGGCTGTCGTGGATTAACGGTAAAATAACTCTGTACATCACTTTTCCCTTTAAATCTAAAACAAAAATAATCACTGCTAGTATTTTCGAAACGCATTGTTATCGCCTCATATTACCATCTCATATTAGAGCGGCCCAGTCGATGGGGGAGCTTTAGGACCCTGATATGGCATATGGACTGATTATGGACAATTTATTTACTGTATATTATGTAATAATTTTGTTGTTTTGCATAATCCGTGACCCCCCCCTCACCCTTCTCGACCTTGAACATTCGAGAGTAAAAAAGATTCATTCATTCATTCATTCATTCATTCATTCATTCATTCATTCATTCATTCATTCATTCATTCATTCATTCATTCATTCATTCATTCATCTCATCATAGAAACCCCTGCGGACGTGAAGACCCTGGTGTCTCAGGCCGTGTCTTGGCTGGAGAAGAACACCCTGAGCGGCAGGTACAAGCCGTACAACGCCTTCTTCTCCGGCTCTACCAAAGGGATGTCCGTGAGTCTTTTTTTGTATAATCCAACATGTAATCACAAGACGTGGTGACGGCACACTCAAGTTTTTTCAACTTATATTAACGACGCCACCAATACTGGGGACAATACGCACACTACTCATTTCATGAGCAAAGTGAGGGTCGTGTAAAGTGCCTTTCCCAAGCACTTTCGGTGGCATGTCAGGACTCGAAGCCGGGACCTCTTGGTTTCGAGTCCAGCACTCTGCCGCTACGCCACACGACCGCACAAACGGTGGTCCGTGAGTCTTCAATTTTAGTCTCCACCAGGCTCCTTTACAGGCTGAATAAATTTTAGAATCGGCCTAAAAAGAATGTAGCTAGCCACGGGAGTGACCAGCTACAGACATTTGAAACGATATCTTATTTTGGGTTTCCGCACGTTAATCGCCATGTAGTGAGCAACGATTATACTGGACAAATTTTCAGTTGGCTCTGTGTATCTTAAAACGCTTCTTGTTTAATCTCCAAGCAGACCTTTCAGTGGGGAGAAGACAGTATCCGATTGGCCAGTCTGTAACAACAGGTGGGGAAATAGTTACAGACTGGCCAATTGGATACTGTCTTCTCCCCACTGAAAGGTTTGCTTGGAGATTACTTCTTGTTGACTGTTGATCTCAAGCAATAATCCGTTTGTGTTTGTCCCAGTCAGTGCCTCTCTGGTTCCCGGCCAACTTTCTGCAGTACGTGAACGGCACGGCTCTGTCGCCCACCGCTGACCTTGCGGATGACGTTGAGTTCATCGTGGGGGTCTCCGGTGTCATCGGTACGTACCGTCCGAAATCAACGCAAAACTAGAAAGGTAACATTTGCAAAGCAGATGCATAATGTTTACTTTCGCATATGGTCTGCTCTATCATTTCTTACTCAAAACCTCATCTCATTCCCAAATTTCATACTTTCTTCGCAGATCCTGATGAGTACCAAAAGATGGTTGTGCAGCCGCATTTCGGATTCGTCACGCCGACAAAGTTTGACGGATTTAACGCTCCGGACATCGTGTTTCCCTTCTGGTCCTCCGAGCCTTATACCTACGCCACTGTCATGCTGGCACTGGCGCAGTACGACAACATAGCATGAGAGAGAGAGACAGAGACTGGTTTATTTGTACCATACAAGTACATACTAGACCTGTAAGCAGCCATCATTGGCTGAATTGAAAAGGCTTCGAATACAAGATGCGCTTATGGCCTTTGGTCTTAAAAGCGTCTGTGTTTCAAAATAACGTAAATGATCATGCTGCCATGCACTGCCGAGGTGTCAGAAACTCCACCACATTCTCTACATAGTCTTTCGTAGTGGAGGTTTAATAGTAACTAAAATTGTTGCACATCTTGCCATACGCATCATACGCAGCTGTTGAGCAATAAAGGTATCATCATATCCCTACACCTATACACATGTTCCTACAATGGACATTATACAGGTCGTCCTTGGAGTTGGGGAAGGTGACAGACGGTCACCGAAACGTCAGCTGAATAAAAGATTTGGTTGCGTAAATAGTCTCTTTACTCCAAAAGGTCACCAAGCTGGGTAAACAATCTTGCTTCTTGTTCAGAAAAGCCATCAAATCGCCTGCTGAAGGTGAAAGCAACCAAGTTGTTAGATAAAAGCACTAGCTTTGAGTCCGTCAGCAAAGCCCATGGGAACTTTGGCCTTTCACGGTGCTTTTATGCCTGCTTACTAGTCTACACTAGTGCGTCAATTGTTTTTTGTCTCAAGAACATGCTGCGAAGGTTACGTGGTTGAATGTGCACGTGTCGTCCTTAACATCTTCAGCGTATTTTTCAAAACTTGTTCAGAGAAACTTAGACAGACTACACACAACATAAAAAGTGTACCGAACACATGTGTACATTGATCTTGTGTATCTATTTCTAAATGTGTGAAAAGAATTTCTTTACTCACAAGGTCACCAAGTTGGGTAAACAATCTTGCAAAAAAGCCATCAAATCGCCTGCTGAAGATGAAAGCAACCAAGTTGTTAGATAAAAGCAGTAGCTTTGAGTCCGTCAGCAAAGCCCATGAGAACTTTGGCTTTGCACTGTGCTTTTATCTGCTAACTAGTCTGCACCAGTGCGTCAGTTGTCTTTTGTCTCAAGAACATGCTGCGAAGGTTACGTGCTCGGTTGAATGCGTCGTCCTTAACACCTTCAGCGTATTTTTCAAAAATTGTTCAGAGAAAATAAGACAGACTGTACACACATAAAAAGTGTACCGAACACATGTGTACGTTGATCTTGTGTATCTATTTCTAAATGTGTAAAAAGAGTTTCTTTACCCAAAAGGTCACCAAGTTGGGTAAACAATCTTGCCTCTTTCTCAGAAAAGCCATCAAATCGCCTTCGCAGATGAAAGCTACGAAGTTGTTAGATAAAAGCGCTAGTTTTGAGTCCGTCAGCAAAGCCTATGAAAACTTTGGCCTTTCACGGTGCTTTTATCCCTTCTAACTAGTCTACACCATTGCGTCAGTTGTCTTTTGTCTCAAGAACATGCTGCGAAGGTTACGTGGTTGGCTGAATATGTCGTCCTTGACATCTTCAGCGTATTTTTCAAAATTTGTTCAGAAAAAATAAGACAGACTGTACACACAATAAAAAATGTACCGAACACATGTGTAAATTGATCTTGTGTGTCTATTTCAAAATGTGTAAAAAGAGTTTCTTTACTCACAAGGTCACCAAGTTGGGTAATCAATCTTGCACAAAAAAACCATCAAATCGCCTGCTGAAGATGAAAGCAACGAAGTTGTTAGATAAAAGCAGTAGCTTTGAGTCCGTCAGCAAAGCCCACGAGACCTTTGGCTTTGCACTGTGCTTTTATCACTGCTAACTAGTCTACACCAGAACGTCAATTGTCAATCGTTTTTCTCAAGGTTGAGAAGGTTACGTGCTTGTTTGAATGCGTGGTCGTTAACATCTTCAGCGTATTTTTCAAAATTTCTTCAGAGAAAATAAGACAGACTGTACACACACCATAAAAAGTGTACCTAACACATGTGTAAATTGATCTTGTGTATCTATTTCTAAATGTGTGAAAAGAGTTTCTTTACTCACAAGGTCACCAAGTTGGGTAAACAATCTTGCAAAAAAGCCATCAAATCGCCTGCTGAAGATGAAAGCAACGAAGTTGTTAGATAAAAGCAGTAGCTTTGAGTCCGTCAGCAAAGCCCATGAGACCTTTGGCTTTGCACTGTGCTTTTATCTGCTAACTAGTCTACACCATTGCGTCAGTTGTCTTTTGTCTCAAGAACATGCTGAGAAGGTTACGTGCTGGGTTGAATGTGTCGTCCTTGATATCTTCAGCGTATTTTTCAAAATTTGTTCAGAAAAAATAAGACAGACTATTCTATTTCACACAATAAAAACAAATGTACAGAACACATGTGCACACTGATCTTGTGTATCTATTTCTAAATGTGTGAAAAGAGTTTCTTTACTCACAAGGTCACCAAGTTGGATAAACAATCTTGCAAAAAAGCCATCAAATCGCCTGCCGAATATGAAAGCAACCAAGTAGCTTTGAGT
>NW_017802503.1:425439-426925 GCF_001625305.1 Branchiostoma belcheri
GCGGATACAAATGTACCTGCAACCCTGGATGGACTGGACAGAACTGTCAGCAAGGTGAGTTCTTTTTCTGTAGCAGTCGAGGTTTTAGATGCAGTGTTTATTAGCCTAATTAAGGTCATTAACTGATTGGCTGTCATTTCTTGTAACAAAGTTGAAATTTTCAACGTCCATATACTCCAGGAATCCCATTTAGCACAGCAACTTCTTTCTGTGTTGATACAGACCTGAATGAATGTGATGGAAACCCATGTAAACATGGACTCTGTGTGAACAATGCTGGCGGATACAGCTGTACCTGCAACCCTGGATGGACTGGACAGAACTGTCAGCAAGGTGCTTGAGTTCTTTTTGAGAAGAAGCCAAAGCTTTAAATTATAAGTTTAAGGTCCCTGGATGATTGACCGTCATTTTTGGAATAAGACTAGAATAACCAACATCTATGTAATATATTAGCTCGATCAACCTTAATTTTTGAAGACTTTCTTTTGACACAGACCTGGACGAATGTGATGGAAACCCGTGCACACATGGACGCTGTGTGAACAAAGATGGCGGATACACATGTACCTGCTCACCTGGATGGACTGGACAGAACTGTCAGCAAGGTGCCTGATCATGAGTTCTTTTTGTGTCAAAACTTTATTTTCTGTACTAGTCTTAGGTCCCTGGCTGTTATACTATCATTTTTGGAGTAAGGCTAGAATGACCAACATCCATGTACTGTAGTTGCTTATTTGCTCGATCTAGCTCATCTTTGAAGACTTATTTCTTTTGACGCAGACCTGAATGAATGTGATGGAAACCCATGTGGACATGGACGCTGTGTGAACAAAGATGGCGGATACAAATGTACCTGCAACCCTGGATGGACTGGACAGAACTGTCAGCAAGGTGAGCGTTTAATTAGTGTTAGTCATATATGCCAGGACTCTTTATCACTTTCTTGAAACATGGACCTTTACACTGTGTAGCTACTGATTTGCTATAAGATGGTGTTTGGCTTTTTAAGCTGCAGGAGTCACATGATCCTCTTTATCACACAGACCTGAATGAATGTGATGGAAACCCGTGCACACATGGACGCTGTGTGAACAAAGATGGCGGATACAAATGTAACTGCAACCCTGGATGGACTGGACAGAACTGTCTGCAAGGTGAGTTTTCATCTTATGTGCTGGAATAACAATAATAAAGTTTAGCGCATTGAGAATCCTGCAAGAGCAGTTTTTGATACTGCTTAAACTGAATAAAGATCCCATTAAACCATTCGTTTATGTTACAGCCAAACCATGTCCTACAGGGTGGAGTGGATATGAGAACCACTGCTACAAGTTGATGAGAGACAGAGCTAACTGGGAAAAAGCAAATTTACAGTGTGAACGACTCGGTGCAAATCTGGCTTCTATCACAAGCCGTGACGAGGCCATGTTCATCAACGGTATCATTACTGGCGGTGGGTGATGCAATTTCTTATACACATTATATG
>NW_017802503.1:426945-456041 GCF_001625305.1 Branchiostoma belcheri
TTATAAGTTTAAGGTCCCTGGATGATTGACCGTCATTTTTGGAATAAGACTAGAATAACCAACATCTATGTAATATATTAGCTCGATCAACCTTAATTTTTGAAGACTTTCTTTTGACACAGACCTGGACGAATGTGATGGAAACCCGTGCACACATGGACGCTGTGTGAACAAAGATGGCGGATACACATGTACCTGCTCACCTGGATGGACTGGACAGAACTGTCAGCAAGGTGCCTGATCATGAGTTCTTTTTGTGTCAAAACTTTATTTTCTGTACTAGTCTTAGGTCCCTGGCTGTTATACTATCATTTTTGGAGTAAGGCTAGAATGACCAACATCCATGTACTGTAGTTGCTTATTTGCTCGATCTAGCTCATCTTTGAAGACTTATTTCTTTTGACGCAGACCTGAATGAATGTGATGGAAACCCATGTGGACATGGACGCTGTGTGAACAAAGATGGCGGATACAAATGTACCTGCAACCCTGGATGGACTGGACAGAACTGTCAGCAAGGTGAGCGTTTAATTAGTGTTAGTCATATATGCCAGGACTCTTTATCACTTTCTTGAAACATGGACCTTTACACTGTGTAGCTACTGATTTGCTATAAGATGGTGTTTGGCTTTTTAAGCTGCAGGAGTCACATGATCCTCTTTATCACACAGACCTGAATGAATGTGATGGAAACCCGTGCACACATGGACGCTGTGTGAACAAAGATGGCGGATACAAATGTAACTGCAACCCTGGATGGACTGGACAGAACTGTCTGCAAGGTGAGTTTTCATCTTATGTGCTGGAATAACAATAATAAAGTTTAGCGCATTGAGAATCCTGCAAGAGCAGTTTTTGATACTGCTTAAACTGAATAAAGATCCCATTAAACCATTCGTTTATGTTACAGCCAAACTATGTCCTACAGGGTGGAGTGGATATGAGAACCACTGCTACAAGTTGATGAGAGACAGAGCTGAATGGGAAAAAGCAAATTTACAGTGTGAACGACTCGGTGCAAATCTGGCTTCTATCACAAGCCGTGACGAGGCCAACTTCATCAACGGTATCATTACTGGCGGTGGGTGATGCAATTTCTTTATCACATTATATGTTTAGTTCAGTTGATTTTATGTACTTTTGAGTTTACTCTGTGCACTTTTGACTTTGTATGTAACAATTATGTTATGTACAACGTTGTTTTAAGTTCTTTAGTTGATGTCTCTAGTTTGACCTTTGATTTGGCCTTGGATTTATGTTTCTATGATTTTGTACTTATGTTATTCATTCATTCATTCATTCATTCATTCATTCATTCATTCATTCATTCATTCATTCATTCATTCATTCATTCATTCATTCATTCATTCATTCAGCTCCTGTAGGGAAGTGGGGTGTTCATCTCGTCTGGTTTGGACTGCATCGCAAAGACGGATTCCGTACGTTTACGGATGGGTCACAGGTCACCTACACAAACTGGCAGAAGGGTCAGCCCAACAACAACCGCCATCTCTTCAGCTTGGATAAGCCACAGGACTGCGTCGGCATGTACTCAAAGGTGTGTGCTCGACTTTGCTGAGATTGTAAGTTCCCTTTGCTGTTAGTCAAAAAGATGATGGCAAATCTAAGATGCCAGTACAATGATGTGAATCTTTATTGCATGTTCTTGCCCAGATGGGCTGAATGCACAAGAGGATACGCAGTATGCGAAACATGAGCATTGCATACTGGAACGCTATATTCTAATGCTAATTGCTAGGAATCTATACATTGCGACAGTACTATATACTACCTATCATCTATTGTTAGTTACCCTTTACAATGTAAAGGAGTCTTGAATGGCGACTACAACAGGATTTTGAACTACGTATACGTACGTATAGCCTAAGATAATTGAAAAACTGAACAATAGTACAATCATTCTACGCTTTTGCGTGAAGCATCGGGCATTGGGGAGGCGTCGACACCGGTAAGAAAGTCGCATACAAAAAGAAAGTGAAAGTGATCTCGAATCAGTTTAGCTCACTGAAGAGCTAATCTCCCACTGGTCGTGACAGAGAAGACAGACGCTATGTACAATATTTACAGGTTCATTGTACCGGGGAAATTCCCCTAGCTCTTTTCGACAAGCGCAATGAACAGTGGACCACGGCTTAACGTCCCGTCCTAAGGACTGCGACCCTAAACATTAGCGTGCATGTCGGGTGAGCAACAACAGCCGGGATTCGAACTCCCAACCTCTTAGTCCAAAGGCAGGATCGCTAATCACTGGACTACGCACGCTACTGGACTATGCACCACTTAATATTGTTGTTCTCCCTTCAACAGAAGGGCTCTGCCGGCCACTTTTTCCTGTTTTCATGCGTGGAAAAGGGACAGTGGAATGATGACCAGTGCTACCGTCCCTATCCCTTCATCTGCAAGCGTCCGAAGTGACGGAATACTTCGTTATTACCATGTGAGATTTTGCATCTCCAAGCAAGATAGGGCGTGTCCCTAAGGCGCCACTGTACTAAATCGCCGGTCATCTGTTTGTAATAGTAGGACACAGGAGCCAAAAGTGTATTTTTGGTCTGAAAATAGCAAAAAACCAAAGTACCATTAAGGTAACTTCAACACATACTTTTGCTGGTAAACTAGAGCAAACTCGACGACACACATTAAATTTAAAGGTCTTCATTTATTCATTAATTCATTAAATTTGAAAGCACATTCAGCAAAAGAGGTGTACAGGTAAGAGGTGTGTATCACCTAGTACAGTGGACGTAAAGCATTCAGAATGTTTACAGTAACAAAACTAAAAAAAAATCATATTGTGCTGTTTGTATCTCATACTATTTTGTAAAAGACTTTCAAAGATACCTGCGTGCCTTCATGTCAGTAAATATCTCTAAACATTCCATGAGCAGCTGGTCAACTTGAATAACACTGTAATGGGAAGATTGTTGTAGTGTTCTAGGATTTGAAAGCCAAAGTAAAAAATGTTAACAGTAGGAAAATAAAAACTACTGACAAATAAAAGTATAGTAGTTTCCTGTTTTCGTAAACAGGGCTACACACTCATTTCACGTCATCTAAAAAAAACTAGTTGTCGCTGCTATGACTGTTCTTGTGTAAGGCCATGTTGATTTGATTATATGGATGACATCCGCGCGCGCATGAATTTTCGGCCGTTTCCAAAAAAAAAGAAGGTTTCAACCATACGGTAAATCGTAAAAACAGTTACAAAATGAGCAAAAATATACCGTAAGTTACACAAAAATAATAAATAAAAACTATACCAATGTCGTAGAATGCCAAAATCAAACGAAAAAAGACGAAAATTTAAAGAAATGAACTTGAAGAGTAGATTATTCGCCAAACCATATTCTGTCCTATTTGTTCAACCCGCATGAGCACGTAGATTTCATAATGGAAACAACTTTTTTTTTTGCAAAGCTTTTTTTTATTCGCACGCGCGCATCAGTTTTGGGGTTCCCGGAGGATGCCATCCATGTAATCAAATCAACATGGCCTAAGTAAATGCTAGTAACATCGTGTCAACAATCATTACATGATTAAGTTTTGGTTAACTGAATGCCGTTGCAAGGCAGGAATGGTTGTATTAACAAGCGCAAGAAAGGTTATATCGATTAGTACTTATCTTACTTTACTTTAAAATTGTATTTGTAGAGAACATGGTAGTATGCGATGGAGAAACCAAAATGTACTTGCATTTTTGTGTTTGTTTTATAGTCGTGCAATATGCTATATTATACATTTGATCAGGTGGCAATGGAATTATTACTTATCTCACTTAACTTTCAAATTGTATTTGTAGAGAACATGTAGTATGCGATGGAGAAACCAAAATGTATTTGCATTTGTTTTATAGTCATGCGATATGCTATATTATGCATTTGATGAGGTGGCAATGGATTTTTTAAAAGAATCACCATGAGCAGCCATATTCAATGCCGGGCAACCATAGGACAATCATCATTTATTTGTTCAGAAATTGTAACATGACAATATAAAGTGTGCACTAGGCAGCAAGTATGCGTGTGTGTGTGTGTGTGTGTGTGTGTGTGTGTGTGTGTGTGTGTGTGTGCGTGCGTGCGTGCGCGCGTGTGTGTGTGTGTGTGTGTGTGTGTGGCAGCAAAGTGTAACTCATGTTTTAAAACGTCATGACAACGCTATAAGAATGTGGGTGTAATAGGGCAATTCTATGTGGCTCAACAAAGAGAAAAAAGGAGGATTGTATGTTCATATAGACAATACAAAAAGGAAACAAGACTTCATTGTGCATGGTTGTCTATTTATCGCCTTTGCTACACAAAGAAATACATATTGAAAAGCAGAAAAAATGTATATTCAGAAAATTCCCAATAATGCCAAAGTTATACATCACAAACATACCAATCGGCATGGCATTGATATTACAGTCCAGTATGGTTACATTTGCTTAGTTTTGGTCATCATTTAACTCTTCTGTACAGTAGTGTAACGTTTTACCCATTCTTAACCATTGTCACAATCAGCGGCGATTTTACATTGTAATTTACATTGACATTTATCTTTCTTGATACAGTCGCGAAATGTTAAGATATGATTTCATTTTTTAAATGATCTTGTACAGCATTGCTGTAAATTTGGAGAAATTTGAACAAAGTGACTGATACGGACGTTCCCATGAATAAAAGATTTCCATAATCTGAACAACTTCATTAGTTTTTGTGGGCAATGATTGTATGTAATTATCGTTTATTGTACAGCATATATTTACCCCTTACATGTCAAGTACCGTAGAAAGATTCTACAGAACGATTGATGCATCTGCGGTGCAATTCAATATGGCCCTTCATTGTAAACCTTTTCAAAAACCCATTACCATGGTATCTCATCAAATACAGAACATAGCATTTTTATGACTCCAAAACAAACTAATATACGAATACATGTTTGTCTTTCTACATTGCATACTAAATGTTATGCACTAAATACAGTTTGAAAGTAAAGAAAGATAAGTACTAATTGATTCCATCTTTCTCAATAGCTTAATACAGCTATTCCTGCCTTCCAGTGATATGCAATCAGAACTTAATAATGTAATAATTATTGACACAATGTCATGAACATTCAATTTCTTGCTACATACGAGAAACAACCATAACAGTGACAGCTCAGACATGTCTCAGATGACATGAGTGTGAGGTTTAATGAGCACAGAAAACTACTTCCATCTACTTGTAGGTTATTACTTTCTAACCGTTACAACATTTTTTCCCACTCAAATCTAAGCACACTACAAGAATCTTCCAGTTCAAATTCACGAAATGTTTACTGATATGAAGGTACACAGGTCTATTTGAAAGCCTTTTCCAAAATATATAGTGTGAGATGCAAACAGTACAATTGTACATTATTTTATTTTTGATACTTAAATTATTTGTGCTTTCTGTGCCGTGTGCTAGGTGGCACACATATGCTACCTGTACTTTCTGTTCCTGATATACGTAAAAGTGCTTTTAAATTGTTTTCCTTATGATTGCTCTAGTTTACCAGGAAAACGTGTTTCCTTACTAAAAAAATGACCAAAAAAGAACATAAGCCATGATTGTAAGAAAAAAAAATACAACAAGCAGTGTTGCCCAAGGCCATGGCTTATTTAATTATTTGTTATTATCATATAGCCATGTGTTAAACGCAAAAGTCCCTAAGACGAGAAAAAAGGCAGCAAATCTCTTTACTCATTATTTTTTTACAACAACATGAAAAGCGGCCTAAAGGCCTGCATGAATAACGAATGGTTCAAACAAACAAAGCCAGCCACATGGTGTACCTTAGGTTGCTTTTGGTTTCTCACCAAGAAACTGTATACTAGTATCATAGAACCTGTATACTAGTATCATAATGATTGTATCTTGTATATTTTTGTATATTGATTATTACTTTTTCATACTGTAACAAACTAATACATAATGTGTCCTCCTGTATGTTTGGATACTTGAGAATAAATAAAATCATTGAAAGGGTTAATGAAGAAAAATGATATGTATTTAATCATCAGCCAATAATGAACACTTGTAGGAATGATGGATTTCAACTTTTTTAGTACCTTCTAACAATGTCGGTGTGAGCTTGAATTGGCTGCAGAATAATAAATTTCATGGTACGAATTGACTACATCATAAAAAACGTTAATGACCCTCTCTTCTCTCGGTGTTTACGGTGACATAACACTTCGCTCACTCGGTGGTTTGTTCGGTGGCTATAGGTCAGATGTTATGTCACAATAAACAACCTGAGGTGGGTCATTAACCCTTCATTAACACTTCAAGGCGTGTGCTGCAGCTTCTACGACTTACAGTGTGGCGTCCACTTTCTTCACTTGTATCTTCCACCTGTCTTGTTTGGATAGACGATGTCTCGCAAGGAAAGAATGGAGTATTGTCATTTTGGACGCTTGCAGATGAAGGGATAGGAACGGTAGCACTGGTCATCATTCCACCGTCCCTTTTCCACATGGTCTAACAGGAAAAGATGGCCGCCACAGCCGTGGCAACTCTGTCGAAAAAAGAACAAAAACATGAAATTAAGTTTTACATGTCACTTCCAGGTTTGATCAGTTATTATAAACCACTCCTTGATACCTTCGCAAAGAAGGTTATGTTTTCAGAGGCGTTCGTGTATGTGTGTGTGTGTGTGTGTGTGTGTGTGTGTGTTCGTGTGTGTGTGTGTGTGTGTGTGTGTGTGTGTGTGTGTAAACACAATAAATTGAGAAGGCTTAAATGGATTGTTTTGATACTTGGTACGTGGGTAGGTCTTGATAAGACCTCAAAATGATTAGATTTTGGACCCCCTGGCCGTTTGTTATGGTACTGCAGCTGAATTTCCGGTTTTGATATCTCATGATCTAGACATAATAATTAAACTAATCGTATATATGTGTAGAGCCTTAATTTCTGATTTGCAATCCTCTACTCGACCAAATAGAAATGGGAATTGCAACAAAACATAACGGCATATGATTATCATAATCTAGGAAACCTAGAAATGCAATCTCAGCAAATTTGCGCACGCACCTTTGAGTACATGCCGACGCAGTCCTGCCCCTTGTTTCCTGTTAAGAAGTTGCCATTGTTGTTGGGCTGACCCGGCTCCCAGTTTGTGTAGTCTACCGGTGACCCATCCGTAAACTTGCGGAATCCGTCATTGCGATGCAGTCCAAACCAGACGAGATGAATACCCCACTTCCCTACAGGAGCTGTAATTGAAAGAGATTAATATTGAGCCGGGTTAGCCAGTTAGACATGTTATGTTCCCCCAGTATGTAATAGGGCTTTAAGGTGACAATGCACTTATTCTTTTTCACCTTCCACTTTGACCTGTCCTGTAAACAATCAACGAACAAAGACGGTGGGCGCTATACACTCCCTAGTACGACTTTCTGACGTCACGTGTCCGAAAGGTCACGTGACCTAAGCGGTTGGGCACCTGAATTTTGAGAACAAATTGTTGCAGTAGGACAGTCGTCTTTTGTGCTGTTTGTGAGATCTACCTTGAAACATTCTGGTGTGATAAGGAGCTTTGTTGTATTACCCACCGTCAGTGATGATAGTGTTGATGAAGTTGGCCTCGTCACGGCTTGTGATAGAAGCCAGATTTGCACCGAGTCGTTCACATCGTTTCTTTGCTTCTTCCCATTCAGCTTTTCCTTTCATCAACTTGTAGCAGTGGTTCTTATATCCACTCCACCCCGCAGGACATGGTTTGGCTGTAACATGAACGATTACTGTGTTTGAACTTTAACTCAGTTTAAGTAGTTTAAAACCTGCTCTTGGAAGAATCTCTGTCCAATCGCTAAATTGCATTATGTTTCCAGCACATTAGATTGAAGCTCACCTAGATGACAGCTGTGTCCAGTCCATCCACGGTCACAGGCACAGTTGTATCCGCCATCTTTGTTCACACAGCGTCCATGTTGGCATGGGTTTCTGGTACATTCATTCAGGTCTGTGTCAAAACGAAAAATAATCGTTAGAAATATGTTAGTTAAGCAACTACAGTACATGGATGTCGGCCATTCAAGTCTTTTTTTAAATGATAGTCAATCAGTTACATGTAGGACCTTAGACTAGTAATGAAAAGAAATTGCTTAACATTGAAATGATTGAGGGCTGAAAAAAAGAGCCCTCACCTCGCTGACAGTTCTGCCCAGTCCATCCACGGTTGCAGGTACATGTGTATCCGCCATCTTTGTTCACACAGCGTCCATGTATGCACGGGTTTCCGGCACATTCATTCAGGTCTGTGCCAAAACAGGAAAAACAGGTTGTTGTGCTAAACCAGGAACAAATTAACTAGCATTTGTAGTATTTCAACCTTGTTTCCAAATGACTGATAGTCGAACAAGGACCTTGCAAATGTCAGACACATTGCATTCAAACTTAGAATGCTACAAAAAGCTCACCTTGCTGACAGTTCTGTCCAGTCCATCCGCGGTTGCAGGTACATTTGTATCCGCCATCTTTGTTCACACAGTGTCCATGTTGGCATGGGTTCCTGGTACATTCATTCAAGTCTATGTCAAAGCGAAAAATAATCGTTAGAATGTCTTTGATAGAACTAGCAAAAAAGCAACTACAATATATGGATGTCGAACATTCAAGTCTTTTTTTAAATGACAGTCAATCAGTAAGGATCTTAGACTAGTAAAGAAAAGAAATGGCTTAACATTTAAAACATTGACTGCTACAAAAAAGAGCCCTCACCTTGCTGACAGTTCTGTCCAGTCCACCCAGGGTTGCAGGTACATTTGTATCCGCCATCTTTGTTCACACAGCGTCCATGTTTACATGGGTTTCCATCACATTCATTCAGGTCTGTGTGATGAAGAGAGTCATGTAAATCCTACAGCTTAAAAAGCCAAATATCATCTTATAGCCCGACCTCGTACCAACGCACAAACACACACACGCAGAAACACACACAAACACACACACAAACAACACACACACAAACACACACACACACACAAACACACTCATATTGTCGAAGGTAACTACAGACCTGTTTTTCTGTAGTTGACACAGTCTACACAGTCACAGTGAGCTGTACTTATGCCACACCATTGGAGAGGAGAGCAGCAAGGGACAATGCTGAGAGGGTCGCATTCAGCTGGCCGTCCGTTTGCTGCTGGGTAGCCCGCCCCGCAACGTAGATCTTTGCGCCACGCTGTTGAAAAAGAAAATAAACACAGACTAGAGTTTAACATTTTTGGTTCACATGTTTCCATTGTACTCCTTTCTGTTCCTTGTGTGCCATTTTGTGACAACAGGAAAGACAGGAATTCTAAAAAAATGTTTTGTTTACTTTGTTTATCATTATATTTGAAAGAAAAGCCAGACGTAAAACGGCTACTGGAGCAATCAGACTGTATGCCCGACCAAAGAAAGAAGAGAAGTGACATTTGCAAAGCAAGTGCATAATATTTACCTTTGGACATGGTCTTCTCTGTTAATTCTTACTCAAACACATTCACATATATGTACTACTAGTATATCGTGACAGGAGCAAAGCAGAAATTGCAACATCATGTAACCCAACACGACAGGAACAAAGCAGAAATTGCAACATCGTTTAACCCAACACCAGTCACCATGGTGACAGACGTCAACAAATCATGTCATTGGTCAGAGGTCACTGTTTGGATAAGAAGAAGAAGAAGAGGAAGAAACTGAGCAAAAACAATTATATGTTTTCCTTCTGTAAACATAAAAATACCTGGCGAGATGCTGTAGTAGAGGTTGAGTTCAGTGAGCCATGGTTGCCAGCCCCCGTGGGTCCGGGTGACCACGAACCTCCAGTACCGCGCTGTTCCCTGGAACCCGCCGAACTCTTGCCTCTGGTCCGTCCCTCCCTGCACGTTATCGACGGACACGACGACCTCCCAGCTGTACGGACTCCCAACCTGAGAACTCTGCAACTTGAAGGCTGCGATGTCGTGGGTGGTGTCTCCGTAGTTGTTGACTGCGATGCGAGTCAGAGTTTGAGTCGCTGCGATGTCCAGTACGATGGACCAGTTGTTGTAGTTCAGCCCTAAACCTTGTGGGTTCCACAAGGTCCCAGTGTTTCCATCCAAGGCTTTTGCGGCATCGTATGTCACTCCGTTGGCGACGTGCGGTGGGCCGGTGGAGACCACAACCCACGAGGAATCCCGTCGCAGCCATGCTCCCGTGGAAGAGGGCGCTTCTTGCCCATTCAGGTCTGTGTGACAAAGAGAGTCATGTAAGTCCTACAGCTTAAGAAGCCAAATGTCATCTTATAGCAAATCAGCAGTACCTACACAGTGTAAAGGTCCATGTTTCAAGAAAGTGATTAAGAATCCCAGCATATATGACTAACACTAATTAAACGCTCACCTTGCTGACAGTTCTGTCCAGTCCATCCAGGGTTGCAGGTACATTTGTATCCGCCATCTTTGTTCACACAGCGTCCATGTTGGCATGGGTTTCCATCACATTCATTCAAGTCTGTGTGATAAAGAGAGTCATGTAAATCATACAGATTAAATAGCCAAATGTCATCTTATAGCAAATTAGTACCTACACAGTGTGAAGGTCCATGTTTCAAGAAAGTGATGTAGAATCCCGGCATATATGACTAACACTAATTAAACGTTAACCTTGCTGACAGTTCTGTCCAGTCCATCCAGGGTTGCAGGTACATGTGTATCCGCCATCTTTGTTCACACAGCGTCCATGTTCACATGGGTTTCCATCACATTCATTCAGGTCTGTATCAACACAGGAAGACGTTGCTGAGTTAAATGGTATTCCTGGAGTAAATTGATGTTGTACATTTCAACTTTGTTCCAAAAAATGTAAGTCAACCAGTTAAGGACCTTAATTGGGCTATTAACACTGCCGCTAAAACCTCGACTGCTACACAAAAAGACCTCACCTTGCTGACAGTTCTGTCCAGTCCATCCAGGGTTGCAGGTACAGTTGTATCCGCCATCTTTGTTCACACAGCGTCCATGTCCACATGGGTTTCCATCACATTCATTCAGGTCTGTGTGATGAAGATAATCATAAACATCCTACAGCTTAAGAAGCCAAATATCATCTTATAAAAAATCAGTAGTTATAGTGTACAGGTTCATGTTTCAAGAAAGTGATAAAGAATATCAGCATATATGACTAACACTAATCAAACGCTCACCTTGCTGACAGTTCTGTCCAGTCCATCCAGGGTTGCAGGTACATGTGTATCCGCCATCTTTGTTCACACAGCGTCCATGTTCACATGGGTTTCCATCACATTCATTCAGGTCTGTGTGATGAAGAGAATCATATAAATCCTACAGCTTAAATAAACCAAATATCATCTTATAAAAAAATCAGTTAGTTATATTGTAAAGGTTCATGTTTCAGGAAATTGATATAAAGAATCCCAGCATATATGACTAACATTACATAAACGCTCACCTTGCTGACAGTTCTGTCCAGTCCATCCAGGGTTGCAGATACAGTTGTATCCGCCATCTTTGTTCACACAACGTCCATGTTCACATGGGTTTCCATCACATTCATTCAGGTCTGTGTGAGGAAGATAATCATATAAATACTACAGCTTAAAAAACCAAATATCATCTTAGAACAAAGCAGTAGTTATAGTGTAAAGGTTCATGTTTCAAGAAAGTGATAAAGAATCCAGGCATATATGACTAACACTAATTAAACGCTCACCTTGCTGACAGTTCTGTCCAGTCCATCCAGGGTTGCAGATACAGTTGTATCCGCCATCTTTGTTCACACAGCGTCCATGTAGGCATGGTTTCCTGGTACATTCATTCAGGTCTGTGTCAAAACAAAAAAAAACAAAATGGGGAAGCGTTAACGTTTTGAAGATGAATCGTAGACATGCAGGCAGAGAAATTAGATATCAGAGAGATAGAGTTAGAATAGATGGACATCCCAGAATCCTTGAGACAGCACTGAGGGCCTTATACAAACATTTCTTACCAGTGGTTGGCAGAGACGTGACGGTTACTGGCAGGATCTTGGAGTCCAGACTGATGTTTGCAAGTGGCTCCAGCCATTCCAGTGCAGCAGTATGGTTGTAGTCGAAGAATGCCGTCAGGAATGGAGGGTTCGATTTCTGCAGGTTTGCCCTGATCATCATGTCTTCTTGCATCATTGAGCCAAGTGTGTCCTACGACAGTATGGAGACTACATTTAGAATCTGAGGCTCACCATTACGTACAAGGTCAAATCGTTTCGTACTGAATTTGTAAAGCAAATCCATCCACATCATTACTACAGTCCTAACGCCGGCGTCTCAAAGCAGGACGAGCTCAAAGAGAATAATCTCCAAGCAGATTCCATGAGGCAAGGGGAGTCTATATTGGCTGCTTGTTTCCAGTGGATACAGCCGGCTAATATAGACTCCCCTTTCCCCACAGGATCTGTATCCCCTTGCCCCACAGCCTGTATCCAGTGGATACTTGGAGAAGAGAGCTCAGGATAATTTTTTTCGACTCTGGTGGCGATTTTGAAAAGCTGGTGGTTACCAAATGTGACACCGACTTAACGAATCTTACAATGTGGTATAGGTCGAGTAAAGCTACGATAAAAGCCAGTTCACAGCAATCTCTTTCGGCGGAAAGGTTCGGTGGAAATGTTTTGCAAATCCCAGCATCGTCTAGGTTTGGAGATGATAATTACAGGAAATGGATGAAGACCTCATGGCCTACCTCAGTTCTCACAAGGTCGAGATGGGTCGCCAGGATTATAGCGGCGACAGCTGACGCTATCACCACGATCCCACAACCCACTGCAGGCACAATCACTCTACTGGATGTCACCCTAGTCCACAGGCCAATGACACGGGCTGAACACAAAGGATAACAAGTGGGGACACCTTAACCTACATCAATTCTTCACAACCGCAAATTTAAGACCATACAATGTCTGTGACAGAATATATGACAGAAGATAGATAGATAGATAGATAGATAGATAGATAGATAGATAGATAGATAGATAGATAGATAGATAGATAGATAGATAGAGATAGAGTGAGAGAGAGAAAGAGAAAGAGCCGTTCAGCTGTAGTCGACGAAGGAAACCGGCTGGGGTGAGGGGTGGGGCATTTGACCGTTTAAATTGTAATTGCAAGACCTATCTGTGTACCATATATATATACATATACATGTACATATATATGTATATATATATATACTACGTGAAAACCACACACACACACACACACACACACACACATGGCTACAACCCTGTAACCCATGGAAACTACGTGAAAACCACAAAAAACAAACAACAAAAAACAACAAACAAGAAATAACCATAACGAGACAGGCCGCACCGTTAGAAAATCTTAGTCCCTAATGTAATCCTCTCGGCACTAAATGTAACAAGAAATCTACATTTTGCTAAGTCAATCCAACTTGTCCTATGTAACACTCATAACGAAATGCATAGGTATACAAAAATATTGTATTCTTAAACATGATATGCATGCGTAACACTACGTGTTGCATAATAAATCATGGACCCCAATACATGATAATAATATATATATTATGCAATATTCATACAGAATTGTCTGGACATTTTTACGTGTGTACCGATCGTTGACGTAAAATGAGCAGGACATTTTTCAGAAGTATATTGTCCTTGGCTTGAAATATTAAGATAAAACCTTAAAGTGGTTCTCAAAATCTAAAAGATTTGAAACACAAGTCGGGAGATCACATTCCATAGAAATACAAGGTATCAATCCGTTCTTTTGTCTTTAAACGCCTGATTATAAACAAGAGTTCCACGATCTTATACCTTTTCCAAATACATGTATTTAAATATAAGTTAAGTAACTGTTTTGGAACTTCCTGGCCCTGTAGCAGTACTGGCTGGTCCCTGATTTGTGAGTGTGTGTGCAGACGTACCTTTAGCCTTGTAGGCAAAGCTTTCTTCCTCGCCGGCAGTTTTGTTCCCGTGAGCACCCCCTGGTTCTGGTTTGTCGTGGACAGACCCGTATCCTTCGTGAACATCCTCCGCCGTACGGTAGACAGACTCGTCTTCTTCGTATCCGTGAACATCCTCTGGAATGCCGTAGTCGTAGACAGAGCCTTTTTCGTACTCCAAACATTCATCGGGCACAGGGTGCAGACGCCCCGAGCTGAGCCTACTGATGTCCACGGCCGCCCCCTTTTTGTCCCCTCCGTCCGGAGGACGCTTTTTTTCGGTTGCTGCCATTTCTGTGCCGACAAAAACAACACACAATTAATACATATCCAAACATCATTGGCTCGTTTACATGTACATTGTGGTAGCATTACATGGTATTGTCCTGTATGATTGGGTGCACTAATAATCACAAAGCAGATTTATTCGGGGACAAATGGTAACTCATGTGGCCAATTTGATCGGTAGCACACAGTTAACAGGTAGCACACAATAAATACACATCCAAACATCATTGACTGGTTTACTAACGTTACATGGTGTGGTCCTGTATGATTGGGTGCACTTATAGAAACACTAGTATACTGGTTTATTCTGTAAATGCTGTTATTTAATTCCCACAATTAGCAAACAACGTATAGAACAAGAGGTTGAAGTTGCTACCGTTAACACTAAGAGACTATACCAATATACTACAGGGCTCCTGAGGTTGCCTGAAGTTTTGGGCGTGTCCAGATAGGTTTCTTCTTAAATTCAGCAAAAAAAGAAACATGGACAGAAAAGAAAAGACTTGTCGTATAGAATATTGGTGTGCGGAAAATTGGCCACTAAAGCTCGAATTCATGACCGATTTAACACATATCACAGATCATCAAGGGATGGGAAGAATCATGAAATACCTTATTTTGCCTCCATGTACCAGCTGATGTGCCAAGTCTTTCCCGCTTTAGGAAATGGTGTGGACACTGTTATTCAGTATGCGTGTGTCTGTATGAATAGCTTTAAGTTAGTCCGAGACTAATTTAAAATGACGTGGCAACTTACACGCCCATCAGCTAAATAGACCAATCTGGGGCTGTATGACGATAAGCATGATTGTTGTTATTGCATTCTCTGTAGCTTACATAAGGTACATATTCAATCATTCATAACGCCACAGCAAGGACGGACCACTGCACGTAAGTTTTATGGATGGCATCAGCGCGCACATTAATTTTGGCCTGATTTTTAAAATAAAAACAAGAAATGTTGTTGCCCCCTGACAACGGACAACATGCCGAAAATGGGCAAAGATGTGTGTTGAAGAAGTTTACTTGCAGTGGCCTAATGCATATTACAGAGTCAAACAGGACTGAACTAAATGAGTAACGATGGATTCAGACATTGTAAAGGAGAAAAGATTTTTGTTTGTTTAGTTGGATGGTTATTTATATTAGATTTCGAAGGCAAAACTGAAAATGTTGGATAACAAAATCTTCTCAAAAAACAAACTACCCTGCAGTTCCAGAACAAGCTGCTAGGAAGCCCAAACTCATGTCACTTCTTTTCTAGCCCAAGAGCTACCTACCATATAAAATTCGTGCCCCTAGCATGTCCAAATCATGAGATACCAAAACCAGAAGTTCTGCTGCAGTACCAATGAAAGCCACCAGAGGGCCCAACATCTGATCATTTTCAGGTCTCATCAAGACCTACCCACCAACTATGTGTCATGAAAAAGCATATGAAGCTTCTTGAGTTAGGCTGTTCACAGACAGACAGACAAGCGGACGAACGCCACTGAAAACATTACCTTCTTGGAGAAGGTAACAAGAACAACAGAAAACACAGCGTTCTCATGGTATCGATTTCAGAGAGAGCATTTTCACGAAGGCACCACGCTGCTTTCAGCTGTACCAGACGAGTTTGATTTGATTGAGTTCCTGCTTCTATTCAAATTTTTTCAAACCCGTTTGATAAACTTTAAAGACCGGTCCGGCTGTTTACTCAACCTCAGTTGTTGTCTATGTAACGTTCTGTGTATAACACGTCTTGTTTTGACGTTGAGTACCTTTTCTAACCTCCTTGGCCTTTCCATTTCGGCATGCAGCTGGTAGATACGAGTAGCTACATGTGACCCATATGTTTTTTTCAAAGCTATGGACAACTGATTATCATTAAAGATGGTAAAACATGGAAAGACTGACAAAAAGTTAATATTGATAAATAATCTAAGTCTCGAATTCGACGCTAGCTTTACTGTGACTGTGGACGTTACAGATACACATGTGTTGTTGTCGGCTATACTGCATGTATTGTTTGGACAATCTGTTTTATTTTCTCTGAACAAATTTTGAAAAAAAAAATACACTGAAGATGTTACGTTACGTTAAGGACGTCGCATTGCCAGATTGATATAAACCACGTAACCTGTGCAGCGTGTTCTTTGAGATAAAACACTGAGCGTAGACTAGTTAGCAGCAGCAAAAACACAGAGCAGAGTTTTCATGATGGCATTTGCGCACGGACTCTAAGCTAGCAGGGTTTTTTTTTCAAACAACTACGTTACTTTCAACTTTTGGAGACGAGGTTGATTTGATTGCTTTTTTGCGGAATCCAACGGTTGTTTACGAAACTTGGTGACCTTTTATATCTGAACTGGTAACGCCATGTGTAATGGCGCCAACAAGTCCTTGGGCTTCTTGAAGAGAAACTTGAAGATCAGTTCTAGAGGTATTAAAGAGATGGCCTACAAGACCTACATACGCCCCATACTAGAATATGCGGCCACTGTATGGGACCCTCATATCCAACAAGACATTGACAGACTAGAGGCAGTTCAACGGAGGGCAGCTCGTTTTGTGTTAAGACGGTATAGGCACACCTCAAGCCCCACAGAGATGCTAGAGGAACTTAACTGGCCCAGTCTCCAAGCACGTCGGAAGACTGCACGGCTCGCCATGCTGTACAAAATTCAACACAACAAGGTCTGTACAGATGGGCTCAGGGGCAAAATCCATCCTGCCCCACGACGTGAGAGACGGGGGCATGACCAACAGATTGCACAACTCTGGGGCAGGACTCAGTATAGAGCAGCATCTTTCCTGCCACGGACAGTTAAAGATTGGAACTCTCTACCTCAGACTACAGTGGAGGCCACAAATACTGAAACATTTGTGGCAAGGGCCTCTAAATTGTTTTGAACTCTTGACTGGTGACCTCTCCCCTAGTGACAGAATGATCGACATGACGATAGCGGTCACTCAGAGGAAGAAGAAGAAGAAGAATGTCAGACTGTAAGGTTTGAGCCACTCACACCGGGAAGGTCCCCTACTCTTTTCATTAGGGTTGGAGGTTTTGTGCCCTATTTAACACAACTAGACGTGCTTAATGCTGACTTTATACAAATATGAGTTTCGTACTGTTGACGATGCCTATGTAAATTGATAATGTTGATTTTATCCAGCATTTGCATACATAAATGCACACGACATCTTACAGCTTTTGTGTAAACAACAGAGATTTCTCAGAAAAGGTAAACATTAAAAAGCAAGTTTAAGTACATCGCCGAAGTTATGAAATTTCATATAATTTGTCTCGATTTTTCAAAAACATTTTCCGCCTTTTCTGTTGGTTTCAGTAGTCAGAGGTACGGATTAGTTTGTGTACTGAGTCGTGCGTAAACCAAAAAAACGTCGTTTTGTACAGGTCACGTTTTGTCTGGTGTAGAACACGTTTTGTCTGGTGTAGGACACGTTTTGCTGTTCAGAACCCTGCACAGTACCATCATGTGGAGCTCGACCGGCAGGCAGAAGCAGCCACATACCGGGACTACAGGAGGTACGGTGGTTTAAATTTCACACTTTTGTTGCAGTTTCCACCCCCACTGTGTTCCGTCATAAATTTCCTCTCCCCATTAAGAATTTGATTTGTTCGACTTTTGTTTTGGTCATTTGTGTGTTTTCGTCTTAAGTACCATAAATTAGCCTTCATTTCGAACAGTACATCAACTATATAAAATTGCCTTGCGATACTTAAGGTAGTTTAAGATATTCTATGATGGATATGATTGTTAAAATACATGTATTTTATTGTTGTTTAGGTGCCACACCCACGCAGTCACAGCAGACTGACTGGAGGTCACTTGCGGACGCCGCTGCAAATACACCCAACCCTCTGTACGTCTCCAGAGCAGGTAAGACTACAGGATCTCTTTGTCGCTACCGCTACGCATAGACCTTCTAGCACCAAGGAGAGGACCAGATAGACATTTTAGTACCAAGGACAGGACCAGATAGACTTTTTAGTACCAACGACAGGACCAGATAGACTTTTTAGCACCAAGGACTGGACCAGATAGACTTTTAGCACCAAGGGCAGGGCCAGATAGACTTTTAGTACCAAGGACAGGACCAGATAGACGTTTAAGTAGCAAGGGCACGACCAGATAGACTTTTAGCACGAAGGACTGGACCAGATAGACTTTTAGCACCAAGAACAGGACCAGATAGTACCAAGGACTGGACCGGATAGACATGTTAGTGCCAAGGACAGGACCAGATAGACTTTTTAGTACCAAGGACTTGACCGGATAGACATTTTAGTACCAAGGACAGGACCAGATAGACATTTTAGTACCAAGAACAGGACCAGATAGACATTTTAGCACCAAGAACAGGACCAGATAGACATTTTAGCACCAAGGACAGGACCAGATAGACATTTTAGCACCAAGGACAGGACCAGATAGACATTTTAGTACCAAGGACAGGACCAGATAGACGTTTAAGTAGCAAGGACAAGACCGGATAGACATTTTAGCATCAAGAACAGGACCAAATAGACATTTAGCCCCAAGGGCAGGACCGGAAAGACATGTTAGTTCCAAGGACACTACCGGATAGATATTTTAGCACCAAGGACAGGGCCAGATAGACTTTTTAATACCAAGGACAGGGCCAGATAGACTTTTAGTACCAAGAACAGGACCAGATAGACTTTTAGGTACCGAGAACAGGACCAGTTAGACTTTTTAATACCAGGGACAGGACCAGATAGACTTTTAGTACCAAGGCAGCACCAGATAGACTTTTAGTACCAAGGACTGGACCAGATAGACATTTTAGTACCAAGGACTGGACCAGATAGACTTTTAGTACCAATGACAGGACCAGATACACCAACCAGACAGATGCATATTGATCTTAGTTGGCCGACTGTGAGAGAGAGATTTTCCATTAGCACGTTGGTAATGTTTTTTTTTTGGTAATGTTTTTTTTGGTAATGTTCTTTAAGATTGTTACAAGTCAAGAACCACAGAACATCTACAACTATCTTGTGCCCGTTCATGTATCTCACATTCACAATACCAGATCTTCTGCACAGAACAACTTCAGAACAATGTGGGGTCGTGTGGCGTAGCGGCAGAGTGCGCGACTCGGAACTTTGAGTCCCGAGTTCGAGTCCTGACATGCCACCGATCTTGTGCCCTTGGGAAAGGCACTTTACACGGCTTTCCTCACTTAGCTCAGGTGTAAATGAGTATTGTCCTGTCATGTATTTGTCCCCTGTGTTGGTGGCGGCATTAATATAAGTTGAAAAAACTTGAGTGTGTCGTCACCACGTCTGGTGATTACATGTTGGAATTAAAAAAACAACAACTTCAGATTACCCAGACCTAAGACGAACAGTATGAACCGCTCATTCCTGTATTGTGCAATACTGAGTAACCTACTGAGGTTCTAAAGACCTATCACAAACTGTGTTACATGAGACTCAACCTATAGTTTTTAATTGTAAATATCGATTTGTGTGTTCATTTTTGATGTTCTGATGTATTTATGTCTTTTTAAATGTATTCACTGTATTTTCACTGTATTTTCCATGTATGTGATTATGTAATTTTAATGTTTGAGCCTTGGAAGACTAGCCCGTTAGGGCTAAAAGGCTTCGAAATAAATGAAATGAAGATAAACGTATAGTACCAAGGACAGGACCGGATAGACTTTTTAGCACCAAGGACAGGGCCAGATAGACATTTTAGCACCAAGGACAGGACCAGATAGACATTTTAGTACCAAGGACAGGACCAGATAGACTTTTTAGCACCAAGGACAGGACCGGATAGACATTTTAGTACCAAGGACAGGACCAGATAGACATTTTAGTACCAAGGACAGGACCAGATAGTCTTTTTAGCACCAAGAACAGGACCAGATAGACATTTTAGTACCAAGGACAGGGCCAGATAGACTTTTTAGTAACATCGAAAGGACCAGATAGACTTTTAGTACCAACGGAAGGACCAGATAGAGTTTTTAGTACCAAAGACAGGACCAGATAGACTTTTAGCACCAATTCAAGTACAGGTCCAGATAGACTTTTAGTACCAAAGAGAGGAACAGATAGACTGTTTCACAGGACCGGATAGACTTTATAGTACCAAAGACAGGACTGGATAAAAAGTTTAGTACCAAGGACAGGACCAGATAGACTTTTTAGTACCAAGGACAGGACCAGGTAGACTTTTAGTATCAATGACAGGACCAGGTAGACTTTTAGTACCAAAGACAGGATCAGATAGACTTTTAGTACCAATGTAAGTACAGCACCAGATAGACTTTATATTACCAAAGAAAGGAACAGATAGACTGTTTCACAGGACCGGATAGACTTTATAGTACCCAAGACAGGACTGGATAAAAAATTTAGTACCAAGGACAGGACCAGATAGACTTTTTAGCACCAAGGACAGGACCGGATAGACATTTTAGTACCAAGGACAGGATCAGATAGACATTTTGATACCAAGGACATGACCAGATAGATTTTAGTATCAACGACAGGACTAGATATACTTTTAGTACCAAGGACAGGACCAAATACCCCCACGCCTGAATAGGGTTAACTAAAAGGTGTTTCTTCAATTAGATGCGACTTACGCTGCAGAGGCTAACAGCGTGCGGAAGAAATGTTGGGGCCTGTGCAAGAAGATGTGGAAAATCACCAATGTTGTGTTTGTCGTGGTGAATGCCATTCTGCTACCATATTTAGCAGGTTTGTTTGTTTGTTTGTTAGTTTGAACCATTCTTTTTTTACTAGAAGCTCAAATCCACCTGCAGGTCGCTTTTCACTCATGCAGGTCATGAGGAAAGAGGTAAGGGTCGGACATAATATAAAATAAGTTATCTCAGTTATCCTAATACTGTACAAGAACCTTTTTTGTATCTTTTGTCCTGGACATGGCAGTTATTTTTGGTGGCGTATTACATAAGTACAGTAGCCACCATATCTACTACCAATAGATTTATTCCCAAGGGCCTAATAAATTGGCTCAAGTACGTAGATATAGGGGAATGACATATGTAGATTGAAAATGTCTATGACTTTGGCAAAGGTTTACTAGACTTACATGTGATCAATTTCGTCAATCTGCAGATAAAGTCAATCCATTACCCCCTGTCCCTCATGCATGACGCGTACGGTCACTATAGCAGACCCTGTCTCTCTTGTGTGTTTATAAACTTAGTACGCCCTGTTCCTTTGTAAACAGTTAAAAGCAACGTGAACTCTGAAGATATTTTCAAGCTGAGCAGAAAGACAGAACTGCGTCTAGCTGAGCTAATCCGTAAGTAAAATAATGCAACAATCATGATTTCAGGATCATTTTTCCATAAGCTGTACTTTGCTATGATTAAATTAATTACTGAAGGTGAAATTTCGTGGATTCCGGGAACCTTCTTCATGAAAATAAAACTATTCTTTTTATACCGATCAGGATCGAACAGACTTCCGGAAGTCGTGGGACCACCTGGCCTTCCGGGAGAAATGGGACCAATAGGGCCTGCTGGTCCTCCTGGAGAAAAGGGGGTCACGTGCATGGGGCCGGCTGGCCCTGGGTCTATCGGGCCTCCTGGTCCTTCCGGTGAAAAGGGGACCGTGGGACCAGCTGGCCCTCCTGGTTCAAAGGGGACCGTAGGACCAGCTGGTCCTTCCGGTGAAAATGGGACCGTGGGACCAGCTGGCCCTCCTGGTTCAAGGGGAGCCAGGGAGCCCGTTGGTCCTCCGGGCCCCCCCGGTAAGCCAGGACCCTCATCCTACCCTGCTGGACCCCCGCGGCCGGGGCATCCGCAAACATCCCGACGCTCCGAGACACCTGGAGACCAAGGTAATAACACATCCCTTTGGGTTTTCCATATTCGAATGCTTCTTTCGCAGAAGCTTTTAAGGAAAGATATCTGCTTGCGCGGTTTCGTCTTCTGTTCCAAAAAGGCATAAGGTTTATGACCTTGACAGGAGTCTGTCACCATGGTAACAAGTTGTAGCAGACACCTGTGGTGTTGGATTACATGATGTAGCAAGGGACGGGTTAACATATATACATGTGTTTGAGTAAGAATAAAAAGAGAAGTACTTAGTAAGGCTAGACAATGCCAGTATTCTTTACACTATATAGCTACTGATTTGCTATAAGATGATATTTGACTTTTTAGAATTTATATGATTATCTGTATCACACAGACCTGAATGAATGTACCGGGAACCCATGCCAACATGGACGCTGTGTGAACAAAGATGGCGGATACAAATGTACCTGCAACCCTGGATGGACTGGACAGAACTGTCAGCAAGGTGAGCGTTTGATTAATGTTAGTCATATATGATTTTTATCACCTTCTTAAAACATTAACATTTACAATGTATAGCGACTAATGCGATATAAGATGAAGTTTAGCTTTAGGATACTTGGCTGTAGGATTTATATGATTATCTTCCTCACACAGACCTGAATGAATGTACTGGAAATCCATGTGAACATGGACGCTGTGTGAACAAAGATGGCGGATACAAATGTACCTGCAACCCTGGATGGACTGGACAGAACTGTCAGCAAGGTTATTTTTATGGCATTCTAAGTTTGAATGGAATGTGTCTGGCATTTGTTTCTGCATTTCGGAAGGTCATTGTTCGACCGTCAGTCATTTGGAAGTAAAGTTGAAATACTACAAATACTTGTCAATTTGTTGCTGGTTTAGCACAATAACTTGATTTTCCTGTTTTGACCCAGACCTGAATGAATGTACCAGGAACCCGTGCAAACATGGACGATGTGTGAACAAAGATGGCGGATACAAATGTGCCTGCAACCGCGGATGGACTGGACAGAACTGTCAGCAAGGTGAGCTTCAATCTAATGTGCTGGAAACATAATGCAATTTAGCGATTGGACAGAGATTCTTCCAAGAGCAGGTTTTAAACTACTTAAACTGAGTTTTTAAAAATTCAAATACAGTAATCGTTTATATTACAGCCAAAACATGTCGTGTGGGGTGGAGTGGATATAAGAACCATTGCTACAAGTTGATGAAAGGAAAAGCTGAATGGGAAGAAGCAAAGAAACGATGTGAACGACTCGGTGCAAATCTGGCGTCTATCACAAGCCGTGGCGAGGCCAACTTCATCAACACTATCATCACTGACGGTGGGTAATACAACAAAGCTCCTTATCACACCAAAATGTTTCAAGGTAGATCCCACAAACAGCACAAAAGACGACTGTCCTACTGCAGTAAGTTGTTCTCAAAATTCAGGACACGTGACGTCGGCATTTCGGGAGTGTATAGCGCCTACAGTCTTTGGTCGTTGATTGTCTACAGGACAGGTAAAAGAAAAGTGAAAGATGAAACAAAATCAGTACATTCTCCCCTGAAAACAAACCCCATTACGAACTGGATTGGAATAACATGTCTGAATGATCATGATAAGCTGCATAATGCTTTCTTTCAATTACAGCTCCTAAAGGGGAGTGGCGTAAAGCTTTCGTCTGGTTTGGACTGCATCGCAATGATGGATTCAGGAAGTTTACCGATGGGTCACCGGTTACCTACACAAACTGGGAGCCGGGTCAGCCCAACGACAACAACCGCCATTTAGTCCATTTCTTCACAGCATTCAAGGGGCAGGACTGTGTCGGCATGTACTCAGAGGTGTGTGCTCGACTTTGCTGAGATTACTAGCTAAGTATTATAGTATCTGTATGTTTCTATTGTGACTACTGCCATGCAACTCCCCAGTGTTCATCACTGCTAGTGGTCGAGTAGGGGATTTCAAATCAGAGATAAAGTATGTAGACCAGTCTTGGTCGGCGACTATAACAGGCTGAGCACACCCCATGATGCCTTTACAATCATTCTACGCTTTTTGCATTGAGAATCGAGAACAGATCTACAGGTGACTGATGAATGTCATCACAGTGCATCGTTGAAGAGGTTCATCAGTCACATAGAATTATCAGTTAGTAGTATATTCCTCAAGCAGTGACTATTTTTATAGGTAGAAACACGCACCTCCAACTTTTCGATGTCCACTGCACATCTTGATCACGGAGTGACCTAGTCTCGTGTTCTCGCGTACAGTGGATATCGAAAAGGTGGAGGTGCGTGTTTCTACCTATGAAAATAGTCACTGATTGAGGAATATACTACTAACTCATCACATTGCAGGGATTAAAATCATGGCGGAAAATAAGGCCTTGACTTTTCATCTCCATCTGGGTCTGTATTGGCCACTTTTTTTCCAATCGCCATGTCATCCGTCAAAGTGTTACCGGTAAACAGCTGAAAAGTTGACTGGGTAAAGAAAGAAGAAGGACAAGGAGTGGCTACCTGAAGAAACCTTGAAGTGACATGTAAAACTTAATTCCTTGTTTTTGTTCTTTCTTCAACAGACTGGCAAGGGCATGATCGACTGGTTCTTCGGGAATTCAGATGTGAAAAAGGGACAGTGGAATGATGACCAGTGCTACCTTTCCCATCCGTTCATCTGCAAGCGTCCAAAATGACACCTTGTCTATCCAAACAAAGCTGGTGGAAGATACAAGTGAAGAAAGTGGACGCCACATTGTAAGTCGTAGAAGCTGCAGCACATGCCTTTAACAATTAATTAAGTGTTAATGACCCACCTCAGGTTGTTTATTATGACATAACACTTAGTCAGCGACCTATAGCCACCGAACAAACCGCCGAGTGAGCAAGGCGTTATGTCACTGTGAACGCCGAGGAAAGAGCGAGTCAGTAACTTGATTTTATGACAGAGCCAATTCGTATCATGAAAGTTATCATTCTGCAGCCAATTCAAACTGACACCGACATTGTCAGATGATACTTAAAAAGTTGAAAGCCATCATTCCTATTGGCTAATCATTAAATGCGTATCTTTTTCTACATTAATCCGTTCAATGATTTAATTATTCTCAAGTTTCCAAAGAAGACAGGGGCAAGAGGCACATTTTGTATAGTTTGTTACAGTATAAAAAATTAAATATTGATGTACAAAAGTATACAAGATACAATGATACTAGTATACAGTTTCTTGATGAGACAAACCAGAAATATGACAACTTAAGCTACAACATGTGGCTGACTTTGTTTATTCATGCAGGCCTCCAGGGAGTTTTTCATGTTGTTGTAAAAAAATAGTAAAGGGATTTACTGCCTTTTTTCTCGACTTAGCGACTTTTGCCTTAGTGATGTCATGGCCCGGTTATATGATAATAACAAATAATTAATAAGTCACTTCCTTGGGCAACACTGCTTGTTGTATTTTTCTGACAATCATGACATATGTTCTTATTTTGTTATTTTTTTAGTAGGGAAACACATTTTCCTGGTAAATTAGAGCAAACCTGAGGAAATACCTACAGGTTAAAAGCACTTTTACGTATTTAGCAATAGACATTACAGGTAACGTGTGTCATCTAGCACACGACATAGAAAACATTAATAATGTTTTAAGTATCGAAACTGAAAACACTTTCTATTGTGCTGTTTGTATCTCACACTATTTTGAAAAAGACTTTCAAATAGACCTGTGTGCCTTCATATCAGTAATCATTTCGTGAACTTGACCAGGGAAATTCTTGTAGTCACAGTGCTTAGATTTGAGTGGAAAATGTTTAACGCTTGGAAAGTAATAACATACTAGTACATGGAAGTAGTTTTCTGTGCTAACTAAACCGGGTTACACACTCATCTTATGTCATCTAAAATAGCTGTCACTGCTATGGTTGTTTTATGTAGCAAGCAAGTAAATGTTAATGACATTGTCTCAACAATTATTATATTATCAAGTTCTGATGTCACATACTGTAGTTGGGAGGAAGGAATGGCTGTATTCATCTATTGAGAAGGATTATTTCAATTAGTACTTACTTTACTTTCACGTTGTATTAGTGCATAACATGTAGTATGAAATGTAGAAAGACAAAAACGTACTTTATTAGTTCGTGTTGGAAAATGCTATGTTCTGTATTTGATGAGACACCATGGCAATGGCTTTTGAAAAGCATCACAATGAGGGGCCATATTGAATTGCACCGTAGATGCATCAATCGTTCTGAAGGATTTTTCTACGATACTTCACATGTAGGGGTAAATATATGCTGTAAAATAAACAAATTACATACCATCACTGTCCACAAAAACTTAATATTCAATTCATGGGTACGTCTGTATCAGAGTCACTTTGTTAAAATTTCTCCAAATTTACAGCAATGTTATACGCTAGCTTTACAAAAATGAAATTATATTTCTATATATGTCACGATTGTATCAAGAAAAGATAAATGTCATCAACTATTACAATGTAAAATCGTTGCTGATTGTGACAATGGTTAAGAATGGGCAAAACATTACACTACTGTACAGAAGTGTTAAATGATAACCAAAACTAAGCAAATGTAACCATACTGGACTGTAATATCAATGTCATGCCGATTGATATGTATATGATGTGTAACTTTTGCATTATTGGGAATTTTCTGAATATAAACTTTTTCTGCTTTTCAATATGTATCGTTTTGCGTAGCAAAGGCAATGAATAGACAATTAATGGAAATGGAGTGTTGTTTCCTTTTTGTATTGTCGTCTATATGAACATACAATTCTACTTTTTCTCTTTGTTGAGCCACATAACATAAAATTGCCCTAGTGCACCCACATTCTTATAGCGTTGTCATGAGCGTACATTTCTATTGACGTTTTAAAACATGAGTTACACTTTGCTGCCACACGAAAACATGTAAGAGAACGATGTAACATCAAGCTCCCCTCCCCCAAACAAAAATGTTACCATATTGTAAATCTCACAAAGAACAAAATGAACAAATATATGCTGTACATTGCGAAAAAAATATTGGAAAACGAATACTAATTAGCCTGGTTACTAATAAACCTATTATAGCTCCCGAATCCTACAGCCTGAAAATGCTGCAGTATGTTATAATTGACGTACTGCAGTATGTTGTGTCCAAAGGGCGAGAAATTTGGGATATAAGGGTTAAAGGTTGCAAAACATGAAGGGGGTCTTTCGTGGAGGAGATTATTTTCCAAAATTGTTGTACAAGTTGCCATAGGTTATATCATACACAGTGATTATCATATTTCGATAAATATACAAATACAAATTTGTATAAAGCAGCTTTGGGTTACCAAGGACGTTAACTATAGTGTGTCCTTCGAGTTACCAGTTGTAAAAGGTCACCTAGCTGTGTAAACAACCTGGCTTGCAAATCAACCCTCCACTAATGCCTTCATGGTGCTGACTAGTCTACGCCTACGCTACCTCAAAGAACAGGCCGCGCAGGTTACATGGTTTATATCAATCTGACACCGTGGCAATGCGACGTTCTTAACGTCCTCAGTGTATATTTCAAAATTTGTTCAGAGAAAATAAAAAAAGGTTTTACACACGATGAAAAATATACCGGACAACATTACACAATACATAAAATATAGCTGACAACAACACATAATGTGTACAATCTTGTGTAACAGTCACAGTAAAATTAGCGCCGAATTCGTTGAACATTCATGAAGTAGATTCCTTATCAAAACAATTGTAAAACGAGTGTATGTCAAACCAACTTTTTGTCAGTCTTTCCATGTTTTACATTCTTTAATGATAATCAGTTGTCCAGAGTTTAAAAACAAATCTTATAAATCACATGTAGCTAATCACATGCACTAGCTTCATGGAAAAATAGAAAGGCCAAGGAGGTTAGAAAATGGATCCAACGTCCTTGGCAAAACAAGACGTGTTATATGCAGGTCGTTATATAGGCAACAACTGAAATTTAGTAAACAGCCGGACTGGTCTTTATAGTTGATCAAACGGGTTTGAGTAACAAAAGAAACTCAATCAAATCAAACTCGTCTGGTACAGATGAAAGTATTGGGGTCGTGTGGCGTAATCGGTAGCGTGTTCGGCTCTGCTCAGGACCAAATCCTACATGTCACGATCTTGTGCCCTTGGGAAAGGCACTTTACCCGACCATCCTCTCTTCACGCTGGTGGAAATGAATACCTAGCTTCGGTTAGGGACGTCCCTCGGATAGGACGTTAAATGGAGGTCCCGTTATTGGGAGAGCCACACCCCACGCACGTTAAAGAACCCACTGCACTTATCGAAAAGAGAAGGGGTCCTTCTTTATCAGAGGGATATCATGAGAACAGCGCTGTGTTTCCCTTTGTTCTTGTTCTATGAAGATTTTGTTATATCCACCAAGTTCAGTTTTGCCTTAGAAATATAATATAAACAAACCAACCAAGCAAACATATCAACAAACAAAATGTTTGACTCCAAAATTTGCATGATGCATGATAATGTGTTATTGTATGCTTACGTGTATGCAATAAGAATAATCATACTTAATGTCCTTCAGTTTTCTTATACAGCTCCAGATTGGTCTATTTAGGTGGTGTGGGTGTGTAATGTTTCATGTGATTTTAGATTAGTCTCATACTAACTGTTCATAAAGACAAACACAGTGTGCACACCCGCCAGTTGGGATATTTCCTATAGCGGGGAAGACTTGACACATCGCCTGGTACATGGAGGCAAAATAAGGTATTTCTTAATCCTTCCACATTCCCTGATCATCTGTGGTACGTGTTAAATTGGTCATGAAGTCAACTTTTGGCAGTAAATTGTCCGCACTCCGATATTGATCATTTCAAACAATTCTTGCTTTTCTTTCCATTTTTTTAGTCTCCACCAGACTCCTTTGCAGGCTGAATAAATAGTAGAAATCGGCTAAGGGGGACATCATTGGCCACAGGAGTTGGCCGGCCAAAGAGGGTCCAGCTTGCCTGC